>NC_052624.1:184781687-185081687 GCF_016161935.1 Mauremys reevesii | reverse complement strand
TTCATTGAGAAGTGAGAAAGTCCAGAAAGCGCCAGAGAGCAAACTCTCACTTCTCATAGAATCATTGATCCATTCTGCACTCAGCTGTAAAGTGTTTTGAAACAGTCGGTGGGTTTGTTTTGCAAACAGAACACTGCTTATCAATCTAGAGTGCTTTCTCTTTGCTAGCAGCTGCATTAAACACATTTGTAGTGTTACATAGGGGAAAATATTTTTCAGGTATGAGATTTAAATTTTTTTTGTTGGTACTGGAGGCTGTAGAAACCCAGTACTGGCACAAGGACATAAATCCAAGACCGTCTGGGTACCCTGAGATATCAACAAGCATCTGACGGTTGGGTCCAGCATCCTCCCACAGTCCCAAAGGCTGTAGTGACGGGCCAGAGACATAACATTCCTCGGGGACAGCCAGGTGGTAGCATACCCGAAAGAGAGGAGGTGACCGTGCGCTTACTTTAGATTCTGGTAGCGAAGAGGAGTGTGGGAGGTGAATGGACATCTACCTCCACCTGTACTGATTCTGGTCCAGAGAGAGACCACAGACCTTCAGAAGAGTATTTGAAAGCTGACCGTGCACCTATTCTTGATTCAAGTAACCAAAAGGAGTGAACATAGTCTCCACCCTATATTGATTCTGGGCCAAAGAGGGGCCAAAGATTCAAATAAGGATATTGGGGAAACTGAGTCAGGTTGCTAATGTATAAACTTTGATATGAGTTAATATTTACACTGTTAACTGTACTGAGTGAGGAACACCTCCTCAGAATCTAGTGGTACAGAAACCCTAGGAAAGGGCACTTAGAGATTTTAAAGTCTTACCTTGCCAGTCATGGGGGGAGGAAGAGAGGCGGACATCATGGTGAATGTAGCAGACCAGCCCGATCCTTTTGGGTTTGTGTATTCATTGAGTGCAAAGCTAATGATAAGCAGCTTAAGAGCTGAAAGGTAAAGGGAGTAGCAATGGATTGTTTGTTGCATGCAATGCATTAAAAATAAAATTTAGACAACAGGTAGAGAAACATGAATTAGCTGTAATAGAGAATAAAGATATTACAGACCAGGCAAAGTGCCACGTACAAGCACTGGTGAATCTTACTGCTAGGGTGTCTAATGATTTCGAACAGGCTCGGATTAGAAACTGGCATCTTAAAAGGGTTGCCCTCCATTTCCAGATCCATGCCCAGCTATGGAAGGAAAAAGCTATGGAGCAGTAAGTTTGAGGAATTTGGGGATCATGCTCAAGAATTTGAGAGATCTGTAATACAGCTACACACAGTGAGTTGGCTGAGCTTTGTGCTGTTTTATGTGAAGGAAATCAGGATTTTAGAACAGATCCTCTGATGATCTGATGTTTTGGGAGATGAAGGCTGATATTCAGCTTCCCAGGGAGGTTTTTCTCTAATAGCGAATATGCCTCTGGAGAGACTAGATCTGTGTCTCTGCTTTCCCCAGGACACGAGCCAGAGGAGGAAGAGGGACCAGAGCATAGTGGAATACTAAAAAGATCCAGAGCTCAAAGACTGAGAGAGCAATCAGTCTCTGACACAAAGCCATTCAAACCATGATAGTCCAGCTTGGGATAAGAGCTTTGGTTTTGTTGAAGGAGTAGCAGGAATCTCTGATACACCTTCCTCTTACATCTTGAGATTCTAGACCAGGGGTCGGCAACCTTTCAGAAGTGCTGTGCCGAGTCTTCATTTATTCACTCTAAGTTAAGGTTTTGCATGCCAGTAATGCATTTTAACATTTTCAGAAGGTCTCTTTCTATAAGTCTATAATATATAACTAAGCTATTGTTGTATGTAAAGTAAATAAGGCTTTAAAAATGTTTAAGAAGCTTCATTTAAAATTAAATTAAAATACAGAGCCCCCCGGACGGGTGGCCAGGACCCGGGCAGTGTGAGTGCCACTGAAAATCAGCTTGCATGCCGCCTTCAGCACCTGTGCCATAGGTTGCCTACCCCTGCTCTAGACACTGCCGAAAAAAGGATGTTGGAGACTATTACTGTTTGTGAGTAAGCATGGGCAATACTGACATTCTCTAACCCTCTTTATACAGAATTAGATTGCACAAAAGAGGCCAGGGGCCAAGTTCCCTGTAAGCTGCGTGACCACGCAGCAGGCTATCAAGGGCCACCCAAGCTTCCCCAGCCCAGCCCTGCCATATCTGCTGTGGCCCGGGAGAGGTGCCTCTCGCCCGGCCCTGAGCTACTCCTAAGAGAAGGCTGGGGGGGGGAAGCCCTCATCCCCCCCTACACCCCAACCCTCTGCCCTAGCCCTGAGACTCCTCCTGCACCCTGAACCCCTCATCCCCAGCCCCACCCCAGAGCCTTCACCCCCAGCCACAGTCCTCATCCCCCCCCACTCGAATCCTCTGCCCTAGCCTTGAGACCCCTCCCACATCCCAATATCCCCATCTCTGGCACCACCCCAGAGCCCTCACCCCCCCAACCCTCTGCCCCAGGCCTGAGACCCCTCCTGCACTCCAAACCCTTCGGCCCCACTCCCACCATACATCACCTCCATATTAGTTCACATAACAAAATTCATTCCACACATGGATGTAAAAAATTTGAGGGAACAGTGGCCAGGGGACTTTCAGGCTATACTAACCTTCAGCTCTCTAGCCCACCATCCACCCACTCCTCTCCAGCGGTGACTTTATAACAGATCCTTGTAATTCAGAAGAGGGTGAAGGGTCAGAGGAACCAAATGAGAGACCTTGCCCTGTGGCAGTAGTGGGTGTTAAAACATTGGATTTGGTAGCTAAAAAAGTTGGTCAAGTTAAAGAAGAGTGATGTAATTGGTTTGCATGCTATGAGAATTGAGAGTAATAGTTAAATGTTTCCGCTGTATTAGAGGGTTAGTTTACAAATGCCAGTGGACCCTTCTTTGTGGTAAACTCTCCCATGACACTTTCAGTCAGGAGCTAAGGATTTTGCTGAGACACTGCTAAATTGGAAGAGATTTTATTTGCAGCACAGTCAGGAATTGCACCGTTAGCAAATGTTAAACAAAAAAAGGTTGAGTCTCCTCATGCCTATCATGAAGGATTAGCCACAGCCTGAGATGGCACTGACATGCACAGAGACGTTGGTTGTCCTCAATATGTGGATTTATTAATTAATAATGGTTTGCCTGCTATTAAAAAAAAGATGGTTTGTCATATGAACAAGGGAACAACAGAAACCAGGTGCTGGAGTTGATAAACAAAACTGCTGATACAGTAGTTGACAAGGGATAAAGACAAAGTTTCCTGTAGCTGCAGGAGTAATTGTCCAAACTGAAGGACCCAGTTGTACTCCTGCAACCAAACCTCGCCCAATGGTGTGGAGGTTTGAGCTCTTAGCCTCAGGTAAGAGGGAATGCTCCCAGTTAGCCTCCATGTGGGCCCTTGCCAAGGTTTAAAAACCAGGATCTGAGAGCACAGAAACCCTCTTATGGACCCAGGCAGTCCTATGGCCCTCTATGCACTTGCCCTTCACAAACTCCCTCCTCAACCACTTCACGAGGAGGCTGGGTGGAGCCCAGAAGCCTCTGCCCAATCTGATTCATTGAATCAGGCATGATGGCAGAAATTCACTGAATGAATTGTAGCCTAAGGCCTGGTCTACACTAGGACTTTAATTCGAATTTATCAGCGTTAATTCGAACTAACCGCTCAACCGTCCACACCAGGAAGCCATTTAATTCGAACTAGAGGGCTCTTTAGTTCGAATTTGGTACTCCACCCCGGCAGGTGGAGTAACGCTAAATTCGCACTTGCTAGCTCGAATTAGGCTTGGTGTGGATGCTAATCGAACTTAGCAGCTCCGGGAGCTATCCCACAGTGCACCACTCTGTTGACGCTCTGGACAGCAGTCCGAGCTTGGATTCTCTGGCCAGCCACACAGGAAATGACCCGCGAAAATTTGAATTCATTTTCCTGTCTGGGCGGTTTGAATCTGACGTTCTTGTTGCACATCGGGGCGAGCTCCGCAGCACCTGCAACGATGCAGAGCTCTCCAGCAGAGGAGTCCGGGCAATCCCAGAATAGAAAGAGGTCCCCAGCATGGAGTGACCGGGAAGTCCAGGATCTGATCGCTGTGTGGGCGAGAGTCTGTGCTCTCGGAGCTGCGCTCCAACAAGCGGAACGAAGACGTTCGAGAAGGTTTCTAAAGCCATGAAAGACAAAGGATACAGCCGGGATGCGATGCAGTGCCGCGTGAAAGTGAAGGACCTAAGACAAGGGTATCAAAAAGTCAGAGCGGCAAGCGGACGCTCCGGGCCCAGCCCCAGACATGCCACTTCTACGAGGCACTGCATGCCATTCTAGGTGGGTCTGCCACCAGTGCCCCACCAGTGACGGTGGACTCCGAGGACGGAATAGTGTACCGGGACAGTTCCCCCTCCCTGTTCGCCGATGGGGAAGATGAGGAAGGGTCTTTAGAGGGCGCAGGCGACATGGAACCCACTCCCGCTTTCCTGACAGCCAGGATCTCTTCATCACCCTCACAGAGATCCCCTACCAACCCTCCCGCCCGTTAACCAGGACTCGGAATCAGGGAAGGATCAGGCGGTAAGTGCAACACACGTATAAACATTTATTTTTATAACATTGTTATAGAAAAATAGAAACAGTATTTACAAAATTCTAAATATTAAACTATAATATATATTAAATTATATGAAGAGAAGGTCCACACAAATGGACTTTAAAAATTCTAAATATTTACAAATTAAAACATTCTAAATATTAAACTATAATATATATTAAACTATATAAAGAGAAGGTCCACACAAATGGGGATAGAAAAATAGTCCTCTAGCGACATTTCTACGAAGGTGTCATTCAGTTCCTCGCAAAGCCTCCGCATGAGGTTCGCCGGAAGAGGTCGCTTGTTGGGCGCTCGGAAGCAGACTCTTCCACGCCAGGACATCCGAATATAGAGTGGAACCATCGCCTCTACTAGCATTGCTGCATATGGTCCTGGTCTGTGCAGTGCGTCCGTAACATGCGGTCTTTCTGGGCACGAGTGACCCGCCTCAGGGTGATCTCGGTCTGCAAATACTGCATCTAAGTAGGGCAATTAGTGTAGTGTTACTATTGTTAATGGTTTACAATTAGGTTGCATAACAATGACCCTCGCCTAACAGCCACGTAGTCCACAGAGAACAAGCATGCATTGATCGTTCCGTGCGCTGGCGGGAGGGGCTGCTAAAGGCTTATCCTTTCTGCTTTGCACATTGCCTTTAGCAGGAGAGCACAGCTAACCAGTAACTGATAAGCAGTATGTACTGTAAGGCTTACCAGGACTTTGTGCAAGAGGGATGCAGCTATCTTTCCTCGCCGCTCTCCAGTGCAATGGCGCCGCCAATGAGCGTATTCGAAATCTCGGACTAGTTCTGAGATCTCCTGAGACTTAGTTCCCTCTTTGGTCTTGTTAACTGAAACTGACTAGACTGTGTTTACTGTTGGCAAACATGTATGTGTTCAAGGAAATCACCTACTTTTTCACATCACACAGCTTGGCTCCTTCCCGGACTGCCCGCCATCCCCTCGCAGAGGCTGGCTCGGATTAGACGCCGAAAGAAAAGACAAGGGACGACATGTTCCAGGAACTGATGGCCAGCTCCAGAGCGGAGGCGGCAGAGCAGAGACAGTCGAGGAGAGCCTGTGTCAGCAGCATCGCACACACCTGGAACGGGAGGATAGGTGGCGGCAGGAAGACCAGCAGGCGACTCAAACGCTGCTTGGTCTAATGAGGAGCAACGGAGACGCTCCGGCGCCTTGTAGATGTTCTGCAAGACCGCAGTCAGGAGGAGAGCCCCTGCAGTGCATCTGCAACCGCCCTCCAACGCCAAGAAGTCCTGTCCCCCTCACCCAAAGTGACAAGACGGAGGCGGTAGGGGCCGTGAGAACTGTCCCTGCACCGCAGCACACCGATAATGTTAGAGACAACTGTCGCGCTGTAAATTTGTACAAGCTCTTTCTTTACAGCATCAACCAGTCCCAACTCCAAGTTCAAACCCCCCACTGTGTATTACATTATTAAAAGCGGTTTGGTGTTACTGACTGTTTCCATCACGTTTCTGGTGTCAGAAGACTTTCTGTTGTTCTGTGGGGAATTGTAATGTCACTGCATAGCCCACAGTGCCATGCTACAGACTTGGCTGCAGGGTCAACTACAGGGCACACACAGACTGCAGTCACTAGGCACCAGGGACAGTCTGTGTGGTGTATGCTGCCCGGTCTTTCCTTGATGTGTATGCTTGTGCAGGGTCCTGGTGCCTGACATCCCGAATGTAAAGGCAGGCTTCCCTTCACATGCATTTGGACCGTAGTCACGATCCTCCCGGTGCCCCGAGCCCCAAAAGAGACCTCATCCAGGGGCAGATACTCACCCTTCCCCACCCCTCACCCCTTCCAACGCCCAAACCCACAGCCGTCATGGTAACCCCTATCCAAGGCGGCACCCTCGCCCCTTCCTGCAAACCCACCCATCAGTGCACACCTTAACCAGCACAGAATGCTTCCATGTTTCAATGAATAAACAGAAATGCAAAGTCAACGAAAGATTTATTATTAATTACTAAAACATGTCCTTAGTTTTAAAACGTCCTTGGGAAGTGGGGAAAACTTGGTTTATGATCAGGCTCTCTTAAAATCAAGTGGACAGTCACAGGTTACCCTGCTCTGCGAGGACACTCGATATCAAAGCCTCCTGATGCATATCGCTTCCCGCTGGGATATTCTCTCAGCACGGGTGTCTGGCTGATCGTAAACAGCAGCCAGGCGATTTGCCTCAACCTCCCAAGCGGCCAAAAGGTCTCGCCCTTGCTCTCACAGAGATTGTGGAGCACACAGCAAGCAGCAATAACTACGGGATATTCTTTTCGCTGATGTCCGAGCGAGTCAGTAAGGTCCGCCATCTCCCCTTGAGACGTCCGAAAGCACACTCCACCACCATTCTGCACTTGCTCAGCCGGTAGTTGAAGAGTTCCTTTTCAGTGTCCAAGGCGCCTGTATAGGGCTTAATGAGCCAGGGCATTAGCGGGTAGGCCGGGTCCCCGAGGATCACTGTAGGCATCTGCACATCCCCAACCGTTATTTTGTGGTCCGGGAAGAAAGTGCCTGCCTGGAGGCGTCTAAACAGACCAGAGTTCCTGAACACACGCGTCATGAACCTTGCCCGCCCACCCGGCGTTGATGTTGGTAAACGTCCCCTATGGTCCACCACAGCTTGCAGCACCATTGAAAAGTAGCCCTTTCGGTTAATGTACTCGCTGGCCTGGTGGGCTGGTGCCAGGATAGGGATGTGAGTCCCATCTATAGCCCCACCGCAGTTTGGGAATCCCATCGCGGCGAAGCCATCTATGATGGCCTGGACATTTCCGACAGTCACTACCTTTGAGAGCAGTTGCTCAACGATTGCGTGGGCTACTTCAATGACAGCAATCCCCACGGTAGATTTGCCCACGCCAAAGTGGTTCGCTACTGACCGGTAGCTGTCTGGCGTGGCAAGTTTCCAGAGGGCTATGGCCACTCGCTTCTGCACAGTCAGGGCTGCTCGCATCCTTGTGTCCTGGCGCTTCAGGGCAGGGGACAGCAAGTCACACAGTTCAAGGAAAGTGCCCTTACGCATCCTGAAGTTTGCAGCCACTCTGTGTCATCCCAGACCTGCAGCACTATGCGGTCCCACCAGTCTGTGCTTGTTTTCCGGGCCCAGAATCGCCGTTCCACACCATGAACTTGACCCATTGCCACCATGATCTCCACTGCCCGGCGTACCCTGCTTTGTGAGAGGTCTGCGCCACTCTCCTCACCGTGCTGTCGGAGCCTCCTCGCCCGGTTTCTCAGCATCTGACTGTGGAAGAGGTGGACGATAATGTGCGAGGAGTTGACAACGGCCATAAGTGCAGCGATGATCGCAGCGGGCTCCATGCTCGCAGTGCTGTGGCGTCCACGCTGTAACCGACCAGAGAAGGGCGCGAACAGATTTCCGCCGGCGCTTTCAAGGAAGACAGGGAGGCGGGATTGACGGTTCAATGACGACACATTTTCCCAGCATGCATTGGGGGGAAATCCCACAATTCAAATGGGCAGCGGGGAGTGCGGGAACTGTGGGATAGGTTCCCACAGTGCACCGCTTCCAAAGTCGAAGCTGGCCCCGTGAATGTGGACTAAGAAGTTCGAATTTGTGTATTTAGTATGGATACACAAATTCGACTTATTAAGGTCGAATCCACAAATTCGACTTAAGTAGATTCGAAATAGTCCTGTAGTGTAGACAAGCCCTAAGGGAAGGAATTGAAGTGGTCAGGCAGATAACTAGATCCTATTGAAGAAGGGTAGTTGTCTCCTCTCTGAAGGAATGTGATTTGTCCTGGCTTTCTGGACCAATGGATCAAGCCCCTCTCTCCAGAAACCAGGTCAGGGGTGGGAGAGTATAGTCATTCACAATTAAGCCAACGGGCCCCTCTGTGTCTCATCGTGGTCTCCTTAGGTACAGACAGAGCAGGGAGACCAACTGTATCAGATCTCAAAAGGGTTGTGGGATAAAGTGAGATGGGTGCAGGTGTATCTACAGTATATGATCCTCATCAAGCCACATCTCCTTTGCATCATGCGTCTTGAGACTTTCACAAAACAGCCTGTTAAAACAAGGCTGTGACATTGATAGTCCGCACAGGAGACTTATGCAGGACTCATGTGTTTACTCTGGCCAAGGTACCAGAACCATACAACCTGTTGGGAGCAGATTTTCTGGTGAAGCATGGATTAATTTTAGATTTGATCAAGAAATTGATTTGTCAAACAGTAAAGAAGTTAGGAAAAGAATCCCTTGTGGTTCCAGAATACATGCTGTTGGTCTGGTTTCTGCATCAGCCTCTTGTGACCTTGATATGGTATATAATGACCCCGTATTTGAGGGCATTTTACAGCCAATTGTACAGCGAACTGTTGTGGCTTTCACTACACACAAACATGACTGTGGGTGCATGGACACAACTCTTTATTATAGAAGATCCTCCTTCTCAAAAGCTATAGGACATTCCTAGAGAAGCTATATCGGATTTGAGGAAAATTGTAGATCCTTGTTGAGTCAAGGGGGTTATCAGGAAATGTAATTCAAGTTGTAATTTTCCTTTATGGTTGGTAAGAAAGTCTGATGGCTCCTGGTGCCTTATAATAGACTTCTGGCAACTTGATAAAAACATTCCTGAGTGTGCTGCTACTGTAGCAACAAAGCCAAGCATGCTGAAAGCATTTGGCCCAGAATCAATTTGGTTTTCCACTCTGGACATCTCTAGTGGCTTTTGGTCCATTCCCTTGGCCCCAGAGTGTCAATATCAATTTGCTTTCATGTTTGAAGAGGAGAAATTCACTTGGAATTGGCTCTCCCAAGGATTTCATTGCGCACCTGCAATTTTCCATGGGCAATTTTTAAAAGGTTATTGCATGAGTCTTCTAAACCTTCACGTTTGTTTTAATATATAGATGACATCTCTTTGGCTACAGGACCAAGGAGAAGCATGTGATAATGCTGGAAGAGTTGTTGCAGATTCTCCAAAGAGTAGGATTTAAAGTGCAACCCCAAGACGTGTCGGCTTCTCTGCAAAAAGGTTGTCTTCCTGCAATTCATGCTGTCCAGATTTCGATGCGCTCCAGAATGACAAAAGGTGACTGCCATATGCACACTCACATTACCCACTTATGTCAAAGCCCTAAGTGCATTTTTAAAGTTTACTGGAGTATCATCAAGACTGCAAACCAAATTGTGTCACTTTGGCAGGTCCATTGTATCAGTTACTTAGGAAATGTGTTTCTTGGACATGGACCGAGGAACACGCAAGCAGTGGCAGCCCTAAAGAAGGCCTCTGCTCCAATGTTAATTAGACCAGACCCAACTAAGCCCTGTCACTTATGTATAGGCGTTAACAACACAGCTGTTGGTGTAGCAGTGTCTCGGTAACTTGAGGGAGTACCACGGCCTGTAAGCCTTGCTCCTAGATGCTTGATGTCTGTTCAGGAGTGTGAGAAATATTTATTAGCTAAAAGATGGGCAATTCAGCATTTCACCTTTTTAATTGGTGTGAGCCCCACTGTCCTGCACTTATCCTACACTCCAGTAAACTTTTTGCTGTCTGACAGGATAAAGGATAGGCAGGTGCACACTTGGCCCATTGGTCCTCTCTTTCGATAGGGAAGGACATCAGCGTGGAACCAGTGCAAGTTCCCTCTCCTTTGCCAGCAAGTTTGCTGTGGGAGGGAGAGCCACATGTGTGCACTATTAGCAATCCAAATGTTCAGCTGAGTCTATATTTGCCCCAAAGAGACTGAGTTTTCAAAATGCTTCAATATTTTTGATGGTGGCTCTAGCTATTATCACTGAGCGAAACGGCACACGGCATTTGGGATGCATCTAGTACCTCCTCAGGGAACAGGTGATGAGCCCTCAGAAATAAGCCAGGCATGTACTCCTCATTCAGCTCAGTATGCTGAATTGGCTGCTGTTGCTTGTGCCCTAGAACAGTGTTTAACTAAGTGGCAAAGGCGATGCGCTGCGCACTGTTCAGGGCCGGCTCTAGGCACCAGCAAACCAAGCACGTGTTTGGGGTGGCACAATTTCAGGGACGGCATTCCGGCCACCTTTTTTTTTCGCTTGGGGCAGCAAAAAACCTAGAGCTGGCCCTGGAACTGTTGAAAGATTATGTAGTTCTAGTGTATTCAGACTCTGCTTGAGTGTGTCTATCTCCTTTTGCCTCTTTCTTCTGAATAATCCTAATCTAATTTACATCCTCCTGTTTCAGAAACTGAACCACATCTGGAGAAGGCAGAAGAAACATATTCTGCAACCAGAACATTGCTCTTGGACTTTAGGCAGATTTTCAGATGCAACCTGAAAAGGAGTATCTTCACAGACTATTGTTTCCGTAGTTTGAAGTAGACAATGATATACTGCTGCTTTGAGATCAGAACTACTACGTTATGATGTAATACTTGGATGAAAATACACCAAACCTAAATGAAATTTGCTAACCCAAGGTTGGAATGGCATTTCCTTGCCAACTTAGACTAATGGGAACATTTTGGTTATGCGTCATGCCCCAGATCATAGGTTGGGTAGATATTGTGTTGGTATAAAATTGGGATTGCATAGATCTGAAATATTTGTGATTCAACGAGATATGTACTGTACTAGTAAATATATTATGGAATTCTGAAAATGAAAAACATGTTGCATTTGGAAACCCTCAGGGAAAAATCGCTCTCCCTTTACCTATGTTCACTATCATACATCAAAAGGTGGGTATTACCTACAAAATAACTGCAAGAATTGGTGAAAGCCTTAGTTTCCATTATTTTATAATGGAAAAAACAAAACTGCCTTTTGTAGACTGGAAATGGTCTTCACTCTTTTCAGTTATTTTAAAGGAGGTGGTTGCAAGACGTGTGTGGGGGGGTAAAGGTGCAAGTTCTGCCTAATGGTATTTCCTGTGGTAGCTGGGAGAATGAATGCAATGTGCAAATTCTGTTTAAAGGTGAAATGATATCCTTTAATCAATTAGAGCGCAAGGATGAAGGAGAGTATGAGATCTGTATTCAAATTAGGCCTTCAGATCCTGTCAATAATATTTGATTTTGGGTAAAGATCAAATTGTCTGTAGCCAAATATGATTATAATAAAGAAAAAGAATCAAAATGTCTGCAAATGGACAAAGGTCCAAATTGTGAACTTATATCACTTCCATCCCTGGAGTACTGATTAATCAGGTTCAATTTATGCATGTCCCAGTGGTTTTAAATTTTCTAATTGGAATTTTCCTATTGCAAGAATACCAGAGTAGCTTCATTCTTTTTGGTACTTCTTGTGGATAAGATAACAATTTATCAGCAATGAGCTGAAGATATGGCTAATTTGAGACTTGACCACATTCCTCCTCTCTAGTCTACAAAACAACAGGAATGAAATACCTTGGGAAGAATAGGATCTTGTTTCAGGTTTGTGTAGCACAAGAATGTCTATTTGGAATCATGTAGATGTGGAAAGAATTAAAAAATGGGTTAATTATGCATTGCAACAAGAAGACGACAAAGTTGTTAACCCAATTTTACAGCATATAGATGGGTTGGCTCGGGAAGAAAGATTTACAGTTTTTAGTATGTGTGAAATTGACACATGGTTTAATGGAACCCAGATTAACATTAATAAATTAATTGCTGTCCATAATGATCAGGCCAAAAATCATTATATGGGAAAAGAAATAATTTGTTCCGTATGAAGAATATGTCTTAGACATAGTGACTCAGACATTATAAAGTATGGAATTGGGGAAAGTACTTGATCTAGTTAAGAATAAACAATTGTTGAATTTGTATGGTCCTCATTGTATAAATAAATATCAGGGAGAAAAGGCTGGACGTCTTAAGATGTGTAAAAAGTTTTCTATTGGGGCAATTAGGAATTTAGGCTCAGTGACACTTCATCCTATACCTGCACAGTGTCTACATCATTATTTGTGTCTTTTATGACTTCACTACCTGCATTTGATCCAGACACAGGTTTGTTCGCTGATTTAGCAACCATTACATTTATAGGCCATCTCCAAGAAAACTTCTATAAAGAAAGACTGGGTGACCTCCCTTGGTAGTATATTATTATGAGAGACAAACATGGAAACTCTTCAGATTGCCCGTTGATCTATAAAAGGGTTCCAGTACGTCTGGTATGGTGATGGGTTTAAAGTACTCACACCTGTCTGTGACCAAGAGGAGTGGTACAAAAGGTAGAAGAGTCAGAAGAGCCAGACCCTTCAATATCATGTCCAGTATGACTATCAATATGGAAGATCCCAATAGAGAAGGTGGCCTATGAGAATGATGAATGCTATTATATAGTGACTAATAGGAAATAATTTTATTATGGTGGAATGAAGTGTAATGTGTCCAGTTCTGAGTGCCTTCCAAAGATGTATTATATAAGGCAACTAGCATGTGTCCTATATGGTGCCTTCTCCAATCCTCTCTTCTTCCTAGGAGGAATAATTGTGCCCGAGGGGTTAAACATTATAAGCTTTCATTTGGGAAAGCAAGGTAGAAGTGTGCCTTGAACTTGGAATGTAAAATGAGGAGGTCCATGGTATAACAGAAGTGGATTTCACAGCCTTGGACCAGTCCTTGAGAAAGTTCTGTCTTCTGCACCATCGAGCTTCACTTTTGCAGTAGACAGAACTTTTCTCATGCCAGAGGAGCAGAGTTAATAACTGTGGTCCTGGTCCATCCCAGGATGTGAGGTGATCTTTTAAGAATCCAGGGCCCAGATCATTTCAAGTCTTTTAATGAGCTTAGGAGCTTCAATTTGACACAATATTTGACAGGGTCCTTGTGTAGGGAAGAAAGGACAGGTTTGATGCACTTGCATTAATCTGTGTTGCTGAGGAGATGCAGCGTCTCATTCTGTATCAGTTGTAGTTCTCTCAGGTCTACAGAGTATGCTGCTGTATTAATGAGGCAGCTTGTGCCAAGATAGGATGTAGTTTCCCAGCCAGCCAGAGATGACAGAAAATATTCCTAATGTGATGAATCCATTGTTCTTCCCACTCTCTGTTCTGATTCTGTTTCCTCACAAGGAAGAGCTCTTCATTCAGTTGATTATAAGCACATATTACAATTCAGTTCCTAGAATTTAGAACAGTTAGACAGTTGGGTGGGATTTGAAGGCTGCCATACAGGCAAAGCTGCCATCAAACTATTACTGACTGATCAGAGAGGGCATTTTGGGGACACCTTTGCAGCCAGGACATCTACATTTAGAATTTGTCAAGGGCCACTCTTTAAGGAGTAGAAGTCTCTATAAGGAGCATGGTGAAGTAAGCCCTTCTTCAGGCACACGGTTGTTCACTGATTGTCCTGGCCTCTCTCAGTTCATAATGTGGGCAAAGGCAATACAAAAGGAATTTCTGATTAGTCCTTTCCCCTTCTTACCTGGCTTTGAAGACCATATTCCAGTTACATTCAAGTTTTCAAGTTTTTTTTTCTATAGACCATTTTTTCATTGGATTGTAAAGTATACCATCCCACTATCTAGCCCCACGGTAAAATCATTCCTTATGGAAAAGTCCTATAAAATAGGAGATGAACTTAATAGAAATGGCCAATAGGGATCTAGAGAAATTACTGCAAAATTAATGGAGCTTTATAAATTATCTATGCTTTTTTTTACCCCCATGCAGAATTCTACAGGAGAGTTATCATTTTGTTTTAAACTCTATATTACTTATGCCATAGGGGGATATCTTCAATTCTCCTTTAGAAGTATTCACAACATGGATTCTTGAAAAAAGGAGTGACCATGTCTCTCATCCACAAAGGTACCTAGGCACCTAAGTCCCATTTCCAGGCACCACTGCAATCCACAAAACTCTTGCTTGGCTGCCACCTAACCCAGTAGGCACATAAACTCACTCAGCACCTATGTTTTTACAATAAAAGTTCACAGGTCCCTATGTTTCTGCCTCTGGGAATGCACACTCTTGCCTCAGTCTAGGTGCCAGGATGCCTATCGCCTACCTAAGCCCAGGGGTGAAAGTAACTTAAAGGACCTACTGGTACGCAGGGCAGCTGGGCTCCAGGGCAAGGTGGGGGGGGGGCCTCTGGGCCTCCTGAAGGACCAGAGCCTCAGGCAGAAGGGCCAGGGTGGGGGCCAGACTCCCCCAGCCAGCCCTTCAGCGCTGCCTGGCCTGTGCCACCCAGGGCTCCATCCGCTGCCAGGTGCCCCAGGCCCTTTTAAGTCACCGAGCCCGGGCCAGCTGCCCCTTATACCCACCACTCCCCCTCAGCAGCCCTGCCGGTATGGTCCTTAAAGTGCTGCTGCAGCAGCGCTTTAACGTTGGCTGTGAACAGGCCCGTACCAGTGGCCACTTTCTTACCAGTATGCTGTACTGACCCATACCGGCTTACTTTCACCTCTGCCTAAGCCCCGGTGCAATCCACTCTGCCTAAATCATGTATGAAGCCCAATCCAGTAGCATACTCAGAGGCCACCTAACCGTGAAATACAGGGCAGGGGGTGGGGGTGGGAGACTCTCACTTATAACCTTTACCCCAGTGGATATCTCTCCGGAGGCATGGGAAACCATGGGTTCAAGTTCCCCTCTCGACCTGCTGAGGGATATCCTGATGTGAGGCTCTCTGTTTCTCCTATTGAGATTGTTCCACTTTAATTAAATAACTGAATAATTGGCCCCAAGAGAGCAAAAATGAGTCCATAGCCCAGGGGTTAGGGCACCCATCTGAGAGGTGTGGGGGCCTCCTGTTCAAATCCCTTCTCCTTCACAAGGAGATGGGACTTGAACTGGTGGACTCCCACCTCCTCAATGAGTGCTCTAACCACTGAGCAAAGGAGCGGGGGTGCAGCTGCTCCTGCTGCTTTGTGTGGTGTTAGGCAGCCTATGAGCATGTCTACCCCACATGCAATTTAGGTGGAGGAGCAACTATCTTCCTCTGCTTTGTGACTTACTAGCAGAGATAGGGGCCTTTCTCCGCAAGACGGCTGGGGCTGAGGACCCCCCTGCTCTCATCAGCAGCTCCCCTTGGCTAGCTTAGGCCACAGGCACCAACTTTCCATTATACAAGGGGGTGCTCAACCCCTGGCTCTGCCCCAGACCCTGCCCCCACTTCATTTCTTCCCTCAAGGCCACACCCCTGCCCTGCCTAGTCCCACCCCATTCCAGCCCCTCCCCCAAGCGTGCTGCATTCTTCCTCCGCCCCACACTCCCCCCCCCCAGCCTCCTGCACACCACGAAACAGCTGATTGCAGCAGGTGGGAGGCATGGGGAGGGAACGGGAAGCGCTGATCGTCAGGAGGTGCTGGGGGAAGGGGAGAAGCTGATAGGATGGCTGCTGGTGGGTGCTCAGCGCCCACCATTTTTTCCCATGTGTGCTCCAGCCCCAGAGCCGCCATGGATTCGGTGCCTATGAGCTTAGGCAGCTCCCTGCCTAGAGAGCGGGCTTTGTGGATCACATTCTGAGGCACCTCTCTCTCCTCATTCGTTGTTTGGGAAGTCTAGAAGCCTAACTTGGCCTTGTGGGTTGCGGTGTTGTTCCTTTGATTTTTCTAGGCACCTAAAAGCGAGGCGTTGCAGCGCCAAAGTCCCTTTGTGGATCCGGGCCACCATGCTTCATCTTCAAAAGATGAAGAAATATTAACCACAGTCATGATCCTGAGAAAGGACAAGTCACTCCCCCTGAATTGAATCCGCTCGGCAGCTCTAAGTTGCCAAGAATGTTTGTCTGCCTCGCCTTTCAGATTTTGGACAGCACCACTCTTTCACAAGAGACAAGCTGTTCGTGCTAAAATAAAACCCATCATCCCTATTGATCATTTGTCAGCAGCAAGAGCCTGTATGCATCAGTCTCCTCCTGTCGCCGTCAGACCAAGTGCTGGTACTTCTGCAGAGCACAGTGAGACATTAGGGAAGCTTTTTGCATTTTCTGCTCAGATCTATCACAATGGAAATATATGGCCCGTTAGGACAAAAGTATTGAATGTGTGTGTCACTTAACGCCATTATAAATGGCCTTGGTAAGTTCACTGTTTTTAATTAAATTGATGTATTTGGTCTTTGTAGGGCTCAACATGTGCTTGGGTGAATAAATGTTTCCAGAATTTAACTCTGTCTCGCCTAATTTTTCTCTGGCACTCCACAATAAAGCTTTCCTTTCCTTGATACTGAAGAATGCGTAGGAAAGAAAATGTCCAGCTTGTTTGTATACTTTCTTCACCCCGTCCTTGAATCCAAGGGCTCTCACTCTCTCTGCTCACAAGGGAACCCCACTGTGCATAGGCAGAGTTGGGGGAGGAGGAAAAGGAGGGCGTTGTCCCCACTCCCCCAACTGCAAGCCTCATGGGCAGGCAGCCGAGTGTGCGATGCAACGAGTTCTGCAGAGAAGACAGATGTGGTGCTCCCAGTCTGTGCCGTGAGGCAGGAAGTCAGGATTTAGTTTATAAACAGGGGGATTAACAGGTGATTAAGATAAACAGGGGCTGTTAGAGTGTTTCCTAAAGTGAAATGATCTGTTCCAAGCTCGGTGAACTGCAAAAAGTGAGTAACCTAAAAGAAAGTAATTGTAGATTTTTCTACACTTGTTTCAATTGTTGTGAGGTGGTAACAAAGTTACTAATATCTTTCTTTCAGAAGACAACTGAGTTTTTAGACAAAGGAAATGCAGTAGATAATCTACCTGGATGTCAGTAAGGTATTTGATACGGTTCCACATAAGAAATTATTAGTTAAACTGGAGAAGATGGGGATTTATATGAGACCTGAAAGGTGGATAAGGAACTGGTTAAAGGGAAGACTACAACAGGTCATACTGAAAGGTGAACGCTCAGCCTGGAGGGCGGTTACTAGTGGAGTTCCTCAGGGATCAGTCTTGGGACCAATCTTAGGGCTTGTCTACACTACAGCACTATTTCGAATCTACTTAAGTCGAATTTGTGGATTCGACCTTAATAAGTCGAATTTGTGTATCCATACTAAATACACAAATTCGAACTTCTTAGTCCACATTCACGGGGCCAGCTTCGACTTTGGAAGCGGTGCACTGTGGGAACCTATCCCACAGTTCCCGCACTCCCCGCTGCCCATTTGAATTGTGGGATTTCCCCCCAATGCATGCTGGGGAAAAATGTCGCCATTGAACCGTCAATCCCGCCCTCCCTGTCTTCCTTGAAAGCGCCGGCGGAAATCTGTTCGCGCCCTTCTCTGGTCGGTTACAGCGTGGACGCCACAGCACTGCGAGCATGGAGCCCGCTGCGATCATCGCTGCACTTATGGCCATTGTCAACTCCTCGCACATTATCGTCCACCTCTTCCACAGTCAGATGCTGAGAAACCGGGCGAGGAGGCTCCGGCAGCACGGTGAGGAGAGTGGCGCAGACCTCTCACAAAGCAGGGTACGCCGGGCAGTGGAGATCATGGTGGCAATGGGTCAAGTTCATGGTGTGGAACGGCGATTCTGGGCCCGGGAAACAAGCACAGACTGGTGGGACCGCATAGTGCTGCAGGTCTGGGATGACACAGAGTGGCTGCGAAACTTCAGGATGCGTAAGGGCACTTTCCTTGAACTGTGTGACTTGCTGTCCCCTGCCCTGAAGCGCCAGGACACAAGGATGCGAGCAGCCCTGACTGTGCAGAAGCGAGTGGCCATAGCCCTCTGGAAACTTGCCACGCCAGACAGCTACCAGTCAGTAGCGAACCACTTTGGCGTGGGCAAATCTACCGTGGGGATTACTGTCATTCAAATAGCCCACGCAATCGTTGAGCAACTGCTCTCAAAGGTAGTGACTGTCGGAAATGTCCAGGCCATCATAGATGGCTTCGCCGCGATGGGATTCCCAAACTGCGGTGGGGCTATAGATGGGACTCACATCCCTATCCTGGCACCAGCCCACCAGGCCAGCGAGTACATTAACCGAAAGGGCTACTTTTCAATGGTGCTGCAAGCTTTGGTGGACCATAGGGGACGTTTTACCAACATCAACGTCGGGTGGGCGGGCAAGGTTCATGGCGCGTGTGTTCAGGAACTCTGGTCTGTTTAGACGCCTCCAGGCAGGCACTTTCTTCCCGGACCACAAAATAACGGTTGGGGATGTGCAGATGCCTACAGTGATCCTCGGGGACCCGGCCTACCCGCTAATGCCCTGGCTCATGAAGCCCTATACAGGCGCCTTGGACACTGAAAAGGAACTCTTCAACTACCGGCTGAGCAAGTGCAGAATGGTGGTGGAGTGTGCTTTCGGACGTCTCAAGGGGAGAAGGCGGACCTTACTCACTCGCTCGGACATCAGCGAAAGAATATCCCCGTAGTTATTGCTGCTTGCTGTGTGCTCCACAATCTCTGTGAGAGCAAGGGCGAGACCTTTTGGCCGCTTGGGAGGTTGAGGCAAATCGCCTGGCTGCTGTTTACGATCAGCCAGACACCCGTGCTGAGAGAATATCCCAGCGGGAAGCGATATGCATCAGGGAGGCTTTGAAAGCGAGTTTCCTCGCAGAGCAGGGTAACCTGTGACTGTCCACTTGATTTTAAGAGAGCCTGATCATAAACCAAGTTTTCCCCACTTCCCAAGGACGTTTTACAACTAAGGACATGTTTTAGTAATTAATAATAAATCTTTCGTTGACTTTGCATTTCTGTTTATTCGTTGAAACATGGAAGCATTCTGTGCTGGTTAAGGTGTGCACTGATGGGTGGGTTTGCAGGAAGGGGCGAGGGTGCCGTCCTTGGATAGGGGTTACCATGACGGCTGTGGGTTTGGGCGTTGGAAGGGGTGAGGGTGTGGGGAAGGGTGAGTATCTGCCCCTGGATGAGGTCTATTTTTGGGGCTCGGGGCACCGGGGAGGATCGTGACTACGGTCCAAATGCATGTGAAGGGAAGCCTGCCTTTACATTCGGGGATGTCAGGCACCAGGACCCTGCACAAGCATACACCTCAAGGAAAGACCGGGCAGCATACACCACACAGACTGTCCCTGGTGCCTAGTGACTGCAGTCTGTGTGTGCCCTGCAGTTGACCCTGCAGCCAAGTCTGTAGCATGGCACTGTGGGCTATGCAGTGACATTACAATAACCCCCCCCCCCCACAGAACGACAAAAAGTCTTCTGACACCAGAAACGTGACGGAAACCGTCAGTAACACCAAACCGCTTTTAATAATGTAATACACAGTGGGGGGTTTGCACTTGGAGTTGGGACTGGTTGATGCTGTAAAGAAAGAGCTTGTACAAATTTACAGCGCGACAGTTGTCTCTAACATTATCGGTGTGCTGCGGTGCAGGGACAGTTCTCACGGCCCCTACCGCCCCTCCGTCTTGTCACTTTGGGTGAGGGGGGGACAGGACTTCTTGGCGTTGGAGGGCGGTTGCAGATGCACTGCAGGGGCTCTCTCCTCCTGACTGCGGTCTTGCAGAACATCTACAAGGCGCCGGAGCGTGTCCGCTTGCTCCTCATTAGACCAAGCAGCGTTTGAGTCGCCTGCTGGTCTTCCTGCCGCCACCTATCCTCCCGTTCCAGGTGTGTGCGATGCTGCTGACACAGGCTCTCCTCGACTGTCTCTGCTCTGCCGCCTCCGCTCTGGAGCTGGCCATCAGTTCCTGGAACATGTCGTCCCTTGTCTTTTCTTTCGGCGTCTAATCCGAGCCAGCCTCTGCGAGGATGGCGGGCAGTCGGGAAGGAGCCGAAGCTGTGTGATGTGAAAAAGTAGGTGATTTCCTTGAACACATACATGTTTGCCAACAGTAAACACAGTCTAGTCAGTTTCAGTGAACAAGACCAAAGAGGGAACCAAGTCTCAGGAGATCTCAGAACTAGTCCGAGATTTCGGAATACGCTCTCATTGGCGCGCCATTGCACTGGAGAGCGCACAAGCGAGGAAAGATAGCTGCATCCCTCTTGCACAAAGTCCTGGTAAGCCTTACAGTACAGAGTGCTTATCAGTTAGTGCTTAGCTGTGCTCTCCTGCTGGAGGCAATGTGCAAAGCAGAAAAGATGAGCGTTATGCGGCATCTCCCGCCAGTGAACAGGAAAGACCCTGTATGCTTTTCCTCTGAGGCCTGCCACAAGTGGCTGTTAAGCGAGGGTCATTCTTATGCAAAGTAAAACTCTGTTAAGCGAGGGTCATTCTTATGCAA
This sequence comes from Mauremys reevesii, assembly GCF_016161935.1. NCBI lineage: Eukaryota > Metazoa > Chordata > Testudines > Geoemydidae > Mauremys > Mauremys reevesii. Next base: position 185,061,011 of record NC_052624.1, on the reverse strand, counting down.
AGTAAAACTCTGTTAAGCGAGGGTCATTCTTATGCAAAGTAAAACTCTGTTAAGCGAGGGTCATTCTTATGCAAAGTAAAAGTCTACCATGCACAATAGTAACAGTACACTAATTCCACTAATTAGATGCAGCACTTCCACAACGACATCACCCTGAGGCGTGTCAGGCGCACACAGAGAGCGGATGTTAACAGAAGCCCTGCACAGACCAGGACCCTACGCTGCCATGCTCGTGAGGCGATGGTCCCCTGTACCTGAGGATGGCATGGCGCGGAAGAGTGTGCTTCAACGGAGCACCCAATAAAGCACCTCTCCCAAGAAACCTCTTGCTGAGGCTTTTCCAGCTGCTCTCTGAGAGCTTTTTTGAACTATCCCCAGAGGACTATTGCTCCATTCCTATATGTGTAGACCTGCTGTTTGTATAGTTTCATATTTGAAAATTTTTATATAGTATTTCTATTTTTTATATATATCCCTGTTTCTTAAAAAAATAAATGTTTCCCTGTTTGTAGCACTTACCGCCTGATCCTTCCCCTGATTCCGAGTCCGGGTTAATGGGCGGGGACGGTTGGTAGGGGATCTCTGTGAGGGTGATGAAAAGATCCTGGCTGTCAGGGAAAGCGGGAGTGGGTTCGATGTCGCCTGCACCGTCCTCAAAAGACCCTTCCTCATCTTCCCCATCGGCGAACAGGGAGGAGGAACTGTCCCGGTACACTATTCCGTCCTCGGAGTCCACCGTCACTGGTGGGGCACTGGTGGCAGACCCACCTAGAATGGCATGCAGTGCCTCGTAGAAGCGGCATGTCTGGGGCTGGGCTCCGGAGCGTCCGTTTGCCGCTCTGACTTTTTGATACCCTTGTCTTAGGTCCTTCACTTTCACGCGGCACTGCATCGCATCCCGGCTGTATCCTTTGTCTTTCATGGCTTTAGAGACCTTCTCGAAGGTCTTCGCGTTCCGCTTGTTGGAGCGCAGCTCCGAGAGCACAGACTCCTCGCCCCACACAGCGATCAGATCCTGGACTTCCCGGTCAGTCCATGCTGGGGACCTCTTTCTAGTCTGGGATTGCCCGGACTCCTCTGCTGGAGAGCTCTGCATCGTTGCAGGTGCTGCGGAGCTCGCCCCGATGTGCAACCAGAACGTCAGATTCAAACCGCCCAGACAGGAAAATGAATTCAAATTTTCGCGGGTCATTTCCTGTGTGGCTGGCCAGAGAATCCAAGCTCGGACTGCTGTCCAGAGCGTCAACAGAGTGGTGCACTGTGGGATAGCTCCCGGAGCTGCTAAGTTCGATTAGCATCCACACCAAGCCTAATTCGAGCTAGCAAGTGCGAATTTAGCGTTACTCCACCTGCCGGGGTGGAGTACCAAATTCGAACTAAAGAGCCCTCTAGTTCGAATTAAATGGCTTCCTGGTGTGGACGGTTGAGCGGTTAGTTCGAATTAACGCTGATAAATTCGAATTAAAGTCCTAGTGTAGACCAGGCCTTATTTAACATTTTTATTACTGACCTTGGCACAAAAAGTGAAAGCGTGCTGTGATGTTCCCCTCTGGTGTTATCCAGACGGGTGATCTGCTAGGTCACTCCAATCCTTGACTCTGGGAGCCAGCCTTACCTTGCTCTGCTGTGAGACCCCCGACTCCTGGGCTGTTCATGCACAGCCTTTGGCATGTAAGCTGCTCCTTGGATTGCGTAACCGAATGACACTAGCCAATATCTCTGGTCCCAGACACAACCCTAGGAACCTTCATTTTGCAGTGTGTATGAGTTCGTCAGTTTAATGAAGAAATTGATATGTACCAGGCTTGTTATCCCAAGGGGAGTCTCTGACACACTTCAAACCAAATACACTGCTTCAGGTAGAATAAACAAACAGATTTATTAACCACAAAGATAAATTTTAAGTGATTAAGCATAACCAGTCAGATTTGGTCAAATGATCTAAAAGCAAAATGCATTCTAAGCTGATCTCAACACTTCCAATGCTCTTACAAACTTAGATGCTTCTCACCACAGGCTGGCTGGTTGCTCTTCAGTAAGGCTCTCCCCTTTGATCAGCACTTGTGGCTTGGTGGTGGTGTCTGTAGCAGTAGCGTAGCTAGCGGGGAGCGGGACAGGGGCTGCTCTCCCACTGAGCACAAGTGGCGCCTTTTCAATTTCTTGGCGCCTTTTTAATTTTTTACTCACCCGGTGGCACTCCAGGTCTTCGGCGGCACTTCAGTGGCAGGCCCTTCACTAGCTCTGGGTGTCTTCGGTGGCACCCGCCGCCGAAATGCCACCTAAGACCCACTGAGCGAGTGAAGGTCCTGCCACCGAGGTGCTGCCGAAAACCCAGAGTGCCACTGGGTGAGTAAAAGCGCCACAGCGGGTGGAGCCTTTTTTTGTGATCGCTCTCCCTGGCAATGCCACTAGTCTGTAGATGGAGATGGAAGAGAGAGGAAGAGCATGGCAAACATCTCTCCCTTTTATCATGTTCTTTCTTCCCTCTTGGCTTTGCTCTCCCTCTTCAGAGTCAGGTGAGCATTACCTCATCGCAGTTCCAAACTGACCAAAGGAAGGGCGGTGACGCCCTTGAGAGTCCAACAGATTATTTTATTGCTGTTTAGGCAAACGTCATTTGTTCCTGTGAGGCTGGGCAGGTTTTGTCCCATACATGCCCTGATGAGGTGTGAACTGCCTCTCAGCTCTTGGAGAGTTTTTGCCTGGGCTTATTTTAAGCCATGAGGATGCATTTTCAACTTTTATAACTATGTACATGAAATTATGACCTATAACCTTATTATAACAGTACTGTAACAACAATGCTTAGTGCATCCTGAGCCTTCCGAAGACACTCGACATGAAAACTTTGCACTGGAAACCACACAATCATTTTACAAGGATGAACATGGGGGTGCTGGGTGTTGCCCCGAGGTACAGAGCATCACATGTGCTAATAAAAGTTGCAGATGACACAAAGTTGGGAGGTATTGCCAGTACCAAGGAGGACCAGAATAAGTGCATGGTCATGCATTTGGGGACCAACAACAAGAATTTTTTGCTATAAGGTGGGGACTTATCAGTTGGAAGTGAAGGTGGCAGAGAAAGAGCTTGGCTGATCACAGGATGACTACGAGCCATCAATGTGATGCGGGTGTAAGAAGGCTAATGTGGTCCTGGGGTGCTTAAAGTGAGGTATTTCTAGTGGAGAGAGGGAAGTATTAGTAGAGTACCATTATACAAGGCACTGGTGAGACCTCATCTGGAATACTGTGTGCAGTTCCTGTCTCCCTTGTTTAAGAAAGATGAATTCAAACTGGAACAGGTACAGAGAAGGGCTACTAGGATGATCCAAGGAATGGAAAAGCTACGTTGTGAGAGGAGACTCAAAAAGCGTGGCTTGTTTAGTGTAACCAATAGAAGGCTGAGAGGAGATAGGATAGCTCTGTATAAATACATCAGAGGGATAAATACCAGGGAGGGAGAGGAGTTATTTAAGTTAAGCATCAATGTGGACACGAGAACAAATGGATATAAACTGGCCGTCAACAAGTTTAGGCTTGAAATTAGACGAAGGTTTCTAATCATCAAAGGAGTGAAGTTCTGGAGCAGCCTCCCAAGGGGAGCAGAGGGGGCAAAAAACCTAACTGGCTTCAAGACAGATCTTGGTACGTTTATGGAGGGGATGGTATGATGGGACTGCCTCCAATGGTGTGTGGCCCATCAGCGACTGCCAGTAGCAAACATCTCCAATGGCTGGAGAAAGGACACTAGATGGGGAGGCTCTGAGTTACTACAGAGAATTCTTTCCCAGGTATCTGCCTAGTGAGTCTTGCCTACATGCTCAGGATCTAACTGATCGCTGTATTTGGGGTCAGGAAGGAATTTTCCCCTGGGTCAGATTGGCAGCGCATGGGGCATGGGGCACTTGCAGGTTTAAACTAGTGTAAATGGCGGTTTCTCTGTCATTTGAAGTCTTTAAATACATGATTTGAGGACTTCAGTAACTCAGCCAGAGGTTATGGGTCTAATTCATGAGAGGGTGGGAGAGGTTCTGTGGCCTACAATGTGCAGGTCAGACTAGATGATCACGATGGTCCCTTCTGACTTTAGTAAGAGTATCTGAGCAAGAATATACGTGACAGTTTTAATGTGTCCCCTAAGTGACTTGCCACAAGATGTCAAACATGTTAGTGTTAGAGCTGAGTGGGTCTAATATGTATTTAATTTTCTTTCTCGATATAGGAATTAGATACAATGCTCCTGTCAGATGTTTCTAAGTTATCTGCAAAATCACTAGAGTTTTCAGTTGTCTAAGTTGCCTCTAGAATCATGGTTAAAGTTGCAGCCTCCACCCCAAATCTGAAATGGCGCCCCTCTGGGCAGGCACAGAATTTGTCGTTCCCTACCCTCATGCATGGCCCCCTGACTGGATCCACCTTCCCAAGTATACAAGTCAAACTGTGCCTATGCCAATACGGCATCCATTTATGCATCAACTTTGTACTAGCTGGACAATATAAGGTCATTCAACTAACATCCCTTTTGGTTGTAACTTGAGTTGCTGTCCTGAGAAAACAGAGGTAGGTCCCGAATACTTACCTGAGCCATAGCTGTATAGCTACCGAAGAGGTGCCAAAAACAATTGCAAGCCAGCTACCTTGAATATTTTGTGCAGTAGCTAAAATAATCTGTCAGCTTGATTTTATGGAGCACTGATAGCATTTTTAAGAGTTGGTTCTTTTTGTCATCACTGCTGTGTAATTATCTTTTTTGGAAGTTTCTATTCTTTGCATTGCCTTCACTTCTGCATTTTTAAATTCAGTAAGCAAGCAAAGGAAGTTAAAATAGACAGGAAAAGTATTCAACAGTATGGAAATTGCCCAGCACAGAAGAAAACGCTTGAAGATGGAGATGGAGCATCAAGTATGTATTCAAATGGAATATGTAAGTAGCATAAAGCAACTCTTTTAAATAGCAGATCACTTCACCAGTACAAGATGTTGAACTACAAATGTTCCTAATTGCAGTGGGACCTATAATGGATCTATCGGTGTTCTTTTGCTGTACATCTGTAATCATAAGTAGCTAGTCAGCAATGACCATATTATTGTGTGAGGTATGGAAGCATATGTTTCTCTTCTGTTTCATAACCACTAGGGTTAATAAGGCCCCCACAGTATGGATGATGCCCATATTAGACAACTGGGAACCTTTAAGACTAGAGGGAGGAGAACTTCAGGACTATTCACACAGCAGCCCCCAGGTGTTAGATGGGATTGTACAGCAGGGCATCTCTTTTTCCTGTATTTGTGGGACATTGATCTGATTCAGGACTGAAATGAAGGAGGATGGCAACTTGGGTTTGGCTAAGACTATAATTTGTAACATGGCACAGTCATATGTCAAGTGTTATTTACAAGTTAGTAAGAGAAGTGATAGCTGTTGCCTTCAAGAAACAAGAAAAGTCCTTAACAGAGAGGCCACCTAGTACAGACTTCTCAACTAAAGTAAAGGTGTTCTTCCTAATCTGTCTGCTGTTGCAGTTAATGGAGAGAGTAAATTTAGGCTAATTTCAGATGCTAACTTGTTAGCTAAAAACCAGTTTTAAAAAAAATAGCATGTTTTTGGTTCAGGGCAAAGGCTGGAAAGAGTGTTCTTTGTGCCGGGAGCAGAAGGAGCTGTTTCCTCCTGTTTGATTCCTTCTGCATTTAGAGACACGGGACTTTGTACAGTCCCTGTAAATAAACAAGATTGCACCTAAGAAATACCAATTGTCAGTTTCTCCTGCCAACTGGAACATTCCCCAAACCCCAAACTTCGGCAAACCGCTCGGGTTGAAAAGGGGCAACAATATCCTTTCATTTCATGCCTACAATCAATGCAGGTGCAATCTCTTGTGAGTGTCTACAACAGACATTAGATGGCTGGTTTGTGGGCACAGATAGCTAGCTAGTCATCTGAACCTTGTTTGCATTTGCAATTTTTTTTGTTTTTCAGGCCCCAAATGAGGTCCCTCAAAAAACGTGGCTCATTATATTAAATAATTTAGATGCCGCAAAGTTTAGTTATTGATTTGAACCTCATTTTTGAAAACATAAAAATAGGTTTTTCGCAGCCTGCGTGACAGAGACAGAGAGATTGTGTGGGCAGGTTGTTCCAGAAGATGACTGTAGGATGATTATTACGAGCTATACTTTTATAATAATAGTGCTGGGAGGGTTCCTTCTGAAAGAATGTTCAGTAAGTTTCAGCTCCTTCCTTGTTGAGAACTGAAGTCGATAATGCGTTGGGTAAGTTTTGACGCATTATCCACTAATAACTGATATGCAGCACTTGAAGGATAAATAATAGAATGTTTTTGCTGCTTCCCCTTCCCCCTTACTTATTATCACATTAGCATCTTCCAATGTGGATTATTGTCATTATCAGCTAATTCACGAAACCACTGCTTTAGCAATCATTTCCTTGCTTCCAGGCATTACGCAAAGATAGTTGTAGCATATTCAAATTAATTTGAAGAGTGACTTTGAACTAGATAATTTATATGAATATTTTTGAGTAGTCATTTTATTTTGCGGAAAATCAAGACTTGACCAACCATTTGAATGTGTGTGTTTAGGGTGTGCAATTTCTTGCTGTATTGCAATCCCAAGTGTAAATTCCCCTCTTAGCTTTCATGCCACCCCCTACACCTGGAAAGCTGATCAGTTCCCATGTGTTAAGTGCCTCCCCTCTGTTCTTTCAAAGCACTGGAAGGCCCATCCCGCTCCTGAAGCATTCAAAATAGGATGATGATATGCTCTTCTATAATGTCTTCTTTCCAAGGGTCTCCAAGTGCTATAGAATCATTAATGGATTAACTTCCCAACACCCTGTGAAGTAGGGAAGTACTGTTAACCCCACTTTGCACAGAGAGACTAGTTGACCTTCCCAAGGTCACACAGAAAATCTGTGGCAGAGCCACGAATGGAACCCAGATTTCCCGAGACCCAATTTTGTGTCCTAACCACAAATATTCCTCCCGCCCTCTGTTCAGATTTGTTTGGTGTTTCCCCTTCGTTGGGCCTTTCGGATCTCAGCTCTTTTGGGCAAGGACTTTGGTATATATCTGGCACCTTTTCTCCATTGTGCAGCTGCTGAGCTATTTGCATGATTATCAGCATTTGTGATGAGCTAACATCTTTTCCCAGTTTTAGACATGGGGTGATTTTAACTTTGTGGCCTGAATACCTTTATGTAGAGCTGGGGTTGTGAGGCTCAACCTGTCATGAGTTAGACCAGCGTCTTCTGTGAGGCACAAACATGAATTATCCACTTCAAAACTCTTGGTGCTGATGCCTCCTTACATAGTGCCCATTTGAACTCTGTAGTTTGCACTCCATATGTCAGGCTCGTCAGTTCTCAGATTTGTACAGTAGGAGAGTATAAAAATATAAAAGAACTGGCAGATCTATGAGGTGGATAGAGAGTGAAGCCAGTACAACAGGGATGTAGGTCAGTAGTTAAAAATAAAGGCATCATGTTCCATCCGCAGATCCTACCACACTGTGCCTGGAGAGACCAGTGTATCTTGGAGCTCAGCCGAAGTTAACTCTCTACTCAATCAGAGAAGCTGCTTCTTGGTTTCTCTGCAGACCACAAAGGTTTTGAATAATACTGGATTTGTAAGCGGCTTTGTTTTCTGACACCGATAGATCATTTCCAAGAGACACCGGGAGCAGCTGCTGGTGCATCAGGCAGCCAGCCTGCCTGACGTTCCCTTTGTGAAGCCCTTTTCAGGGATCACTCTGCAGCTTGGCTTTAAAACCCACAGTTTAGTTCCAGGCACTCGGCTCTTTTGTGAGTATATTTGCAGAGGACCAGTAAATATGTTTAATGTACAATGGTAAATATTCCAGGCACTACTGAAGAGGACTTGAATCTGATTTTACTGTTACTTTATTAGTGTATCTCCCAGGTGCAAATTCATATACAGCTGAGCCTGCTGCAGCGGCATCTCCTGAGCCAGATGCTAAATCGGTCCCCTGAAGCTGTGGAGACTGGTTCCCAAAAACGAGCTCTCTGTTGATTTCTTGTTCGGTTTTAAAGCATTTTTATGTGAGCCAACTCCCGCTTTGGTTTTCTATCAGCATCTGTATAGGATTTTGTGTGGTAATGTCAGAGAGGACCAAAGCTTTGGGCTGTGCAGTGTACAGAACAGAATTTACCAAGATGTTAGCCAGAAGCTAAGGCTGTATTTTCCAGACCTGGTGTTTAGAGGTAGGTTCCTAAATTCACATTCACGTGCGTCTCTAAAAGGGGCCTGATGTACAGAGGTACTGGAGCGCCTATTGTTCCAACATGCTGCTCTACATCATAAGTCAACGGTCGCTGAAAGGAAATTCAGGTCATTTTTATTTAGGAGCCTAAGTTTAGGCACCCAGGTTTGCACATGGTGTCCCTTGTGTCCAACATGCTATGGGAGAAATCCTAGTCCCATTGAAGTCACGGACAAAACTCCCTTTGACTTAAATGAGGCCAGGATTTCACCTTATAACGTCAGAAACCAGTGTGTGTCAGCACATAGCACCTGGGTGTTTTATTCATAGCAGGAACCCCTCTTGGCTTGTGGCAATTTGATTACGGACTCCAATTCAAGATCTTTCTTGATATTCAAGGCTTTTTTTGAAACTGGCCCTCACTCTCTGAGAGCTTGCCTCTTCCTCCCCAGCCAGGATCCCTCAGCTCAGCTGTGCATTGCTGGATCCACAGCACTGTGAAAAACAGTGTGAGGGACATTAGCACAGGAGACAGAATTCTCGTAGGGACAGAGCTATGGAACTCTGTACCTGAGAGAGGAATGCCCACAGGCCTTCCTGTGTTCACAACTAAATGCAAGCTCATTCAATCACTTTGTATGTTGCACACACAAACACATCCATATATAAGCCAATCAAGCTATTTCTCCTCTAGGCTGGCACAGAAGAAAGAGGTTGTTGTTGTTGTTTCTATTTTTGGTGCTCTGATACTACAGTGCTGGAGGCTGTATAAGTACCTAGATGGATTAGATTATTGCCTCTCTACAGCTTTGACAAATGGAGATATGACTGGCCAAAAAAGCAGCTTTTAAATCCAATAGCTGTACTTGCTAATAGCTTGTAATGCTTTTTTAAAGTCCTTTATAGAAGTTAGAGACAGAAATGGCTGAAGATCATTGGTACCATCCCCAATAGTACAGGTTACTTCCCTACGGTATTGTATATTCTTCAGTGCTTTCAATACTTTAGTAAGTAGCCTCCATTTCTGCACATGCAACTTTCTGTGTGCACTTTTCCAGTGCTAATGCCTGCACACACACACACACATCAATTATAGAAAAAGCCCGGCCTGGTATTTGCGTGTGCAAAGCTGCATGCATAGAAATATCAGCACCTAAATGTTTATCATGATGAGGCTTCCATCATTCCCCTTCAATGCTATAGTCTAATGGACCACAAAGAGCCATAAAAGTTACAGCTGCAAGGAGTGCTTTAGTTCATCCATCCCAGCTTCCTCTTACTGCAGGATATTCCTTACAGTTCATTCGCTAATGCCTTGCCCAGGCACATTTAAGAACTCCTAAATGATGGAAGTTCAGCCACTTCTTGGACTTTTACATAGCATCTCGCCATCAGGACCTATTCAGCCTATAATCTCTCAGTTTCATTCCATTTCTCCTACTTATTCCTTCCTGTACTATGCAAATAGTTCTTCTTCCACCCTGAGTGTTTACACTCTTCGAATGTCAAGTATATGGTTGTCATTCTCCCCGTAACAAAACTGAGGCTCTTTAGTTCTTTGCCTTTACTCATAAATCAACCCGTCTGATCATTTTGTAGCTCATCTTGGTGGCACTCCCAGTTTGACAGCATCATCCTGGTAATGCTGCCGCTAAATGAGAGGACAATTGAGTATGACAATTGAGAGGACAATGAGTATGGTAATACTGTCGCTAAATGAGAGGACAATGCCAGATGTGATGCTTCAAGAGCCATACAGTGGCCACCATTACAATCTTTGAAACACCCTTCCAAGTAATTAACCTACAGCAGTGGTTCTCAACCTTTCTAGACTACTGTACCCCTTGGAGGTATGCAAGACAAATCAGACTACTACAAGTTTCACCTCGCATAAAAACTACTTGCTTACAAAATCAGACATAAAAATACAAAGGTGTCACAGCGCACTATTACTGAAAAATTGCTCACTTTTTCATTGTTACCATATAATTATAAAATCAATCCATTTTTAGTGTATAGTATATAGAGCAGTATAAATGAGTCATTTTCTATATGAAATTTTAGTTTGTACTGACTTTGCTAGGGCTTTTTGTAGCCTGTTGTAAAACTAGGCAAATATCTAGATGATTTAATACACCTCTTGGAAGACCTCCAAGTACCCCCAGGGATACACGTACCCTTGGTTAAGAACCACTGACCTACAGTGTTCATGTTGCCACAGTCACACTAGCTCTTTGCAAAGGCAAAATTATGAGGAGTTTAATGGCAGTCACTGTGCATAGCATTATACTTTTGTGTATCCAGCCCAAAATTGCATTGCCCTCTCAATCTACTACCTTTTACTTAGTGTTAAAATGTTAATTGCTTTAATTGCTGCTCTCGTTGGGGCCTGGCACAAGTTCATTAACCCCCTTCATGGAAAGGTTTTGCGCAGGCTCACATTTCACCTGGTGGTTTCCCATTTTTGTTTCCCCATTTCTAGCCCTCGCCTTGGAATCTAACATTAGGTCAAGTGGCTTCTCTACAGCACAATTCCATTTGCAGTATCCTCTTAAAAACTCCATTCACATCTCATTTGTTCCTTTGTATTGATCTCTTTTTCTGTTAGTCATTCTGCCCTTTTTGCATACGCTTTCCTTCCTTGCAGATAATATTGTTATACACATGGTAACAGTGCTGGAAAACTGTTCATCTTGCAGTGCCCTCCTCCACACGTATCTAATCTTATCCTTCTCTATTTATCTAACTAATCTATCAGATCCAAACTTCCCCAACATTTGGGTGTGCTCAGATTTGAGGTTTTAATTCAGGCCTATCACTAGAAAGAAAATACTGAAAGGTCACTTAATCTTACTTCAGTTATTGTATGAAAACATTACTGTATAACTGAACTGTTTAAAAGCATTTTAAAAGGAACAATGTCTACCTGCAAACAGCATCACTGTTTTGGCTATGGAAGTGTTTCATTTAAGCCACGTAGTCTTTTTTTCATTTCTCCTTACTTTTTACTGCTTCTTTAAATCTCATTGAAAGCAAGCTTTTCTTCACAAAATATTCAAGGTTTTCACTCAATGATATTGACTTTCTGTTGGTAGCAAAGGTATAAGATAGTAATTTAAAATGTCCAGTCAATTGCTCTCCTGCCCGCATTATACGCCTAATTTCCCAAAGTACATATGCCATTATACACTATACGATCATTAACACAGCAGGTGCAGTTAGAGAGAGCCTGCAGAGTGTTAGTAAAAGGTATAATGAAGAACAAAATACATTTTCCAATGGCTACAAAGAAGTTGTCCCAGGGAATTAAAAATTGTTGTACTGTGTCATATTGTACATTCCATATACTTGCCTGCTCTAATGAGCGGGGAAGTCCAGTATCACGCTCTTGGTGCTTAAAATTTTGCAGAAATAGGCAACTGAATTTGATAAAGACCTAGGAAAAGGTTCCTCTGGATCAGGGAGCTGGACAAGCCAGATTTTACTTACAACAACTAACTCTTTATCCTCTATTGCTTAAATGCTAATCCGGTCATTAATGGCAGGAGTCAAATAAGCATTTTCTGAGTTCAGTAATACATTTGCACTGAACCATGTCACCACTGTTTGGTACCCTAATTACATAACTCAGTCCCTGTCCACTGCCTTCATCTTCTGTTTTTAATACAGACCTAAAGCTGCTATTCTACCTAAGATTTTCCTGACACTCTGAATTTTTCCTTTCTTAATTTCATCTGTTCACTCTTATTTGCACTTCCTTTGAATTTGCTAAACAATTCCCTTTTTGGATCATTAGAAAGTGTTTCTTTGTTCACCTGGCTTTGGCTGTCACTTAGTCTAGCTATACATGTTTAACTCTTCTACTCTTTCCTTGTAAATCAATCCCTCTATCCTCCTAACTATTTTTACTGCTCTTCTTTGAACTCTCTCCAGTGGACCAGCATCTTTCAGGTAGCATGACCCTAAGAAATGAACCAAGTGTTCCAGATGTGATTGTACCATTGCCACATACCGAGGGACTTTTACATCCCACATTTCATGCTATGATGCCTTGGCTATTTTTTCCCTGCCACATTGCTTTGTAAATGTACTACAAGCTACTCCTGTCCAGGCTTCTCCCATTGTGTATAGATGTTTCATATTGTTTCTCGCCCCTCCCTCTCACCCTGTCCATTTGAATTCGAGCACCTCAGCTGCTTTATTTCCAAACTGAATTCCATTTTCTTTCTTACTTCCTCAGTTTCTTATTTCTCTAGGTCCATTTCTATTATTTCTCTGTAGTCATTGGTGTTTGCAATTTGTTCCAATTTAGTATATCTGAGACTGTGCTCTTTATTCCCTATTTTAGTGGATTAATGAAAGCACTATGTAATACAGAAGTTAACAGAGGTCTCTGCAGCACCTCCCTAGGCACACTAGTTGATCTTTTGCTCTTTATAGTAACCGTTTATTTATACTCCACCTTGTTTACAAACCATGTGACCCATTCATAGCCATAGCAATTATGGCTGAGATTAAGATTTTATAAAACACTATAAAATACTATAATATTTTATGCTATATATAGTATAAAACACTACTCTAATTCAATAAACAGTAGGTCAGTACATTACATCAGTTGTTTTCCCCGCAGCTGCTAATTTTGTAATTTTACTACTATTACTGTTGTCTGTTGATCTAGCAAAAAAAAAAATTCGGCAAGCAACATATGGGAGTTTTGGAGATTACATTTTCTGTTTTGTTACATTTAAAGTCTGTGGTTCACAAAGGATAACATTCACTTGCAGAGGAAAAAGATTGTTACAAAACCATTCCAGATGGCTAGAAATTAGGGATTTATGGCTGAGGTTTTCAAAAACGCTCAGCACTGGCTTCTGTCTGATTTCACTGAAGTCCATGGGAAAGCTTCCCTGATTTCAGTGAGAGCAAAGTTAGGTCAATGCCGAGTGCTTTTCGAACTCCCCCTCTAAGGGTGAAGTCCCTGCCTAGCCCCACTGAAGTTAATGGAAATTTAGCCACTGATTTCAGTGAGTCCAAGTGTCATAAACATACATCAAAGGGTAACATAAAATCCCTCCTTTTCCTGTAAAGGGTTAAGAAGCTAAAATAACCTGGTTGGCACCTGACCAATAGGACCAATGAGAGGAGAAGCTACTTTCAAATCTGTGGGGGAAGGTTTTTGTTTTGTCTCTTTGTGGTTTTCTCTCCGGGTCAGTGAGGAATCAGGGCAAGGAAAATACATCTCCCAAAGCCATACCTGAACTATAGCCCTCTAAGATTACAAACTGTAAGTAATAGGGAGGAAATGCATTAGATTATCTTTTGTTTTCGCTTGTGAATTTTCCCTGTGCTAACAGGGAGGTTTATCTCTGCTTTTGTAACTTTAAAGTTTTGCCTAGAGAGGAAATCCTCTGTGTTTTGAATCTTTTTGTTACCCTGTAAAGTTATCTTCCATCCTGATTTTACAGAGGTGATTCTTTTATCTTTTTTTAAATAAACTTCTTTTAAGAACCTGATTGTTTTTCAGTGTCCTAAGGACCCAGTGGGGGTTGATCTGTGCTCACTTTGTAACCAATTGGTTAGGATATTATTCTCAAGCCTCCCCAGGAAAGGGGGTGTAGGGGCTTGGAGGGATATTTTGGGGGAGGTAGGGCTCCAAGTGGCCCTCCCTGAATGTTTGTTTTAATCACTTGGTGGTGGCAGCAGTACTCATCCAAGGACAAGGAAGGATATGTGCCTTGGGAGAGTTTTTAACCTAAGCTGGAGAAATAAGCTTAGTCTTTTATGCAGGTCCCCACATCTGTACCCCAGAGTTCAGAGTGGGGAGGGAACCCTAACACCAAGATTTCACCCTTGGATGGTGCCAGAGAAGGATTCCCTGGGTGCGGGAATATTTGACAGCCACAAATCTGTCTTCCAAGGGCCCCTTCTCAAGCCCTAGCATAGGAGGTACATCACAGATAGGCTGGGAATAAGCGGGGCAGGACAGAATTGAAGCACACAGCTCTGTGGACATTCTGGGTAATGCTGCAGCCCATAGGCAACCTGGGAAAACTGTCATCCATTTAGACAGGTCCTCATGGCTTTCTAAATTACGCTGGGTGCCAGGAAGCAGCCCAGGACCAGGACGGGACAAAGGAAGCTTAAACCCAGCATAACCCCCATTGCTCCAAACTGTCAGTTCTATATTGCTCCTCTTTTCTTCCTCCAAAATTTCCCTGGTAAGAACCAATTCTATCCATTTTGCCTGTGTTTCTGGTCTTAAGATTTTGCTCTGGCCAGATCTATCATGCAGCTGGAACCCGCCATGCAACAATGGCAAGGAAGAGTCATTTGTTCCACTTATTTCAGGGAGCACAATTATCCTACCATTCCCCCACTGTATTATTTAACATTTTATTTCCCGTCCTGATGGGCAAATGGAGACTGTTAGCTCACTCCAGTTCCTTCTCTCAGACTTTAGTGGCACTTTCTCCTCCTGATCTTCTGACTCTATTTTATCCAAAATACTCTCCAAGTTTGTCACCTGTGAGTCTGTGGGTAAGTGGTGCTGGGAGGTGTAATTCGCAGCTTGGGTAGATATACCCACACTTGCTCTCATTGTGCTAGTGCCCTAAAAATAGAAGTGTATTCACCATGGCAGCAGGAGCAGCTAGTTGCCCCAATACAATCCTGTCTGAGACTCTAGGTACGTACTCAGGGCAGCTAGCCCTTCCCACTGCTTGCACTGCCACAGCTACACTTCTGTTTTTAGCGAGCTAGCTTGCGGGTGAGCCTGCCTGAGCTGAGAATTGCACCTTTCAGCTCCAAGGCAGACAAACCCCAAGTTGTTAAATTGAGCATCTAGAGGTGTCGTTTCTCTGTCGTTATTTGTTCAATTATTTTATTAGGGATAGGCATTAGACGTATGAGCGTAGAATCGCTCTTTCTGTTTTTGAAAATCCAATGCTGCATTTGCTTTCCTCTAATCTTCTGTCACTCCCTGAGTTATCCAGGGTTGTGTTTATTTAAAGGCAGTGGTACAGTAATTTTGTTTGCTAATTCTCCTGGGGCCCAGTTCAACTCGTTTGACATTAATGGGAGTCTTTCTGTTGACTTTAGTTAAATCTTAGTACCCCAGCATGCATATCATTCATACTGAATGACTTTGTGTATGTTCACATTCTCCAGGTATTTACAAATTAGCTTTTTAACAATATGTCCTTTAATAAGGTTTTCCTCCCTTCGTATTTGTCAGAGTTTCTCTTCTTTATTTTCCTTGCTGACAGCAGATTTTCTAAGCTGCAATTTAGTATCTCAGACATTTTCCATTCATCATTAATTTCAGCCCCTCTATAATTTATTAATGGTATTGTAAAGTTGTTGTTCCTGCAAACACCAATAAAAAAGATGTTTTAAACTATCTAAGGGCTTGATGCTGAGTAATCTCCACTCCCACAAATTGTCATGTGGCTGAGTAAGGGTTTGTAGGCCCCAAAAGAGATGAATTGGGTATTTCCAAAACAGACCTGAGACTGTAAAATCAAACCCCAGCACAAAAATGTACAGGGGCAAAAAAAATTGAAATTGGTTTCGAGTAAATAGTGAGATCTAAAAGATATAGTCTCAGCAACAACCAATCACTAATATACAACTCAAATAGTCCACAGGGAGTAAATAGCCATTATTGTAAATCTTAGTATTTTAGACATTAATTATCTTTAATTGTATAGACAGGCTTGATAAAGAAAATATTTTCTCTCGAGTCAGTTAATATTTTCTGCTCAGGAGAGCATTAAATAACAGACCATGATTTTGCTAGTTAAATTGAACTTTGGGCTTCCTCTTCCTCCATAATAATAAGTATCTGCATCACAGGCTACATTCCAAAGTTATGAGCTGACGAGCCATTATTCCTTTAAGGAAAAGATTTCACTGAAGATTTCAACTACTTTAATCTGCACTAATGATGAGCAGACCTACAGAAATTCAATGAATTTTGCAGTTCAGTGACCAGGGGCCTGTGGTGAAGGCCAGTGAAATCAGCTGGAAGACACCCATTGACTTTGGGCTTTCAGGCCCTGCGTGATATTAAGAAAAATCAAGAATACTGCATCAAGCCAATGCACAGCATTTATTATTATCATGGTTAATTATGTATTTGTTTTCCATAATGCCCACAATGTCCTATGCACTGTAAAAACAAAAAACATAGGCTGGATCCTGGCCCTGAAGCATTTGTACTTTAAATTATGTAAAATATTTATTAATTTTTAAATACCATTTTAAAATATAATAACCTTTACCATTCTTTCTACAGTGTCATTTTTAAAAATTAAATAATGTAAATAATAAAATACATCAATAATAACATTTCTGTCTGAGCAGACTTTCCACGCTTATTCTTACTTTTTTTCTGCTTCCCCCACCACAAAGGTGGAAAGGGAATCTCAATTGCACTAAAAAAAGAAACAGGAAGTTTAATGCAGTAGTAGCCACATGACTACAAACACAGCACAGCCATCCAAACCAGATACATTGATCTATTGCTCACAATGGTATTACAACTGAAACTAACGGAACGCCTAATGGGGGACAGGATGTGAATGGGCATGGGCATGCAGACTGAATTTTACCCTCTCATCTTCACAGGTGCTTTCTCCATATCAGCGTTGAGATGTTATGTCATGCAGTGTGGAGATGCTGGTACTACATTTTGTCTGGGCCGTGCCCACTGCATGGGAGATCTGAGTCTTGGGTGGTCAGTCACTCCAGTATATCACATGAGCATTAAAATTGCTTGGCAAACAAAATGGCACTATACATTGGAGAACTAGCACACGTCAATCCAAAGCAAGTGCACTACTTACACGTCTGTCTGACCCTAGCCAGATGGCGTGTGGTATTGGGGGTCAGTGCTTTTAAGGGCTGAGATCTTCAGACAGAGAGTCTGGATGGGGAGCTGTCAAGCTCTTCTTGTTATGCACAACCAGACGCAACATGTAATTAGCAAGCACCATAAGCACTGAGTGGTCACTGAACATCACAAATGGCCTCCTGGTGCTAAGCTTCTCTACCAGTTCAGTCCACTACAATGAGCCGGGTGGATTTATAATTAAATAATAATTGGAGATATACCAGTCTCCTAGAACTGGAAGGGACCTTGAAAGATCATCGAGTCCAGCCCCCTGCCTTCACTAGCAGGGCCAGTTTTTGCTCCAGATCCCTAAGTGGCCTCCTCATGGATTGAGCTCACAACGCTGGGTTTAGCAGGCCAATGCTCAAACCACTGAGCTATCCCTCTCCCTATCCTTTGCGATTTGACTAGAGAGTTGTATCCATATATCTCAAGATGCATCTCACCCTCCTCAATCCAGGTGCTTACATGAGAAATAGTCATTCGCCATCCCCTACACGCTTTATTTTTCACATGCCCTCCTTTTTAAAACAGTAAAACATTTAACCCGCAAAAAAGAAAAGAAGTAGCAATGCAGTCATTAAAAGTAGGGCAGTAACCTAAATCCAAGATTTCTGATGTGCTGATATGCTTCTCCTGTGTGCAACTGAGAGTGAATCTTTTCTTCTTGCTTAAGTCAGTTACAGTGGTTCTTAAGTGGCACTACATGAGCCTCCTCATCTATTCTGTAGTTCAGATTTAAAACAGTTAGATTCAGGATGCAGCTAATGACTAACATTCATCTGAAGGCATTTTGGCAGATCCTGCCTGTCAGATTCTATAGCCTTCGATTCAGAAAAGCATGTGGAATTTTAGCATGTGCTTTAACTATAAACATGTCCTTATTCACTTTGCTGAACTGGGGTCAGAGACAGGGGTGGCTCCAGGCTCCAGCACGCCAAGTGCGTGCTTGGGGCGGCATGCCGCGGGAGGCGCTCTGCCGGTCGCCGCGAGGGCAGCAGGCAGGTTGCCTTCGGCGGCATGCCTGCGGAGGGTCCGCTGGTCCCGCAGCTTCGGTGGACCTCCTGCAGGTGGAGCACTGCGGAGCCGCAGGACCAGTGGACCCTCCGCAGGCACGCCTGCAGGAGGTCCACCAGAGCCGTGGGACCGGCGAGCGGCAAAGCGCCCCCCGTGGCATGACGCCGTGCTTGGGGCGGCAAAATGCCTAGAGCCGCCCCTGGTCAGAGAAAGGAAAACATGATTTTCTCACTAACGTGGTGAATTTGTAATGCATAAAACATGTATCTCCTCAGCACACAGAAAACTTTTATATGTTGCTGATTTCTCCATTAAACAGCTATTCTGAGACATTCCATTAACTTCCATCTCCCAAGACTCTTGTTAATCTTATAATCAGGATTCAACAACTTTTAAAATTAATAGCCAATTTGTTAGATCAGTTTCAGCGGCAGATTGGTAATTACAATGGTGAAAATCCACTCATGTTATCCAGGATGGTTTTCTAAACAACTTAGCAATTGATTTTTCAACCTGTTCCTGCCTGTTCCCATTTTAGAGCAAATGCTTAAGTCACAAAACAGTTTTAAAATACAATATTGACCTAATTATTAAACACTGCTCTCAAAGGACCTAGCTTTGCTGCTTTGCTGTTTTAACAACTTTCTAGTGATTTATATTTTAAACACTGTGGCTTTTCCATTTTCTTTAATCAATGTTCTGGCTTTGTACTTCTGTCAACAGCCCTTAGGCCTTGTCTACATTGAGTCATTCCTCTTGCACGCTGTTGTCATTCCTCTTGCACAATGTTGCACACAAACTTGTTGTCATTCCTCTTGCACACTGTGTTTAAACAAAATTCTTGCTAGACAGGTGCTAACATGCTTGCCCTTGATAGTGCAGACATGGCCTAAGGACCAGCAATTAGAGGCACAGTGTAGGAAAATCTATGCACAAAAGGGTAAACTTTTGCCCTAGTGAGTTTTCCAATGGCAAGCCTACACAACCGCTGGGAGGTGCAATTCCCAGTGCAGGTGCTAGCTCGGCTCAAGTTGGTGCCTAAAAATTGCAAGTCCCCCAAGTATGCAAGATTGTACTTGGGCAGCTAGGCCAAACCATTGCCTGTGCTACTCAGCTATCTTTAGCACAGTAGCTTGATCTGTGTGTGTCTGTCCACTTTGGGAATTACACCTCCCAGCTGCTGTGTAGACATACCCTAAAAGTTTAATTTACTTCGAAAAACTGAGCCAGAATCCATCTTGTTGTCTTCTTGCTCATTTCCACTGCGTATTGCCACTCTATTACCTACAGACATTATCTCTTTGTTGTTCATCACTGTTTCAAACGCCACAATCTTTACTTCTTCTCTGGGTCTCTACCTTGGTATTAAATGAGGATATTGATATAATAGGCATCATGGAACTTGGCAGAACAGTGATAATAGGACACGGTAATACCAGGGTACAAAATATATAGGAATGACAGAGTAGTTAGTGCTGGTGGGAATATGGCACTATATGTGAAAGAAAGCACTGAGTCAAATACAGTCAGAATCTTAAATGAATCAAACTGTACCATAGACGCAATGGTAACAATGTTAGGAACCATTAGGAAAGAGATAGATAAGATAGTAAATATCATGATGTCATTATATCAGTCCATGGTACGCCCACACCTTGAACTGCACACAGTATTCTAGTTGCCCCATCTCAAAAAAGCTCTATTAGAAAATTGGAAAATGTAGAGAAGGGAAACAAAAATGATTAGGGGTATGGAACAGCTTCCATATGAGGAGAAAATAAAAAGTCTGGGACTGTTCAGCTTAGAAGGGCGACAACTGAGGCAGCATATGGTAGCGGTCTATAAAATCATGAGCGGTATGGAAAAAGTGAATAAGGAAGTATTATTTACCAATTCACATAACACATGAATCGGGAGGCAGCCGATGCAATTAATAGGCAGCAAGTTTAAAACAAGCAAAAGGAAGTACTTCTTCACACAACACACAGTCAACCTGTGGAACTCATTGCCAGGGGATATTGTGAAGGCCAAAAGTATAACTGGGTTCAAAAATGAATTAGATAAATTCAGGGAGGATCAATGGATATTAGCCAACCCCATTCTCTGGCAGTCCCTAAACTTCTGACTGCCAAAAGCTGGGACTGGATGACAGGGGATGGATAATTGCCCTGTTCTGTTCATTTCCTCTGAAGCATCTGGCACTGGCCATTGCTGGAATACAGGATACTGGGCTAGATGGACCATTAGTCTGACCCAGTATGGCCTTTCTTTTGTTCTTACGTTCTTAAGAGTTCCATAGTCTAATTATGCATGCTGTGAAAAAAAACAAACACACACTTCCTTTTATCAGTTCTGAATTTGAAACCTGCCAGTTTCATTATCTGGCCCCTTTCTTTTTTGTGTTATGAGATAGGAAGAAGAGAAGCTCTAGCTCTAGCTTCTCTATACCATTAATTCCAGATACTAAACATTTGGCCTGATACTTGCCTTGTAAGATGCTCTTTCTGTTATACAGTTTTGGAGAGCATTATCACTCGTTAGGATGCAATAAATATTTTTGTGACAATAATCCTTCAATATTTATTCACAAAATGATTTCAAGGACACCCAAGGAATGTGGGCAAGTTGCATGACTAAGAAAGGGAGTAAATGATTGAAAGGCTCAGTAATGTGAGATGGTGTCTTTTACCTCTGGGCACTGGCTCAAATCATCTGTACTGTGACCTACGTGGGCTGAGTCCAGGTGCTAGTAGACAGGTGTCCAAATAACAAAAACCTTCACAACTATTGGCACTAAGTGGCATCCTTGTTAACAGTTTGAACAGAAAGGGCAACGTGACAAGAAGTTGTAGGAAGACAGGAGGTGACAACTGAGATTTTAATAGGTCAAGAGGGCAGATGTGTTAGAAAGATAATGTTGGTGTTTTCAGTGGAGGAGAATGAGAGAAGTGAGTTAAGTGACAGGCTTTGGGTGGGTTAAGGGAGAATGAAGCAAAGGGTTATTTCATATTTTAAAAGTATAAGCCCATAATAATCATTAAAAAACATTGATAGTCTTCTGCAGAAATCTGAGTAATCAGGGATTCTTGTAGCAGGAAAATATGATGACAAACAGAAAGATATGTGATCTAAGCCACTGTTTCTCAACGACCAGTCTGTGGACCAGCACCAGTCCCTGAGGTCTCCCTGACACAGTTTAGGAAGGCAGCAAGCCAGTCCTTGGTATCAAAAAGGTGGAGAAACCCTGATCTAGAAGAGGTTAAAAAAAAAAAAAGAACAAAATGTCTGAACAGATGGAAGGTCTATAAAACCTTGGCCTGTCACTGAAAGATAAATGAAGTATTTTAAAGATAAAATGGAAAGTAAAGTCTTCCAAATGGAACTCAAATCACTTATGAATACATAATGCCTCACAAATTCCAAATCTATGAGTAGCCTGAAAGCTAACATCAGAACATAAGAATGGCCAGACTGTGTCAGACTAATGGTCCATCTAGCCTGTCTTCCAACCTTGGCTGATGTCAGACGCTTCAGAGGGAATGATCAGAACAGGGCAATTATTGAGTGATCCATCTCTTGTCATCCAGGCCCCACTTCTAACAGTCAGCGTTTTAAGGACACCAAGAACATGGGGGGTTGCATCCCTGGCTGTGTGTTGTGCATGGGTGCGGGTATCGCCGGTAGGGTGACCAGATGTCCCGATTTTATAGCGACAGTCCCGAATTTTGGGTCTTTTTCTTATATAGGCTCCTATTACCCCCCGCCCCCTGTCCCAATTTTTCACACTTGCTGCCTGGTCACCCTAATCACAGGCCAGGGGAGGCTAAGCCTCCCCAAACAGCCCGGTGTGGCCCATGCTCTGCCCCAAGGCCCCCTCCAGCTTGCCGCTTCCTCCCTGGCCCCAGCCAAGGCAGGCTGCTCCTCTTCCCAGAAGCAGGTGGGCTTCCTGTGGCCGGGACTCAGGGCAGCTAGGGCTGCCCAGCACTGGGGGGGACCCCTGGCACTCCAGGCACTGGGGCCATGAAGCCTGGTGCTCTAGGACGGGGGGGCCGGCAGCCACAAGGGAGCTCAGGGCTCCAGCAGGGGAAGGACGGGGGGCAGGGCCGGGGCTGGCTTCCCCAAACAGGCAGCTCTCATGCTGCCCATGGTGCTGTGTGAAGAAGTACTTCCCTTTGTTTGTTTTAAACTGCTGCCTAGTAATTTCATTGGGTGCCCCCTGGTTCATGTGTTATTATGTGATGGGGTGAATAACACTTCCTTATTCACTTCTGTGACTGCCTTTTTCCCAGACTTGCTTCAGTCCTGTTCCAGTCTGCTCCAGCCCTGCCCCGATTTGGTTCCTGTATCCAGCTCTGACCCTTGGCTCTGATCCATGAGTCCTGACTTCACTATTTCCAATCACTGACCCACAATGCACCCACAAATCGGTGCATGAGCCTGTTCCCTTATTTACAGTGGGTGAAATCCTGGCCCCAGTGAAGTCAATGGGACCAGATTTTCACCACTGACTTTAATGGGGCTACTTTCACACAGAGTGCAGGATTAGACCCTTGGGATATATACACACACACACACACACACACACTGCCGAAGGAAGTGTCAGAGCCTGGGTCAACTGACTTGGGCTTGTGTTGCTTACACTGCACAACTAAAAAAGGCAGGGGAGACATTCAGGCTCCAACAGCGTCCCTGCTCACTGGGTTTTAGATCCCAGGCTCCAGCCCAAGCCCAAGTGTCTGCACTGCTATTGTTAGCCCTGCGAGCCTGAGTCAATTGACCTGGGCTCAGACTTGCTGCCACAGGTCCTTTTTCTGCTGTTCAGATGTTCCCTGGGACGGTATAGATCAAGGCATGGCCTATATTAGAAAAGTTGCACCAGTTTAACTAAACTGACTTTAAACCAATCTAACCAGATCAGGGCAAACACTTAATACAGGTGCAGATATAGCTGCACTTAAATCTGTTTAACCTTTACTTAAATGCTTGATCTCCTCTATATCTAGCGCTAACAGCCATTCACATTTTGATTATTTGTGTTTGATGGGGCTGGTCTGCATCCTACAACCTAGGTCTGTCGGATTTTAAAAATCCCCCAAATATCTGTGGGGGCTAACATATTACCCTATCAGAATGTTGCTGCATGACATTTACCCTTGACAGTAACAAGATGCAGGCTTTGGGATAAAATGAATTGGTCTTGGGGGACAAACGTTAATAGGAGGGACCCTTATATACCGTATCTCTGAA
The DNA here is from genome assembly GCF_016161935.1 of Mauremys reevesii. Taxonomy (NCBI): domain Eukaryota; kingdom Metazoa; phylum Chordata; order Testudines; family Geoemydidae; genus Mauremys; species Mauremys reevesii. The sequence continues at coordinate 185,037,611 of NC_052624.1, read as the reverse complement.
ACTTTATAGAGAGTCATTTAAGAAACCAAATATACTTTTTAGGTCATTGCCCTCCACCTAATTGTCCCAACTTTGTGGCCTAGACTTCTAGACCAGTCCTCCTTATTCTCCAGAGTCTCCCTTGGTGCTTACTTTTGAAGGGACACAAGCTATTCCATTTTACCACTATCATTATCTCTTCTATCAGCCACGTAGTAGGATTTATGGGTCAAAGCCTAAGGTTTTGCGTTGGTTTTTACTCCTTCCTTACTCAAGCAAAACACCCATACACTTTCAAGTAACAAAGAGTCCTGTGGCACCTTATAGACTAACAGATGTATTAGAGCATGAGCTTTCGTGGGTGAATACCCACTTCGTCAGACACTTTTTACAGATCCAGACTAACACGGCTACCCCTCTGATATGTGACACTTTCAAGTGATAGTTTGAGTAAAAACTTCCTGATCTGGGCCATGGCCAAAGCACAAACCTCCATATCTTATTCAGCATTGATTTTTTTTCCAAGTCATTTTCTTGTTATCTATATGAGTGTTCAAAATATTTCCCCTAAGGCTACATCTGGTTGCCATCACAAAGCTTCATGAGTTTCCGGCTGCCCTTCATGTCTCTGGAATCTAAATTTAATGCTGAGTAAACTGGCTAAGCTCCTTTTGCATCTGAGTGGATTTCCTCATTCTCGCTCTCTTTTTTTTTAACTGTAAAAAAATCTTAACAGCTATCACCCTCTGAGCAAGCCTAAGATTGTTTCAGAATTCTGTCTTCATTTTTGTCTTCCATGAGCCAGATGGAAAGTGGGCTATTAGTTTTAATATTGAAAAATCACACTCTTTTTTTTGCATCATCTACAGGGAAAAATCAAATGGAAAGTTCCTAGCTAGCCAGCAACTATTGAATATGCAATAGATGAGTATGTATGGGATGTTACTGAACAAAACACATTGCAAGTTTCTCTCCTTAGATGGGAAAGCTTCATCTCTGTTTTTTCTGTTGAAGCAGAAAGCAACTGCATACCCACTAAGCAAAGCAGTAGTGACCTCACCATCATCACCACCTCCATCTGGGCCACGCCCATCACGTCTCTCCAGAGTTTATCACTCCCCTGCTTTTTCAGGTCTCTTTGAGGGCTGGTTTAAAGCTGTATTTCATATGTAACTTGTCTCACTGCATTTTTTTTTAGCATTTGTCCATTGGGTTGTCCTTATGTGATCTGTTGCACATAACTGTGTTGTAAAATAGTTTCAATAGTAACAGCACAATTTTAAAAAGTGTGTGTAATATAAACACTATACAACAGGCACGGGTCTCAGAACCTTTTTCAAGGCACTTGCTGCATCTGAGGCTGACAATGAGCATTCAAGTAGAGAACAAAATGAAGAGGGAGGCAGACCCAAAGAGAGGCCCTCCAGTGACAGTTGCTCTGAAATCCTGCAGCCACCATCCTTGCTGTTCCTGACAGTACTTACTGAAGGGAATAATTGTGCTGAAATTCAGATGAACTCTGGGGACCAGTTGCCTTCAACTATACTGGTCAAAAAAATACTGGGTATTCCCTGGGCTAGCTCTAAATTGTGATCTACCATGTTGCAACACACAGGAAAAGCCCGACGAACTTTTGAATATTTCTGTTTGTAAAGCCAAAGAATCAAAATGATGCTGGGTTCAGTAAAGACATGTCACCCTATCTTTACTGAATGCTGCAGATAGATGGAAATCCATCCTCATCATCAGCCTCGGATGATGGTAATTTTCTGGTGGATGGATGGTGCAATATGGCTGGTAACCATCCTCTCATAGCAACAGCAGTGGGATGCTGGGCTTCTCTCCTACACACTGTAATGGCCTGTCTGGACTATCATAGCAGCTGGAGGCTGCCTTCCACATTTCATTTCTCACTAACAAGTCAGTATGTCTTATTTTCTCATTTTTATTCATCAAACAAGTGGGGACAATGCTACAGTAGCCAAGAAAGGCTGGGGGAAGAACGAAATCAACACAGATCATAATTTCTGCAGGCTCTGACACAGAGCAGCTGTGCTCTCTGGTTCGACTGGTAGCCATGATCATCCTCAGTTCCAATTTATGGAAGGGTTTGGGTGGTGCAATCTGGCTAACCATCTCTCTGCTGTCACAAACGGCAAAACAAGCTCCATGATTGCCATGCTATGGCATCTGTCACACAGATTACCTATTTCAAAAGAAAACATTCAGGAATATGGATCTGGTGTCAATGCAAGAGGGAGCTTTTTCAATTTTGACTGATATAAATATAGATTGTGGCTTGTGCTCAGTAAAACACGAAAGAAAGCCTTCTGCCTAGCATATTGATTTGCCACAGTTCAGAAACTTAGCTTTTGTATCATCTCATTTACATTTGTTTTGATTGGCATGAATAATTGGAAGGGCTGTCCTGGAAAACTTGATGTACATAAGAAATTGAATTACCACAGGGACTGTATTTCTAAAATGCACACTTACACCAGCCAAGTGAATGAAGATGTTCAACTACCATGCAATAAAGAAGTCAAGCAAAACACAAATCACAGTTATTTTTTGGAGCAACTCAAGTGCATCCAGTATTTTATGAGGTAAGGACTGGCGATAAGGGGGCATTCGGATGGTGAAAGCAATTTTCAGAAACTCTTTGGTATTGTTTCAACAAACAACCGCCTTGACAAAGAAATTAAGCAATGGTTGAAAAAGAAATGCTGGTAGACTTTGCACAGCATTATCAATGCACAAATTACAGAAGTGTACTGTCAGGCATTTTTTAAACTTATTTCTGACTGCTTGACTTTGTCTATATTTTCTTTTGTTATTCTTGAAACCAGGGATGTGAGTGGTCATGAACTACTTGTGGTTGCTGTATGGTAGGCTAATAATAATTAAGGTTGCAGAAGAGTTTGTTGGGCTGTATGGTTGCCCAATGATGGATGTAATATCTCTATAGAATATAATTATAGATGTATTGCTGTGAATGGGATGAGACCTCAAAAACATCCACAAACAGATTTACAATGGTAAAAGTGTACTTCAAAGAATGACTTCTAATGTGGTGACAACCACTGAAGAAATAAAACCGAAAAGCTTTGTCGATTCATTGTTTAAATTATAGCCTCAACCTTATTTTGCAAGATGCAACAAAGAGTTGTCTAGTGGTTCGAAGCACACAACGAGCAGTTCATGAAGGCCGCAACATAATCCATGCCTTTGCAAAAAGGCTAGCCATATTTCAAATCATGCAAGCTGCATTCCCATTAGATAGCCCTAAGGCATTAAAATCTTTGTCTCAAATTAAGTGGACAGCATGAACACCAGCTATCAAATTAGTGCTGGTTAATTATCAAGCAAACACATTGGATACTGTTGTCATTAAAGGTGGAGAAACCAAAGAAAAGAAACAAAGAAAAAAAACCAGGACTGATTTAGCTCATGGAAAAATTTGATATATGCGTTGGACTGAAAACTTGCTTTAGTGTATTTTCCGATTGTGAGGAAGCAGCTGGAGTACTGCTGTCAAAGAGCATAACTGCTGAGTGCCCTGTCTTGCGTTGCCACCCTTTGTGAATGCTTAAATAGTTTACATTCAGAAGCACACTTTGCTGAACTTTATATAGGAATTTTGGAAGCTCCCTTCTCTTCATGTGTCATTATATAAGGCCTGCATCTGTAATTTTCACTCCATGTATCTGAAGAAGTGGGGTTTTTTTTACCCACGAAAGCTTATGCCCAAATAAATCTGTTAGTCTTTAAGGTGTCACCAGACTCCTTGTTGTTTTTGTGGATACAAACTAATACAGCTACCCCCGACACTTGACACCGTGGATGATGGAAGTGCACCATATGTATTTAGTACTCCTGAAGAAAAAATCATAAACAATTCATTCAACTGCTTGACATTGTAAAATGTGAGCTGGATTGGAAGTTTAATCAGAAAACTCTGAAAGTACTTCACCAAATTGAGAATCTTGTGATTTCAGCTGCCAATGGCGATATCTTTGAAGTTCTGAATGAAATCTGTATTTTATATGCCGATTACTTTGATTTTGACTGCCTACATGTTCATTTGATGATGCTGAAGGATTTGCTGAAAACAACCAACCAATGCCAACAAATGACAACCAGCATAAACAAAGTGCTGAAATTATCTACCATTGTGGAAATACTTGGAGCTAATGAGAGGGCACGCCAACTCTTTTCTGAAGTGGACTAACTCATTCACCTCTGTTTGACAGTTTCTATGTCCAAAGTAATTGCAGAACGAAGCATTTCCACAATGCAAAGAATCAAAATTTACCTCTGATTTGCAATGTTGCAAGAAAGAATGAACTCTGTAATTTTTCTAGACAAACACAAAGCCATCATGGCTACTTTGGATCAGCTAGATGCTGGCAGGTAATTTTGTGAATTTAATGTTGCCAGGAAAGACTTCCATGGCAAGTAGGATTAATTAGTATTTCCTTATGTAGGACACTAAAGAAGACAAAATGTTAACCATTTGTTAATTGTATATAGTTCCCACTAGTTCTACAAATACAAGTTGTTGACTGTTGAAGTTATGGAGAATTACTCCACCTTCTGAGAAGACTGAATTCTACAGTGATGAAACAATGGAACTCTCAGACTTTCATGTTAATTAAAGTTGCTTTTAATACTGCTACTACTCTTACTGCTACTAATAGTAGTAATAAGCAAAATAAATGAGATTGCAAAGATCTATTTTGATATCCTAATCTCATACAGGTATATTTTGGAATGTTTTCTCATGTAGGTTATGTTTCCAAGGAGGTGTGAATGCAGTGACCAGCATTCAGGTATTTTAGTATTCCCCGTTAAATGTTACATTATACAGTAATAATTAAAAAGAAAACAGGTCCAGTAAAGTTGTTTGATTGATTGCATTGTGACTGCCTGTCATTCCTTCACTTTCTTTTTAATTACTATCCAGTATAGCAATCTTCATAAATGGTTTGAATATAGTAAAAAAAAGGCTTATGTTTCAGTAGGTTTTTGAGATGTCTGGTTGCTTCCCCCCACCCCCCACACACACACTTTTGCAGTCCTTCCAGCGCCCATCTTGTACTATCAGGCACCCAGAAGAAACACTGAGGCACCCAGACAAAGGTTTAGACCACACAAGGCCCATCCTTCACTGTCACCTCTCAGATGGCTACCTCATCCAAATGTCCATTTTGACACCTTGATAGAGGCCCAGAGACTCTCTCATTAGATCTTCAGCTGCAACATCCATCCATTCCCCCACTCTTTTAGAGACCAAATTGCCCATTTCCTCTCTTCTTAAGATGTATCACTGCACACAAATGGGTACTGGAAGCAATCTCAGTGGGCTACTCCATCCAACTGAGCACCGTTCCCCCTTCCCCTCTTGTCCCTATTCAGAGATACTTCTCACACGGGGCTCCTAAAGCAGGAGGAAGAGTCCCTCCTGCAGGTGGGGGCAATCAAACTCTTTCCTCCGGAATGTATTAGAAAGGGTTTCTGCTCCAGGTACTTTCTGGTCTGGAAGAAAACAGGAGGATAGAAACTGATTCTAGACTTCCAATCTCTAAATACTTTTATTCATACACAGCACTTCAGGATGGTCACCCTAGCAACAATCATTCCATCATTAGATCCTAGGTACCAGTTTGTCACCCTCAACCTTTAGGATTCCTCCTTTCATGTAGCCATACACCCAGCGCACCAGGACTTCTTCAGGTTTGTCATGGGAACTGATTATTACTAGTACTGTGTCCTGCCCTTCACCCTATTTTCTGTTCAGAAGATCTTTAGGAAGGTCTCCTCCTTCATTGCAGCCCACCTGTTTGGGAATAGTCTATTTTCCCTATCTGGTCACCTGGCTCCTAAGAGGCCGATTTTTCCTGGAAGTCCAGTCTGCCACCAAGAAGGCCCTAGCTCTAGTCCTTTCCCTAGGCCTTCACTTCAGCATAGAGAAATTGACCTTGATGCCTGTGCAACACACAGACTTTACCAGGGCCACCCTAAACTCTGTGGGAGCCAAAGCGTACCTACCTGCAGACAGGTTTGTCATGATATCCACCCTGATCTCCACCTTACAGCAGAACCCACAAAACACAGCGAGGGTTTGTCATTTGCGCTGAGAACACTGGCAGCTCAAATTTTCATAACCCACATGCAATTACTGTCTGTGTCTTCAAGCCTGTCTCAAGGCAGTCTATATTCCCAGCATGTGCAAGCTGTTCAGGGAGGTGTCGGTCCTTCAAACAGTACTCAACTCACTCAGTTAGTGGAAGGACCCTCAAAAAGTCTGCATGGGAATCTCCTTCTCACATCTATCTCCCACACACATCACCACAGATTCCTCCCCTTTAGGCTGGGGGACTCACTTACAAGCTCACACCATTGAAGGCAGAGGGACTCTTAGAGAGTTGTCACTACACTTCAACATCCTTGAACTTTGAGCCATCCGTTATGCCTGCTTCTCATCCTATCTCTCATCTGGGGTCCCACTGGTCACCGTGATGTTGGAGAACTGAGCAACCACAGACTATATAAAGTACTGAGGAGCAAAATCAGGATCCTTATGTGAAGAATCAGTGAGGCTATGAAACTGGTGCATATTGATCTGCCAAGATCACACAACACCATTGCAGATTCACTGAGCAGAATTTTCTATTGAGACCATGTTTGGGAGCTGACTGATGTGGTGTTTTCTAGAGCTCTATCTTACCCAGGGTCATCCTCTGGTAGACCTCTTTGCCATGCCTTCCAACTTGAAACACCACTTCTTCTTCTTGAGGAAAGGACATGGCCTTGCCACTTGGCCCCAGGGTTGTTTATACTCCTTCTCTTCAACTCCACTTATCTACAAAGCCCTGTTCAAACTGAAATAAGAAAGAGCAGTTTTAATTTTCATAGACCTGGCATGGTCAAGACAGATGTGGTTCCTGACCCCCAACCCATTTGGAGATGCACACACCTTTGCACCTTCCTCTAATGACAGACCTCTTGACCCAGGAATCAGGATCCATAACCTACCCCAACCTATTATCCTTGCACCCAAAGACCTGACTCCTTGATGGTTCTCAGGCCTAGACAAAGAAAGCTTTCCCAAGTCTATTCAGTTCTATTAAATAGCAGGAGACTTACCACATGAAGGACTTATCTGCAGAAGAGGAAGCACTTCAAGATCTGGTGCACCCAGTGCTCCATATCTCCTGCCAATTCTCCATATTTGACTACCGACTAACCTTGAAAGCACTGGACTGTCCCTGAGCTCTATCAAGGTTCTTTTAGCCCCCATCATGGCATTCCACTCACCAGTCAAGGGTTTCTCAGTCTTTGCACATCTTCTTAATGACCTTTAACAGGCTGCTGGGGACATGCAGAGCTGTGAACCACCGTGTTACCTCTCTGCCTCAGCAAGAGTGAGCTTTGCTGGCTATTAAACTGTGTCAGCTCCATGCCACACCAGTCTGTCTTCCTCACCAGCAAACTCCTCAAGATCTACCAGCCTTAACATTGGGTAGCAGGTAACAATCAGTGAACTCCAGCCCCTGAGCTCCTCAGAGATTTCTCTGTGCAATGCACATCCCCTATCGCTGTACATTCACAGAAGATATTAAGTTTGTTGTTCCTTTAAAGAGTCAGTACATTTCAACTTATTAATGTACCTGGGTTAAACACACCTTTCCCTTCAAGCACAGCACTGAGTTTGGTTTATAGTAAAAATAAAACAAGTTTATTAACAAAAGGACATAGGTTAAGTGATGCCAAGTAGAAGGAATAAAGGTAGAAATAAACAAAAAAAAGTAAAAGTACAATTTCTAATGGCTAAAACCTAACTTAAGCTACAGTCTTTGTTCTAGGTTGTTTCCTCCCCAAAGTTCCTTTCCCAGCAGTAGTTGGCTAACTCTGAGCCAGAATCTCCACAGAGTCCAAAGTCCTGTTTTTTCCTGTCTCCTCAGGTGAACAATAATCCAAAGTCTTTCTGTGCGTCCTTATGCCTCAAACTTTGCCTTGTTTTAAGGGTCAAATTCACGGCTTAGGATCCTGTCTCCTCTGGAGTGGGGGGGGGTGACTCCATCTTGATGAAAGTGTGCCTTGATGTGTTTCAATGCGATGCTTCCTGCTGCAATTTCACAATGTAAATGTTACCTTCTGGGGTTTCCCAGGATGAAATGTGAGTGAGGGCTGCACACCATTCCAGTGTTTGTGGGATTGTTCGTCTGTTTAATAGATCTGTTAATGAAAGGACTTGTGATAAATTGCAACTGTTTCTCATGTTCTCCTCGGGTCTCTCATTCTAATAATAATGGTAATAATTTTTCTGAGGCTGTAGCCGCTCAGAAGCCTCAACTCTTATTGATCACTGCAGTCTAAGAGATTAATCGATACTCAATACACCAATCTATCAATTAGGCTACATCTAACACTTAGAATACTAAAAGTGGAACAGTTTGGTGTAAGTGCCATCTGTGCTGACTAACCTGAGAAGTGAGGAGGAAAGAGAAGAATCTTCCTGCAATCTCATTAATGCAGGCTTGCATGCCTCTAAATACCTCATTATGCACATTGTTCGGCTGTCCTTTCTAAATGATGAGCACTTGTGGTGTACTCTAATGGATGTCGTTTATTTGGCATCTAATGTTCCACCACCCTTATCCAAGGAGGAGCTGTTAAGAAGCATTAGTTGAACTATAAATATTTGTTTCCAATCAAAAGATCATATGCTGTGATTAAAATATATGATTTTGTATCATGAATAAAACAGTGTGGGGATAGTGTGCCTTCAAAATAAGCTTTTGTCCCATAGTTTTCATAAATTATCCTTTATTTGATAGGGTTTGGGGGGAAAGTTTAGGGCGTGTAATGTAATGTTTGTTTTTGGTTTTGTTAGGTAAGTTGATTTGTTTCCTGCATATGAGAAGTTAATGCTACTGGGTAGTCAGAATTATGTTATTCTGGCTGAATTGAGTATTAAGATAAACAAGAGCCTTTATATGCATGTTGTTTAAATGTATAGAAAGAACTATCCTACAGATGTGGGTGGCCACTTTGGTCTTTACCATTAAAAAACTTTTACTGATATTCAAGTTACATTGATCATTTTTTTCAAAAACCTATATATACTAGTAGGCTTTTTATTTATATATATATAAAGAGGCCCCCCCCCCCCCCCTCCCCCCCCCCCGGCAGGAATGGGGGGAAGGGGGAGGGGGAAGGGAAGGGCCCTGTGCGGCCCCACCCCCCCACCCCCATAAACTGCACCTGAACTATAGAATACTATATAATAATAATGAATAATTTTATTTGCTCTAAATGCTTTCCACAGAAAGCCAAATAATACACTGCAGGCTGGGTCTCCAGAAATCCTTTGGGAAGTGAATCTGTTTAATTCAGGACCAGGAGCACCAGCAGCTGTTCTAACACAGTGGAATTGGAATTGCTTGAAAAAATTTCTTTTTTTATATATGAACTTTTATTATATTATATATTATACTGTCAGCCTAAAATAAAAAAAATAGCAGTGGCCCCAGTAAAAAAGTGCAAGTGCAGCTCTATGTGTAGTGCAGTGCAGTATGCTTGTCCCAGACTAGATTAGGCATCTGTCTTTCATTTTTGTTGTTTATCCACAATTTGAGTTTTAGCTTATGAAGAACTGATGCTGCTCATGTGTGAAAAAAAGCAGAATCAAATGCCTAAAAGTGAAAATTAAAATTAAAAATTTCTTCTGGAAAATTTAAATTTGTTTTTCATTTCTCTTACTCTCTTTCAACACTATTTATGTTTTCAAAGTGTTTACAAAACATTATTAGTATAACCTATCCTACAGTTAGATACCTAAAAAGAGAATTTTCAGTTTCGAGCACAGCACCCATAAATCCCAAGCCTTGCATGTGCATGCAGCTTGAAGCACCTTGAAAAATTTATTTGTCATTTGAGAATTTAAATTGAAATTTTAAAAAACTATGAAATTATTGTTGTTTTTTTAGGAAATTATTCTGACTTGAAACTTCTGGGAAACCAAATTCTGTACAGTTTGTGGCAATGTCCTGTGTATTAATGAACCTTATTTTCTGTTTGTTTCGGTTACAGAAGGATATTTTTCAGTGTGAAACTGAAATTATGAAACAGGATATAATAGTCTTTATTATAAGCCATTTGCTAACTCCTTGTATCTCAAGAGTCACTCAAGGGGCCATTAATTACAAAGAAAAAAGTAAAGGTTGTTGGTGACATTTAATCCATCACCTTGGTTTTATTCATGACAGATCCCCTGGGAAAAGAGAGAGAGGTGCTCTCTAAGGTGCCCTTCCTCAGTGAAGCAAATTCTCTGTTTTCACACCATGCCCAGGATGGAGCACAATCAACAGAAGTCGTTTGGTCAAAGCACATTGGCAGAATTAATTTAAATTTTTCATACACGCCGTTGGGCTCTAAATTAGCTACTACCTCTCAGTAAAAAAGTTCCTGAGGGATTATTGTGAACAGTTCAGTGAAGATGTCTGTTCAGTGTGCAGCATCTGACAAATAGGCTGATGGGATACTAGGAAGCTTTGTTTTAAAAGAAAGATTATCAAATAGTACAGAAACAGTTATAAAAGCATTGTAGTGATACATCCACATCCCCAATATGGGCTTGAGGCAATGATAAAGGATGAGTCTTTCACCTTTTGGTCAGTAGTATTACCATCAAAGACTGATGGCCTGTGATGGGAATAGAATTGATGACCTCAGCGTCCATGTCTGTAAGTATCAGTTTTGCACATTTTACAAGCACTATGTTTTACATCTTTCATGAGCACTAGACGACTTTAAACCTTTCAAAGAGAGAAGGGATGATCTTCCAACTCTGATTAGTTTCTGATCTAACAAAGAAAGCATGTTGATTCAGATACCCTTCTCCAGAGTACCCTAACTCAAGGCTGGCTGGGCAAAGGCCAAGAGCAGTTACCTCTGGACACATAGCTAGGGCCCTACCAAATTCACAGTCTATTTTGGTCAATTTTACAGCCATGGGATTTTAAAAATAGTAAATTTCATTATTTCAGGTATTTAAACCTGAAATTTCATGGTGTTGTAATTGTAGGAATCCTGACCCAAAAAGGACTTTAGTGGTGGGGGGGTAGGGGGTGGTCACAAGCTTATTGTAGAGAGGGTTGCAGTACTGCTACCCTTACTTCTGCACTGCTGCTGGCATCAGTGCTGCCTTCAGAGCTGGGCAGCTGGAAAGCGGCGGCTGCTGGCCAGGATCCCAGCTCTGAAGGCAGAGCTGCCACCAGCAGCAGTGCAGAAGTAAGGATGGCATGGTATGGTATTGCCACCCTTACTTCTGTGCTGCTGCCTGCAGAGCTGGGCCCTCAGTCAGCAGCCGCCACTCTCTGGCCGCCCAGCTCTGAAGACAGAAGCGCAGAAGTAGAGGTGGCAATACCATACCATGCCACTCTTACTTCTGCACTGCTGCTGGCGGGACGCTGCCTTCAGAACTGGGCACCTGGCTAACAGCTGTTGCTCTCTGACTACCCAGCTCTGAAGGCAGTGCAGAAGTAAGAGTAGCAATATTGCGAACCTCTTAAAATAACCTTGTAACCCACAACTCCCTTTTGGGTCAGGACCCCCAATTTGAGAAATGCTGGTCTCCCCCATGAAATCTGTATTGTATAAGGTAAAAGCACACAAAAGACCAGATTTCATGGGGGAAGACCAGATTTCACACTCCATGACGCATTTTTCATAGCTGTGAATTCAGTAATGCCAACACATAACCTAGTTCAATTTCTTTGCTTGTCCTTCTATTATGTAGCAGCTCCTGGACCATGTGGAAAAGGGATGGGGAGGCAGAGGTAGAAATACCTTCTTTGACTGTGCCAAACAGACAGACTTGCTGAAAGAACCTACATTCAATGTTCAGAACTAGTCACCTAGTCAGAACTAGTTTGTATGAAACCTGAAGCTCATTTTTCAGGCTGTACCAGCCCACGCTAGCCAAATGCATAGATGGAAACACAAGACATTAATTTAATGAAAATGCAATCACTGGGGAAATAACATGTCTGCCATCGGTTACCCATATATCTAAATGCATTGTAGTGAGCGTGACTATTTCCGAATGGTTCTCTTGGGGAAGGAAGTTGCAGAATTGGAGACATCCAGGATATCGTAGTCATTTCTGATTGTGTCAGGCTATCCTCATATTTAGTGCTTGCTCCCTTTGGCTGCCACTGTCACAAGCCTGGTAGCTGGAGGAGGGCTCAGCCTCAGGCTTGCATGGCAGGAAGGATGGTCTGTGTAATGGGAACTGTGTAGAAATATTATTTATTTGCCTATTCTACAGAGGCAGCTGTGGATGTTAAATCCCATCCTATCAATCTGTCTCTGAGTCTGATTCTGCTTTCATTTCCACTGATGTAAATTAGAAGTAGCTTCTCTGAAGTCAGTGAAATTACACTGATTTGAGTGAAAATGGAATGAGGTCTCTCATGAGTTAAAAATGTAGCGTGTTTCCTGTCCTTTTTATAGGTACAGATGACAACTTAGCCATTATCTCACTGTGTAAACTGGTAGAGTGGGTCAGCAGCAAACACGCTTTTAGCAGTCAGCAAGGTCTCCTCCTCAAGATGTTGTGACATTCTGTACCTTGGGGGAGTGTACTGTAACCCATAGATTCTTCATTTTCATATAATTGTGATCTCACCTATAAAGCATGCCTTGTAAGGTATCCGGGGAAAGGTTATGATCTGCTGAAAGTCATTTCTCTATCCATATATCTGTATCATTAATGTATATGAAGTTATGAGAATTGTGTTGTCACTAAAGCATGCTGTCAGTTGGGGAATCAGCCAGATATTAGCTCCCCAGAGGCAACAGTAAGGAAAGTAACCAGTGCCCGGACAGGGTGTCAAATAGCCCATCAATAGCCATTGTCCAGCAAGGGAGCTACAATGCAATGACTCACCTGCATGAGGCCCCCATCAGGGCAATTGCTCATCCTTGCTTGAAGAGATTCAGCAATGTCACACAGACATGCCTGGACTTGTGTTCTACAAGCATATGGACTGAGAGTATAAAGCAGGCAGAGTGGGCACATACGTGGTCCTTCTCGTGCCCCCTCCTCTACTGCAAGCCACCAGGACACTGAGAAGAAGACAAGACTCCAACACAGGAGATTGTTCCTTAAACCTGGGCCAAACCTGTATATTAAGGACTGCAATATCCAGTAGGGTGAGAAAAAATGCTTAATCTAGTTTCTGCCCAGTCTAATAGGGTTGAGAGTTTAGACTGTGTGCTTTTATTTTATTTTATTTTATTTTATTTTATTTTAGTAACCACTCTGACTTGTTATGCTTTGACTAATAATCACTTAAGAGCTATCTTTATAGTTAATAAATTTGTTTGTTTATTTGGTTTGAAGTGTGGCAGAGATGCACCTTGGGTTAACAAGCCTGGTACATATCAATTTCTTTGTTTAAATTGACGAACTCATATAAGCTTACAGCGTCCAGTGGGCATAACTGGACACTACAAGATTAAGGTTCCTAGGGTTGTGTCTAGGACTGGAGATATTGGCTAATGTCATTCACTTGCAAGTAGCTGGAAGCAGCTTACATGCCAGAGGTTGTGTGTGAACAGCCCTGGGGTGGGGGGCGGTTCTCACAGCAGAGCAGGGTAAGGCTGACTCCTAGAGTCAAGAATTGGTGTGACCTAGCAGATCACCAGTCCAGATAACACCAGAGGGGAACATCACAGATGTACACTTGTAGGTTATTGAAGGCTGTATTAACAACAGGAAAACAGATCATTCAACATATGAAAAATTCCCCATCTTGAGGGATTAGTCCTATGAATGCAGAGTCATCATCATCATCATCATGTTCCTATTACGCCTCTGGCGTTTAGGGCAGTGACGAAGCTTCTCCACTCCTGTCTTTTTCTGTCAAGTCTTTTTATGATTCCCCAGCTGTGCCCCTGGTTTTTCAGCTTGGCTTCCACAGCTCTTTGCCATGTTGTTTTTGGGTGGCCTCGTTTTCGCTTGCCTTCAGGTGTCCATCTTATTGCTACTCCAGTGATGGAATCAGTTTCCATCCAAAGCATGTGACTGATCTATCTCCAAAGCCTCCTGGCAATTATGGTGCTCAGATCCTCTTGGCTGCACTGTGTCAAAAGATCTTGGTTTGAGATTGTTCCGGGCCAAAAGATATGGAGGATTTTTCTGAGGCAGGTTGTATGGAATGAAGACAGTTTAGACATGTCATGCTTTCTCATTCCCCAGCATTCTGCATTATATAGTAGTGTGGAAAGTATGCAGCTCTGATAAATCTTGAGTTTGGTGTTGTATTTTGATGCTTTCCAGACTGTATTTAAGCTCCTGCAGGTGTTCCTGGCTTTACTGATTCTGTTCCGGATGTCCCGGCTTGTTCCTCCATCCTGGCTGATGGTGCTGCCCAAGTATGTGAATGTTTCTACATTGGTAGAACATAACCCTCTATCCATACTGGTGATGGTGAGACAATATTAAAGGTCATGATATCTGTCTTATTGTGGTTGATTTTCAATCCAATTTGCTGGCTGACTGCACTGAGTCAAGTTGTTTTTCCTTGTATATGGTGTTGGGTATGTGATAGGAGAGTGAACGCAGTATCAAGCCCTAATTTCCCAAAGGCATTCTCCCTCTGCTGTGTCTCAAGCAGCCACTCGTAGGCCTTCTCTATGGTAGGCTTTTTTTAACCAAAAATTGCTACCACTGTTACTGTTTGGTCAACTCCATGAATAGTATTAACTGTGAAAGGGTTAGTGTAAACAGGACACTAGTGTTTTATTAACATGTCATTTTAGACCTGCATTATTTAATTAATACGTTATTTTTTCAACAAGCGTTATCAGCATGGAAGCATATCCTCTGGAATGGTGGCTGAAGTATGAAGGGGCATACGAATGTTTAGCATATCTGGCACATAAATACCTTGCAATGCCAGCTACAAAAGTCCCATACGAATGCTTCTTCTCACTTTCTGGTGACTTTGTAAATAAGAAGTGGGCAGCATTTGTAACGCTGCACTCCACAATGTTTTATGGAAATATGCTTATGAGTGTGAATATAATGTAACTGGAATATGCTTTATGCAAAAGGCATCTTGTAAGTTATCATTACAAAGCTTATAATCTCCTGAGTGTGTTCATCCTATTTATATATATGTATCATTCTTGTATCTAAAGCTAGAAATATAAAGTATAACTCTGAGGTCCTATTGTAATTATGCAAAGTGTGGACTATTGATGATGGTTTAGAATCTTGATGGCTCACATTGGCTAGGACAATTGGTTGTAAATGGCTCTGTTTACTTGCAAGCCTTCCTGTGTTCGTGTAAGCCAGCCCAGGAAGAATGGCGGAATCCATCTTAAACCTGGTATTTTTCCATTTAGAAGGAGGGGGGTGGGGATCCAGAGAGACAAAAGATTCCCACCTTGTGTCAAAGCTATAAAACGGGGTGGAAGAGAACAAAGGGGGTCCCAGTCATGAGATGCCTGCTGGGAACTAACAAGGACTGTACCATGGGAAAGGATTGGGCCCAGACTAGAAAGGAGTCTAGTCTGTGAAAGAAGCTTATTGGAACATCCCTGAGGGTGAGATTTACCTGTAAACAGTTTCTTAATGTATTAGGCTTAGACTTGCATGTTTTGTTTTATTTTGCTTGGTGACTTACTTTGTTCTGTATGTTATTATTTGAAACCACTTAAATCCTACTTTTTATTCTTAATAAAATCACTTTTGTTTATTAGTAAACCCAGAGTAAGTGATTAATACCTGAGGGAGCAAACAGCTGTGCATATTTCTCTATCGGTGCTATAGAGGGCGGACAATTTATGAGTTTACCCTGTATGAGCTTTATGCAGAGTAAAACCGATTTATTTGAGGTTTGGATCCCATTGGGAACTGGCTGTCTGGGTGCTGGAGATAGGTGACCTGCTGAGCAGTTTTTGGTTAAAGTCTGCAGCTTTCGGGGTGTGGACCAGACCTGGGTCTGTGTTGCAGCAAGCTAGTGTGTCTGGCTCAACAAGGCAGGGTTCTGGAGTCCCAAGCTGGCAGGGAAAACGGGCTCAGAGGTCATTCCAGCATATCAGATGACAGTCCCAAGGGGGTCTCTGTGACCGAACCCGTCACAGCATTATCTCCTGTAAATGTAAACAAACATGTTTGTCTGAGCGATTGACTGAACAACTAGTAGGACTGAATGGCTCTAAAGTTTTACATTGTTTTGTTTTTGAGTGCAGTTATGTAACAAAAAAAATCGACATTTGTAAGTTGCATGTCCATGATACAGAGATTGCACTACAGTACTTATATGAGGTGAATTGAAAAATACTATTTCTTTTGTTCATCATTTTTACAGTGCAAATATTTGTAATAAAAAATAATAAAGTGAGTAGTGTATTCTTTGTAGTAATAGAAATCAGTATATTTGAAAATGTAGAAAAACATCCAAAATATTTAATAAATGTCAATTGGTATTTTATTGTTTAACAATGTGATTAAAACTGTGGTTAATTTTTCTTAGTTAATCATGTGAGTTAACTGTGATTAATCGACACCTCAAGTTATCACACAATACTACTCAAAACTAAGTAATTCTGCAAATACAGTAGGTGAAATATATCATGTTCTGGACTGAGTAGGGTTTAACTCCCTGCTCTGCCTTCCTCTATAGTTTAGCCACTGGCACGAGCAGAATGTTTTAAGAAACGCATCATCCCATGACTCTGACGCAGTATATATCAGACCTCAGAACGCGCTTTACAATTTGGCTGTGCTGCTTCCCATTTCTTTTTCAGAGCACACTGCTAATATGAACCTTGGCAGTACTTATAGGGAGCACAATGACACAAGAGTTGCCAAGTTGCCTTCCATTCCTCAACCTCCCCTCCCCTCATCCTGGCTGTCACTCTGGACTTTCTCCATGAACTCTAATCTATTAAATTAATTGATACCCTTTGGAGGTTAAACCAAAATATAACTGATGCATCCTAACACAAGGCACATCTCATTATTGTTCACCACTGTAACCTTCATTCTCCCACACTCCTTCCCTCTATTATTGTTATTATAGTGCACAGAGACTGAGTAATAACCCTTTAAATAGTTTGTGAGCCTTCTAGTGGGCCTCCCTGTCTTCTGTTGCAGAAGCCATCAGAACCCCACCAGAGCAGCAGCTGTGTGTGTGTGTGTGTGTGTGTGTGTATATATTAGTTAGGCATTGTATGATTGCCTATACTTATTAACCATGGTTATCCAGAACCCAACTGTGTCCATGTGGTTTCCTCATATTCTTAATGCTGTGTAACAAACAAAGACATAACAGTATGCTTTGCCATGTTTTCTAATTTATGTTGAAAGCTGCTTGAGACTGTGAATCTGTCGTTCTTATTTCTGTAAGATGCCATGCACATCTATCACATTATAATAATAATTAATACTGCATGGGATTAAACTGTGTTTTCTTTCCATTTGAATAATATAAGGCTAAAAAAGAAATCACAATAATGCTTATGGCCAATTTGTGCAATGCTAAAAACAGGGTTAGAACATTCCTTCTTGAATCCTGTATGTGGTCAGGCATTAGGATTGCATACCCCTGTAACGTTCTTAGCTTACACATGGAAGCTGAAAATGTTATTAATGGTCAAAAAGTCATCTGGCCTTTCAAAGATCCAGCTATATTTATTAGTCTCAGCGACCTGTCGAAGTGAATTCCATAGGCTGACTGTACATTGCGTAAATAAGCACAGTATTTCCTTCTGGTTTGTGTTACATGCAATGTCTTTTACATACTCACTTTGCAGACAGGGTGAAAAGTAGCATCATAGTAAATTTTCTAAATGATCTTCGTAACTTTTTACATGTCAATCAAATTGCCTCTTATTCTTCTCCTTTCTTAACTAAGTATTCCTCATCTCTTCTAAAACAAGGTGAGGGTTGGGACTGTAGCGATAAGTTGAGGATCAGAACCCCTGTCCTGAACAATTAATATGGACACTGTCCTACGCCTTGTCCACAGCAACTAAAGCCATGCTAATTCCACACAGTGCTGTTTGAAACAGAATGGGGATGGGGATTCCAATTTAAGGTACTTCTGAAAATAGGATTATTTTTGACATCTGCAGGTAGCAACAGCTACTGAATTTGTTACATCCCACGTGTTTACCCATGACTGTTCCTTGAGCATTCATTGTAGCTAAATATGACATACATGGGGTTCAAATGTCATTCATTTTGATCTGTGTGTTGTGATATATAGTAATAATCTCTGGACTTTCATGTGTATCTCTGTCCTCCCAAGCATTGACCCATGTTGGATTAAATGTCATTGTCCAATATGCTCAAAAGCATGTGTTCATGTCACTCTCTAGTGGCTGCAGCTTTCAGTGGACATATGTCCCAAGAAAGAGGGGCAGACAATAGAGAAATGAGGAGGAGGAGGAAGAGGGGTAAAATACGCATGGTAATGCAACCCCCACAATCAGGAATTATTTTCATGGGTACCAGCTACTAAGCATTCAATTAACTACAAATAAAAACAAATGCCTTCCACAAAAAACTAAATACAAATAAGAAAAGTCTTAGCAAAATAAGCCCTTTAATGGAAAAGGGAACTCAGGATGTCTGAGTCTGAGCTCTCCCTTCTCACATCTGTCCCTGTCCCAGGACATATATGTTTAGGGAGCTCCCACCTTCCCACAACAGAAGCTGGGAATAGTAGGTCAGTTTTAGTGAGGGGCCCTTGGGTTTTGAACCTCCCCTTTCATTCTGACCCACCATTCTCAATCCCCCTCCCCCAAGTACTACTCGAGTCCCCATCCCCTGTAACTACAAGGAGGTATTAATAGTATAATGCCAGCTAATCTTCCCTTCCTCCAACAGAGATGAAGGGCCAGATTCCGGCACCCTTGCTCACACTGAGTTCTCTGAATAATCTCACTGATTCCAAGGGTGCTAGTCACACAATAAGGTATTACTCAATCTGAGTCAGGATGGCAGAAATTGGTCCTTACTATCACCTCCACAAAGCTCCCTTAAAAACCACTCTGGGGTTCAAACTGAGACTGTGGGTTTGGCTACACTTGCAGCTGTACAGCGCTGGGAGTTAAAGCTGTCTTCGTACAGCTGTGTAGGGAAAGCGCTGCAGTGTGGCCACACTGATAGCTACCAGAGCTGCAGTGTGGCCGCATTTGCAGCGGTGTTGAGAGTTGTGCATTATGGGCAGCTATCCCAGCGTTCAAGTGGCTGCAACATGCTTTTCAAAAGAGGGGGGTGGGGTGGAGTATGACAGGAAGCGTGGGGGAGAGAGAGAGAGGATTTTTGGAGCTGACACTGTGTCAGCTCCCTGCCTTGCAAGTTCCGACCCCTTCCCCCACCCCTCTCTCATTCACTAAATGCAAATAGCCTTCTTTGTTTTTTTCCTCACAGACCAGATAAGCAGCTGCTCCAAAACAGACACCCCCCCCCCGCCCGCCCGCCATGCTGCTTCTCTCCTCAAGCAAACACTAGCTGTGGACATTCCAAAGGGATCCCCCTGCCTGCCTCTGCTCGAGCAAACAGTAGCTGTGTTTGTTTTTTAGATAAGCAGCTCCAGGAGCCCCGCGTTCACAACAAAACAAAGAGAGGCATCACAACAAAACAAAGAGTGTTATCTTTACTTAAAAGCATTATGGGAAGGTTCCGGAGATCAGTTACAGCGTAGTAAGATTAATCACTGTTTACACTGGCACTCCAGCGCTGTTCTCTTTATTCCTCTCGTCGAGGTGGAGTACAGCCAGCGCTGTAGCCAGGGAGATACAGCCCTGTATGTGCCTTACCTTACGGGGAGTAAGTTACAGCGCTGTAAAGCCACCACCAGTGCTGTAACTCTCAAGTGTAGCCAAGCCCAAAATGAATAGTTCTCATACCAGTGTCTCCTACGCATTAGTGCATTGTCTTATCAGCTAAGCCATTAACCTGTCCAAAAAATGAGTCCAAACTCTTTGGCTATACTATGGGTGACAATCAGGATCCAGATACCTCAAAGGGAGAACCCGGGGGTTTTGAACCCAAGAATAAGCAGTTGAATCAGCTGATCGCATACAATGTTATTGAGCTATAAAAATATGTTGAGAAAGATCTTTTATGAAAGCTTGAAATGTACTGAACTGGATGGTTATACTTGAGAAATGTATACAGATTGGTTATGTATTTGTGCTCATAATTTGTGCTGTAACACTCAGCTCCATCTCATAGTGGTGTACTGGGTAGTCAGGCAGGGAGGGGCTGCTTCTGCAACCAGATGAAGCTAGCTTCAGGCACTTAGCATTGTACAACCCAGGAAAAGACAAATGATGGGCCATTAAAGTTAATGGGAAAACATTGACACAACTTGAAACTGAAAAAGGGAAGCAGATCAATCGGGGCTCCTTCTGAGTGCAATGTCTGCTCTGCAAAAATCCTAGAACATTTCCTGTACCCTTCCTTCAGCTCCCCCTTCCCCGGCAGTGTCCTCTTTTGGGGAACTTGAAATATGGTAACCCTATCTGAGCCATAGTGCATATTAAGGCACCCAAGCTTACAGGGCAGGCAGTGACAGAACTCCTTACTGGTCTGCAGGGCCGGCTTTAAACTGATTCACCCGATTCCCCGGAATCGGGCCCCGAGCCAAAGAGGGCCCCGCGCCCGCACCTAAGAGTGCCCTGCTCCGGGGGTCTTCGGTGGCATTTCGGTGGCAGGGGGGTCCTTCAATGCCACGGAAGACCTGGAGCCGACTCCCTGCTGCTGAAGTGCTGCCGAAGCCCCGGACCACTGCCGAGTATTCCAATCAGGCCCCGCAGGTCATAAAGCTGGCCCTGCTGGTCTGTGTGATTCCCAAAATGTTACTGGTTATTCTGAAGAGATCATCCTGACATTAATTTGTAACTCATTGTCTTTGACTTCCAGCCAAACAATTTAGAGACCCTTTCAGGATGTAAAGCCTATAATGCAGCCAAGGTAATACTTTAAGGGCAGATGTTGCATTTATCCATAGAATTGTATTTAAGAAGCGCTGACCTTTGAGATTGTAATTTTGCCAGAAGCATCACGGAATTCTGCCTATTTGCTCCAGTCTTTCATGTTCAGAGCTATTCTTTCATTGATTCAATTTCATGAGAACATACATTTGTTCATAAATGTTGTATAACTGTGTTGTTTAGCAGCCCTAGATGCTTAAATTGCATCGAAAGATTAAACCTAATTCTCAGAACAATTGTAGACAATGTTAGGAATTTTATTTCTCTCCACTTGTATTGAGCTATTCATCTTCTTGTTCTGAGTGAGAAATTTCTAATGCTAGAAAATATCATTTCAGTACAAGTTGGGTGGTGACAGATTTGATACAATCCCAGAGAGACTGACGTGATGATGATTATATCCAAACCTCTGGTAGGTAAGCGATCTCTGAACATGTGGCCCCGAGCATAATAAGAATGGAATTCCTATCTTGATAGCTACATTTCCAGTGCTTCTCCCCAATTTAGGCAGCTTGGGTGAGCCTGTGTGTGGGACAGTTTGTGTGTCTACTCAGGGCCGTCTCTAGATACCAGCATTCCACTTTTCAAGGGGCGGCATTCCCTTTTTTTTTTTTTGAAGCCAGCCCTGTGTCTACTCCAGTAAAACAGCAGAAATACGACCACACATATTGTTCTCATGAGGTTCCCATTGTTATTAATGCTATTAATATGGGTAGGTCTTGGTTTTGTACTAAAAATAATGTAGCCAGTAGTTCTTTGCTCAGAAGAGTTCTTCATTACTTTGAAGAGAAGCCACAACTACAAAGAAACTACAAATGTAATTTGTTTAACAGTGCTTCTGCTTGAGGGTAGATTTATTTAGTCCTCTAAAAGTGAGTGCAGCCTTAGCTGGAGGGTGGCTTCTATTCCATTTGTTATGTGCTTGGAACAGGATATAGAAGATTACACTGATCTGAATTCACTACTGTGATTCTCAGTTAAGCTGCAGTAAACTACCTGCTGTTTAATAAAGGAGGAAATACCAAAGCTGCAATTCACAGCAGTGGTCTTTCCAAAACAAGAGAATGGAGGGGGGAGGGGAATCTGTCAACCACCATTATAATGTTATATATAATTAGTTGCTGACCATTAAATCATGTGTGCTTTGTTTATTTAATTCTTGAGATTTTTCAAAAGGTATACTTTTATGTGAAATAATTTGAAAAGTTCACTTTGATATAAAGGGTATATACTGCATGCAGGTTACATAATTTCTATATATAGCTGCAAAAGATTCTGTTGCCTCGGCCTTTAAATCAGGGGGAGGAATCTAAATACATAAGGGTATTATATATATACATATATATATACTCATGTAATATGTATACACACTGTTGTAATGCAGCCTATAATTGTAGTTTTGTGCACACAGGATCACAATACTTGGAAGTAACTTCAGTGGATAACTGCTGTATTTTCTCCACTGTTGCTATAAATACATTTATACGAACTCTTCCAACTGCATCACTATCTGCAGTGCAGAATGATCCCATAGCACTTGAAACTTTTTACCCATCAGCTGTCCTGCTTGAAACCATTTACAGACAATTAAAACAATTTCAGTTACAGTTCAGTATAATTGTTTTCCTAGGAAAAAACACTTTTACATGAAATTCTGTCATTCCTGATGTTTAATGTTCTTTCTTTTCACAGATAGAACATTAACTATCTTGGCTACCAGTACCAACATTTTGTTCTCGCTCGCTCTTCCTCCCTTCAAAAATACACACAGCAGTACTGTGACAATCAATCAAAATTATTGCAATAATATTTTTCCATGTAGGCTTCACAGACACTCTCATTTAAACTAACTATAGGAATTTTGAAGAGTGTTAGAGCTGTAGAGTGGGAATCAAAATTCCTAGGGTCTCTCTTTATCTCTGTCACTGGCTGAGAAGTGGCAGAATTTCTATCCCATTTTCCACACTGTATACATACAAATCAGGTGTCCAAAATTCACGAGCACTCAGCACTAGCCCCTTCTTCCTTAAGAAAACTAAAACACAAACCTCAGCTTCCTCCTTATATTGCTGTGTCTAGGGATTTTCTCTGAAAGACTTCTTATTTACTACCCAATCTTTCTGAGAGAGAAAGAGACAAATACTTTTATATTCCCAGGTTGCACCTAATAGGACACACCTATTCTGGCTACCAGGGTGAATCAGCAAAATAGCTCTGCTTTTCTGTGCAGGTCCCTAATTTCTAAGGCTATGTGCCACTCCTTGTGTCATGAAAGTCATTTAACCTTTCTGCATCTCAGTTTCTCTGTCTGTAAATTAAGTATACTAACACCTATTCCAACTGAGCTCTGTGTAGCTCAGTAGAATATTTATCAAGTGCTTTGAGAGCCTCAGCTGAAACACTCTGTAGATTTGCAAACTATCATTTTTAGATCACATAATGTAAAATGAAGCCGAGAGTAAACTCAGCTTGGCTTTAATAACAAATTAGATGATGAAGCAATGCTGGGAATACACAGTACCATAAATATACACAATAGCCCTACCAACCTCAGAGTTGTTTGCAGGTAGTAGCCCCCATTTCCTTAGTTTTTAGGTAAGGACAAATAGAAGTGCTAGTCATATCTGAAGATACATTTATTCCCCTGTGACAAGCTAGCTGTTAGCAACCTTTGCAAGCATGTAAAATACAACTGTTCTGCATGACAGTAAGAAAAAATGCATCTCTCTGAGTATGAAAAAATAGCCTCCTTATCTATATATTTCACATCTGCAAAAGGCACATGATGAGACAGATTCATGATGACAGTGTGTGCTCTTCTCTCTCTTACACTTATGATTCTACTAGGATTGTTATAAGTGAAGGAGACTGGCAGTATTTTCATAGAATCATAGGACTGGAAGAGACCTCGAGAGGTCATCTAATCCAGTCCCCTGCACTCGTGGCAGGACTAAGTATTATCTAGACCATCCCTGACACATGTTTGTCTTACCTAAAAAATCTCCAATGATGGAGATTCCAAAACCTCCCTAGGCAATTTATTCTGGTGCTTAACCACCCTGACAGTTAGGAAGTTTTTCCTAATGTCCAACCTAAACCTCCCTTACAATTTATGCCCATTTCTTCTTGTCCTATCCTCCGAGTTTAAGAAGAACAGTACCCTGTCCTTGGTTTTCCTATTGCTTCTGATGTATTTGTAGAATGTTTTCTTGTATTCCTTTATGTCTCTAGCTAGTTTGATCTTGTTTTCTGCTTTGGCCTTTCTAATTTTGTCCCTATATACTTGTGTTTGTTTATTTTTATTCATCCTTTGTAATTTGACCGTTTATACTTTTTATAGGGCTCTTTTTTTATTTTTAGATCATTGAAGATCTCCTGGTTAAGCCAGGGTTGTTTCTTGCCATACATTCTATCTTTCCTGTGCAGTGGAATAGTTTGCTCTTGTACCCTTAATAATGTCTCTCTGAAAAACTGCAATTGTTTTTTCCCTTAGACTTGCTTCTTATGGGATCTTACCTGCCAACTCCCTGAGTTTGCTAGTCTGTCGCATGAACTCTACCGTTTCATGATCACTTTCATCCAAGCTGCCTTCCACTTTCAAATTCTCAACCAGTTCCTCCCTATCTGTCAATCAAATCTAGAACAGTGTCTCCCCAGTAGCTTTCTCCGCCTTCTGAAATAAAAAATTGTCTCCAATACATTCCAAGAGGTTGTTGGATAATCTGTGCCCTGCTGTGTTATTTTCCCAGCAGATGTCTGAGTAGCTGAAGTCCCCCATTACCACCAAGTCCTGTGCTTTGGATGAGTTTATTAGTTGTTTAAAAAAAGCCTCATTCACCTCTTCCTGGTCTGGTGGTCTGTAGTAAACCTGTAACATGACATCACCCTGGTTGTTACCCCTTTTATCCTTACCCAGAGACTTTCAGCAAATCTGTCTCTTATTTCCATCTCAACCTCAGTCCAAGTGTATACATTTTTAAAATATATGGCAACACTCCTCCCTTTTTTCCCTGCCTGTCCTTCCTGAACAAGCTGTACCCTTCTATACCAATATTCCAGTCATGCGTATTATCCCACCAAATCTCTGTGATGCCAACTATGTCATAGTTGTATTTATTTACTAGCATTTTGAGTTCTTGCTGCTTATTCCCCATACTTCTTGCATTAGTATACAGACATCTACGATACTGATTTGATTCCCCATGCCCCAGTTCTGTCTTGTCTCTCCCTTATCCCTGCTATAACAGCCCATGCTCCCCCCAAATTCTGACCCTTCTCCCAGGTCTACCAGCTGGAACTGAACCAGTGGTAACACCAACAGGACATTTGAGAAAGAAATGTGTTTGCAAGCCCACAAAGAGTTTTATCATGCTCCCTTTGACATCACTGGAACTATAGGCTGTGACTACAGTTGGAGCTGGTCCAGGCCCAAATAGTAGTTAAAATTTTTAAACTGGAAGGATGGTCAAATAACACTCGCACTCTGGATGCCAGTGATAGGAATATCTCTTCATCCCACTTGCATAGATTTGGTTGTAAACAAACTTATTAAACTTACTCTAGACCAGGGGTGGGCAAACTACTGCCCGGGGGCCACATCTGACCCTTCAGACATTTTAATCCAGCCCTCGAGTTCCTACCAGGGAGTGGGGTCGAGGGCTTGCCCCACTCCACGCAGCACCTGGAAGAAGCGGCATGTCCCCACTCTGGCTCCTATGTGTAGGGACAGCTGGGGGCTCTGCACTCTGCCCCTGCCCCAAGAGCTGCCCCCACAGCTCCCATTAGCCAGGAACCATGGCCAATGGGAGCTGCAGGAGCAGCACCTGCAGATGGGGCAGCGTGCAGAACCGTCTGGCCGCTCCTCTGTGTAAGTGCTGGAGGGGGACATGCCGCTGCTTCCAGGAGCTGCTTGAGGTAAGCACCACCTGGAGCCTGCACCCCTGAGCCCCTCCCATGCCCCAACCCCCTGCCCCAGCCCTGATCCCCCCCTCGTGTCCTCTGAACCCCCTGCCTCAGCCCCAGACCACCCTCCTTCATCCCCAACCCTCATTCCCAGCCCTACCCCAGAGCTCACACTCCCAGCTGGAGCCCTCACCCCCTCCCACACCCCAACCCCCAATTTTGTGAGCCTTCATGGCCCGCCATACAATTTCCATACCCAGATGTGGCCCTCGTGCCAAAAAGTTTGCCCATCCCTGCTCTAGACAAACATAGGAACAACAATAGTAACTAATGGCAGATAGTCCTTTTCTACACACACAGAAACAAAACACAGAGTCCAGAGCCACATGCACGAGCCAACAGGCAAGAAAAAAAATCATATTCATTAAATATGATTAGATAGACTATAAGGACTATGAGTGTAAGGCACAATGTTGGTCCTGTGGGTAGGACACAGGGCTGAAATCAGGAGGCCTGTGTTCTAGTCCTGTCTCTGCCATAGACTCACTGTATGATCATAAACAAACCAGTTAACGTCTCTGTTCTTCAATTAGTGATACATATCCACCTTTATCAACTGCTTTGGGTACACAGCTGGCAAGTGCTTAGTAGTATTAGGATAGTACTTACCTGACCTGGACCATATATGTAATTATTCCACATTCTCTAACACCAGATTTACACAGCTTATTAAACAGCTTTACTCAGCTATCAATTAACTCAATGGGAATTTGGGGTACACAAGAAATGCAGTAATGGGGCCTATTTTATTAACACTAAGGACATGTTCAGAGGTACAGAAATTGAGATGCATTTAAGCAATTGTGTCATAGTTAATTTCCTGGGACAGGCTCCTAATCTTACTTAGTGCAATTTACACGAGTGTAAATCAGGAATAAAGCCACTGAAGTATGCAGGGTCATACCAGTATGAAACTGCCCATATTCTAATTAAATTACTAGTTAGGACTTAAAGTGAGACAAAATTAGAGAAACAATAAAAGATAATGGAGAAATATAGGTTGTGTTAGGTGAAACTGAATGAATAAAGCAACCATGGGGAAGGACACACCAGGAAAATGGAAAAAGTTCACTGCTAAATTATATATGTCCCAGGTTAAGTGTGCTATCTAGCAATAAACCAAGTAGAATAAAAAAGGCTAAAGTGGATTAATACAAAAATGCAAAAAGTTCTTTAAAATAAATTAGAGGTATCTGCAAAAATTAAGGGCCCAATTGCATTTCCACTGAAGTCAATGTGAGTGTTAAGTTCATAAGCATATGACTCATCAGAGCAGACACAAAATAAAATTAGGAGGCATGATAAGGAAATTGAAAATGGAGAATTAAAATATAAAATAATAAATGGCATAAGGGAGGTCTATCAGGTGCTCCAATTTATCCTTATTCATAATAAAATAAATGTAACTGAAAGGCAACAAATTTAAAACTGGTAAACACGTTTAACACAACATATAAAGTTACCAGAGGAACTGGATGGATTGTGTCCTAAGAACTAAGTAATACTGTAAAAAAGTATAAGACATTTATATGACTTATGAGAACATCCACAATTACTTTAGATAGGATAAACAAAATTATAGGGGATAAAAAACCTTATGCTTAAGGTTGTAAATCAACTACTATCTGGTATAGGAGGAAAGTTCTAGCAGTAGGTTATTCCATAGCAGTTCATCATAGGGGTTTTTGCACCTGTCTCTGGCAAGGTAGTGGATTAGACAGACTGGTCTGATCAATATAGCAATTGCTATGTTCCTCTATTCTTAGGGATGATTTACTTACTGAAGAGGTAGATGATGCTTTAAAAAAAATTTACTCCAGTCTTTAAAAGGCAAATGTGTGATGGATATCAAAACCAGCCAGGAATTTTGCTGGGGAAGAAGGAAATACTGAACAAATTGGGATTATGCTAGAATATATAGTAGAGGAATTAAAATTATCTAAAGATTGACAAAATTCCAGGACCAGCTAGTAGCCGTAGAGGAATTCTGAAGAAACTGGCAAAAGAGATGAGTGAAGTCACAAATATAATTAAAATATATTTGGAAAAATAAGGTACTTATAAACTAAAGAAAATCTAATGTAATATCTACATGCAAGAAGGTATCAATAAAATATCCAGGAAGTTATCAATATGATTTATTTTTAAAAATCACATATTTTTGTTGCATTTTATTTGTAATTTTAAAAAAATCATTATAAACTTGTGGGGCAGATTTATGTACTTATTTTATTTACATTTTACAGTACTTAAGCAGTAGTTGCAGGAGTTATAGATGATCTTAAAAAAAAAGTCTCAAAATGCCAAAAGCAGTTCAATTGGAATAGGGGTTAATTGCTGGCCAAATGTATTTACTTAAAATCCAAACTATTATATACTGAATATATAAACGGATTCAAAACTGGAAAATTTATTGAAAAGAAATTAACTGCACAAATAAGACATTTATTCACTGGATAAACACTAGATGGTTAACATTTGAAAATTTATTACATTAAGGATGTTTCACTTTTATTCATTATGGGATATTTTATTTTTGTCAAATTCAATAATTTGAAAGTATATACATTTTAATATGCATGGAGCATACAGCTACAGCTGTCTAGGTCCTTATATCTTATACTATTGCTGTAGTATCAAAATTCATTGTAAATACTAATAATTTTTTCCTCACAATACCCTGATAGGGAAACATTCTTCCCATTTTACAGCTAGGTAAATCAGACAGATAGGTTAAGTGTAACTTCCCACAGGTAACACAGGAAGTCTGTGATAGAGGCAGAAATGAACCCAGACGTTCCCAGTCCTAGGGCAGTATTTTAACCATGGGATCCTGCTTGGCTTTACTGGTGTTAATCTGGAGTATAACTAAGAGCGGAATTTGACCCCCTAAATGTAACGCTGAGTTACAATATAACATGTACCTTATAGGACATTTGTTTTGAAATGTCACATACGTTTTGTCTCAGATTAAAACAATGTTTAAAAATTGGTCAACTTTGATTCTGGTACAATTTAAAAGCAAAACTCCAATCTAATATTTAAAGAGAAACCAATCCCGTCTTGGGGGAGTCGAATTTCAAAGTGGACCCAGAGTTGAAAGCCCGGCTGAGTTACACAAGTGAAGAAGGTGCCTCCCGGGGTCCCAAGAATAAAGCTTGCGGGGGATCAGTTATTTGTAGGTCCGATGCTAGATGTCACCGTCCCTCCCCCTGCCTAGCAAACCATGACCTCTCTGCTTTTACCAGCCGAGGCAGGCGGTGGGTGTAGAGCTGCAGCAGCAACACGGATCTGTGGCTTCAACATGAACTATGGACAGTAGGGTGACCAGAGGTCCTGATTTTATAGGGGCAGCCCCAATTTCTGGGTCTTTTTCTTATATAGGCTCCTATTACCCCCCACTGCACCCCAATTTTTCACACTTGCTGTGTGATCACCCTAATGGAAAGGGTCCCAAGCAGGGTGAGGGAGGAGGGTGAGACCCAGCCAGGGGGAGGAAGGGAAGAGGAGCCAGACTTTCCCCCAGCCCCACCCTGCCTCGCCCCCTCCAGCTCCGGGACCTTCATCCCCGCCCACTCCAGGAGGCCGCGCGTGGCCGGGGTCTGGGGGAGGAGGGACAGCGCCTCAGGTGCTCGGCGGGGCCGCCTTGCAGGCGTGGGGGAGCCGGGAGAGGCGGCGCCAGCTCCCGCCCCTGCGCGGAGCCGGGAGAGGGGGACCCAAGCGCTCGCTCCCTCGCGGGCCCCAGCAGGCTCCTGCCGCCCGCCAGCCGGGATCAGGCTGCCGCAGCCGCGTCCTCCTCTGCTGGGACCTTCGGAGCCAGCCGCCAAGTTGAAGCCCGGCGCTGCGCACGGGGTGTCTGTGCTGGGGCAGGCGCCGGAGCTCCCGCTGCTGCAGCTTTTCCCCAGGTACCGTCCCGTGCAGAGTGGGAGGGAAGCGGGGAGGTTTCCCCTGGGCCCGGATGAAGTTTGTGTGATGGGCGTTAGGCGCCCCAGATCCCCCCGACCTCAGCGGGTGGGGGCTGCAGGATGGCGCCCAGCCGTGCCCAAATCATTGCGCGCTGGGGGGGATCGCGGCGCTCCTGCCGCGTCTCTCTGCCCAGCGACCCGTGTGCCGGGGCAGAGGGGCTGGGGGCAGACGGGTGCCCGCCAGCTGGTGGCTGGGCGCGGTGGCAGGAACTTTCTGTGCCCCCGGAGCCTTTTCTCTCGCCTCCCGGCTTTCCGGGCTTGGCCGGGCGGCTCGCTAGTCGCCTCCGTGGCTGGGAGCAGCGAGCACTGCAGGGGGCCCCCTTGCCCTGAGCCGAGAGGAGTCGGAAACTTCGATCAAGTGTGTGTCTGTGTGTGGGTGGCTGGGCGGGGGTCCCCTGCCCTCCCGGTTGTTTTATGGAGCAGGAGCAAAGAGCGGCTGTTTGGACGCCGAATCGCATTTGGTCAGTCCTCTGGGTCGCCCCTCGAGTTGGCAGAGCAAGGCGCGTGTGAGCTGAAACCCCACAATCCTGCTTTCCTCGGAGCGTCTGCCTGGCGCTGGGGCAGAGCCAGAGCAGGCAGAGCCCAGCCGCCTCCTGCTCTGCCCCGGCCAAACCAGGGGCGCCAGCAGCAACACCCAGAGTCCAGTTAGGTTTTTCCTTCTGGGCTTTTGGGAGGTATCGCCTCTAAGCAGCTCCTCTGCCTCCTCCCCAGGACTGCAAGGCATAGGTGCTGGAACTAGGGGTGCTGCCACACCTCCTGGCTTGCAGCGGTTTCCATTAAATACAGGGGTTTGGTCCAATGGCTCTGAGCACCCTTGCTGCAAGGGGAAGTTTATAGGGGCACAACATAATGCCCAGCCACAGAGTCCACTCAAAACCTGTCCAGGGGGTAAAGTGCTAAGAAGCATTTGAGTTGCTCTTTGAGGGTTTGCTGATGGTGGGAGCTCTGATGTGCGGCTTCCCTGGCACTCTTTGCATGCCCACTGCAATGCCGCATTCTTTTCCTTTTCTGGTATGTTCATCTCTTTTGTTGTTGATTGCATTTTTTTAATAGGAATGTGAACAGGTGTATATTTAAATTCAAACAAAATGTATTGGAAATGAGTGGAGTCTCCATTTCCATGTATCTTTTGTTTGATGGAATCTCATATAAATCAAGAGAGCCTTAGTTGTTGTGCACTATGCTTTCCACCTGCAATTAGTGTGGTTTTAAGTTAATTATTTTACATAAAAAGATGTATGTATTAGTTGATAAAATAGAAATCAGTTGGCCCCATTGAACACCTTGTTCACTGTGCTGTCTATATGATCTTAATTGCAGATCTCCCCTTTCCCTTGAGGATCTATGGCTTTTAACTCCCTTACGATGCCTGACGTTAAAACCTCATTTGAAGTTTCAGTGGTAAATAAGGTTGCCAAGTTTTTACTGGCAGAAAACCCAAATACCCTTACCCCACCCTAGTCCACCCCTTCTCCGAGGCCCCACCCCTGCTCACTCCATCCCCCCTCCTCCCTCTGTAGCTTGCCCTCCCTCCAGGGCCGGCTCCAGGCATCAGCTTATCAAGCAGGTGCTTGGGGCAGCAACTCGGGATTGCGGCGGCACTTTCAGGGATTCGGCGGCAATTTGGCGGAGGGTCCCTCACTCCCTCTCGGAGCGAAGGACCTCCCCCTAAATTGCCGCAGATCACGACTGCGATTGCAGCGGCTTCTTTTTTTTTTTTTTTTGGCTGCTTGGGGTGACAAAACCCCTGGAGCCGGCCCTGCCTCCCTCACCCTCAATCACTCGCTCATTTTAACTGGACTGGGAGTTGGGGTGTGGGAGAGGGTGAGGGCTCCGGCTGGGGGTGTGGGCTCTGGGGTGGGGCCATAAATGAGGGGTCCAAGGTGCAGGAGGGGGCTCTGGTCTGGGGAGGGGGTTGTGGTGTGGGAGGGAGTGAGGGCTCTGGCTGGGGTGGGGGCTCTTGGGTGGTGCTGGGAATGAGGGGCTTGGGGTGCAGGAGTGGGGCTCAGAGCTGGGGCAGGGATTGGGGTGTGGGAGGAGGTTCCGAGCTGGGGCCGGGGGTTGGAGTGCAGGGGGTGGTGGGCTCTGGCTGGGGGTGCAGGCTCTGGTGTGGGCTTGGGGTGAGGGGTTGGGGTACAGGAGAGGGCTCTGGGTGGAGGCCAAAGGGTTCAGAGTGCGGAAGGGAGTGTGGGCTCTGGGAGGGAGTTTGGGTGCAGGAGGGGGCTATGGGCTGAGGCAGGTGGTTGGGGTGCAGGAGGGAGTATGGGGTACGGGCTCCAGGAGGGAGTTTGAGTGCGTGAAGAGGCTCAGGGCTGGGGCAGGGGATTGGAGCGCAGGTAGGGGTGCAGGCTTCAGGTGGCGCTTACCTCAGGTTCCCAACCAATGGGAGCTGCGGATCCTGTGCTCGGGGCAGGGGCAGCGTGCGGAGCCCCCGTGGCCACCTCTGTGCCTAGGAGCCAGAGAGATATGTCAGCCGCTTCCGGGAACTGCTGGAATTGGGCAGGCACCTTGCCTGCCCTGCTGCTGGCGGCCAACCAGACTTTTAAGGACCCAGTCAGCAGTGCTCACCAGCGCTGCCAGAGTCCCTTTTCGACCGGGCATTCCAAATACCTGGAGAGCTTTGGTAACTTTAAGAGTTTGCTCTTGCACAATTGGAATCACATAGGTCAACTATTTGTTAACTCTTTGAGTGTAATTTATTTCACTAGCACTCTGTTCTAATCGTAAAATCTGTTTTTATTACTCTGTAACTGAAATGAAGCTTCTACACCTTGGCATGCAATTACATGGGGTCAAATTCTATCATTTTTACTCCTGCAAAACTTCCATTGAATTCAAGAGAGTTTTACCCCAAGGTATCGCTAAACTTGAATGTTTAATCATACTTAATAACTTGTTAACTAATATGATTGTAAATTCTAGTGAAGACACCACACAAATGTTTGTTCCAGGAGACAGATGTGAGTTGCTAGTCATGTTTAAACCTACCTTAGTGTCCTGTCTGCCAAAGACTTTACAGTTGTGTTAGTTAACGTGTTAATATATTACTAACAAGTCAGTTGTTGATATGCCCTCCATAAGATCAGCCCCATAAATTGAGAATGAAAATCAATATTGATAGAGGTGCACACAGTTTAACTGTACTGTGTTCAGCACCAGTTCCAAAACTGTGATTAAGACTTGTTCTGAAGAAATCGTCCCTTGTTCATAAGGCCCTTTGCCAGCCTCCATAAGCTACTTTCTGAAGAAGTGGGCTCTCATTTTGGTGCAGTGTTTGTTCTGGAGTTGCTGTTGCAAGTGGGACTTCATTTAGGTGACCCCTGACTCCTTTTAGCTCTGCAGGGAAAGATTGGCTGAGTCCAGTAAGAAGTGGTAAACACCACCTGAACTGCATATAGTAACATTTTTAGTACATCCTAAAGCACCAAAGTTAGTCCAGCAAGAGATGTATTTTTCCATTCTGTTTATCCAGTCCAGGAAACTACTGTGGTTCTGAAGTGGCTTAAAAGTGACCCTCAAAGGAAAAACAAGTCTATGCTTTTTTTGCTTCTTTATAAAGGCATGTAAGATATCTCTTCTGCTTGGGTTTTGAATTAGAAATTGAAGCAGCATCTCTGCTGTTTTTTTCTGGAAGACGCAAGGGATGACTGCAGAGCTGGTAGAACTATGATATTAAAGAAAACATGGAAATGAAACTCAGATGGGAGGTGATCTTTGTTCAGACAGTTAAAAACTGGGTTTTTTTGTTTGGTTTTGTTAAAGTTTGTATAACTCAAACAAGTAAAATAGCTGGAAGAAAAGCTCTTGTTGGATATTCAACACTCCCACCTCTCCTAGTAAAGTCTGAAAAGGTCCCAATTCACATGTTTCGGTCCATGAAGAAAGATTTCCAGCAACACAGGAAATATCAGACTTGATATTGATAATGTAAAGAACAAGTGGGGGAGGGAGGGAATCCCACAAGATCGTCCTGTATACCATGAGGGGAAAGGGGGAGGGCAGAAAAAGGGAACAAACTCAATTATTTTTTCCAGGACACTATTAGAGATGTGTACACAGATTTTCTGATTGTCTAATCAACATGTCAACCATTGTGAATAATCCCCAAGTAATATTCTTATCACTTTACCAATTATTTCAATATCCCCACATATTTTCAGGCTATGCATATCTAAGGCATTATTGCACTTGTAAGATGATTAAAGTCACTTGGCCTTGAGTGTCTCGTCTTGGGTTTAATAATACATCCAGAGAGTGCTGCAATAACTGTCAGTAAATGCCTGTCACGTCTTGTGGCTTAATTATGAAACGGTTTTAAAACTCTGCCCACGAACAAAACTTTTGGCTCAGCTTTTCAGATGTGATACCTCTGTGAATAACCCTTATGAAGGGCCAGATCCTGTAACTGAATCCATGTGGGCAACCCCCCTGAATCCGGGTGGATTCCGTTGTAGGATATAGCCCTAAATATATGGCTCCAGCATTTTTTCCTCTTTAGAGTACTACCCATTTCACAATAGCAGTCCATTCTGAGAGAACTGTTAAACTTCCTGAGTGCATACGTTGCTTGAGAAGACTTGTAATGCTTTTGTCATGCTTCTCAGACTTCCCTGCTTATGTGTGTTGAGTCCTGGGGGATATTGCCTCAATACCTCACCAGGACTTTAGAATTGTCAAAGAAGAGACTGGCAGTGAGTCTTCTCAGGGCGTCCAGAACTGTGAGTCACCTTGTTATCTGCCTCTAGTGAGAAGGGAGCAACAGGACTCCCCGCAGGGAGTCTAGGCAGCAGCCTGAGCCCACAGCCTGGGTGGCAGCCTGGCTTGGAAAGAAGATTGGGCACCGGCTGGGGAGCTGTCTTTCTTGTCAATTTCATGGCCGACTCAGGGGTGCTCCAGCCCTGGAGCACCTCCAGGGAAAAATTAGGAGGTGCTCCACACTGAGCAGCAGCCAAGCTCCCCCACTCCTTCTTCCCCCTCCCCTGAGTGCGCCGCGTCCCCACTCCTCCCCCTCCCTCCTAGCTCTTCCAGCCCCCATGCCGCCTAACAGCTGTTTGGTGGTGCTTAGGACTTTCCGGGAGGGAGGGGGAGGAGAGGGGATGCAGTGTGCTCAGGGGAGGAGGCGGAGAAAAGGCAGGGCAGGGGTGAGGACTTGGGGGAAGGGGGTGGAATGGGAGTAGGAAGGGGTGGGGCTGGGGTGGGAAAAGGCAGGGTGGGGCAGGGACTTTGGGGGAGGAGTGGAATGGGGGTGGGTGACAGCTGTGCAGTGGCAGGAAGAGGCGGGACAGGGGTGGGGACAGGGGCAGGGGGAGGTCGAGCACCCACTGGGCAGAGGGGAAGTTGGCGCCTATGCCACTGACAGCAGGTAGATGTAAGTAATGCAGTGTCTACAACAGGGGTAGGCAACCTATGGCAAGGGTGCCAAAGGAGGCACACACGCTGATTTTCAGTGGCACTCACACTGCCCGGATCTTGGCCACTGGTCTGGAGGGCTCTGCATTTTAATTTAATTTTAAATGAAGCTTCTTAAACATTTTAAAAACCTTATTTACTTTACATACAACAATAGTTCAGTTATATATTATACACTTAGAGAAAGAGACCTTCTAAAAATGTTAAAATGTATTACTGGCACACAAAACCTTAAATTAGAGTGAATAAATGAAGACTCGGCACAGCACTTCTGAAAGATTGCCGACCCCTGGTCTACAAGGAGGCTGCATTGCCCTAGCTACACCGATATAAGCCCTATGCCTCTCCTGGAGGTGGTATTATTATGTTGGTGTAGTGGGCACTTAAGTCAGCAGGAGCAAGGCTGTATACTGATGTAATCAGGTCGACGTAAGCTGCCTTACATCGACCTAACACTGTATTGTAGACCAGGCCTTTGTCTTGCATGGTAATACAGTAACTCCTCATTTAACGTTGTCCCATTTAACGTTGTTTCAATGTTATGTCCCTGCCCAATTAGGGAACATGCTCTTTTAAAGTTGTGCAATGCTCCCTTATAACGTCGGAAGAGCAGCAACTTTACAAGGGAGCATTGCACAAGTTCCGCTTCTCCGCCTACTCCCCCTCCCTCCCAGAGTTTCCCCTACCGCCAATCAGCTGTTTGGTGGTGCTTAGGACTTTCTGAGAGGGCGAGGGAGGAGCAGGGAAGCACCACGTCTCCACTCCTCCCCCTCCCTCCCAGAAAGTCCTAAGCGCTGCCAAACATCTGTTTAGCGGCATTTAGGATTTTCTGAGAGGGAGAGGCAGGAGTGGAGACATGGGGCTTCTCTGCTCCTCCCCCTCCCTCCCAGCACTTCACGCTTAGGACTTTCTGGGAGGAAGGGACAGGAGTGGGGAAGTGCTGCATCTCCGCTCCTCCCCCTCCCTTCCAGAAAGTCGTTTGGGGGGGGAGGGATGTGGCGTGCTCTGGAGAGGAGGTGGAGTGGGAGTGAGAAGAGGTGGGCCTGGAGTGGAGCGGGGACGAGAAGAGGCGGGTCTGGAGCATTCCCTGCAAAGTCTGAGCCTGTTCTTCGGGGACGCTGACGCTGCTGCTGCAAAGGTGCTTCCTAGTGTCCTTGCCTGGGGCGGGCTGTGCCTGTGTGTGGTAAGCCAGGGACACTTCCCAACCACAGTACAGTACTGTACAGTATATAATGCCTTTTGTCTGCCCCCCAAAAATTTCCTTGGACCCTAACCCCCCACATTTACATTAAATCCTATGGGAAAATTGGATTCATTTAACATTGTTTCACTTAAAGTTGCATTTTTCAGGAACAGAACTACAACATTAAATGAGGAGTTACTGTAGTAGGTTCATCCCATCCACCAAGCCTTCTTGAATCGTTCTCCTGTGATATCCAATCCCTGACACTGGCTACTCACAGAAATTTCAGATCTTCTGTTCCCAAAGGAGCAGTGCACCCAGTTGACCAATTTTATCTTAAACCACTGCTCCTGCAAACCACCACAGCACTTACAAGCACTTAAAGTAAATCAAGAAAAGGGTTATTTAAGAAAGAATAGGGGTTGCACTAGAAACAAGAGAGAGTGGTGGAAATAAATGGCCACAATACAAAACAAAATGTTTGCATTTTATCAATAGCTACCTGTCCTATCTAATAAAGTCGATTTCCCTCCCAAGTCCAGTCTGTTGAAGAGCTAGCTGATTTCTACCAGGAGGCAAAAGTTGAAGTTCATGAAAGCACCTACCGTACCTCCAGTCAAGGGTTTTCTCACAGTGAATGGATATAGTGTGTCTTTCCCTGCAAGCTGTTATAGTGAAAGTAAGTCTTCTGTTTCTATTCACAGGCAGGGCAAACCAGTGCCTTGCTGTAGAGTTCTTTTCTACCTTTATGCGGTTTTGAGTGGTTTCGATTGTGTGTTTGTCATTCTCTGATGGTTTTCCATTAACTGCTCTGGATGTGGCAAGAGTAGACAATAGAACATTGCATTATTTCTCCAGCCGAGTAGGGAGGGGTAACAAGTCCCTCTTGCTTGATTGGCACATTACCCCCTGGTGATCAATTTCTACACCAAGTCCATCAAGCGTACTTTCAATATAAATACACTATTCCTTAAGTATTACCCTTATCTGTTTCTCACAATGGGTATAAGGCTTGACAAGCTATGAGCTTTCTGTACATACCTTACATATTATTCTTTATGGATAGTTATCCTGTCAGACATGCATTTGGTATAATGAGTTTGTCAGATCCGAGGTGAGAGTTGTTTGCAAGGAACAAGGGACCCTTTGCCAAGGGGTCTTTGTGTCACTTGCCCCCAGAAAATCCATCCCAAATTTTACATTTAATCCAGTGCATGCTGGGAGAGGACTTTGGGAATTTAGTGAGTATTATGTGAATACTCTTACAGCATGGACATGACCAATAAAGACTAGTTATGTGCTTCACTGTGGTGCCTCAGTGATTGGTTTAAGGAGCTCCCACTAATCTAGGAGACAATCTAGTGCTGGTTGTTCGCCATGCTGCTTTTCTGTGCATGGTGGCCCATAATTACATGCAGAGGAGAAAGGTGGGAATCTAAATGCTAGGCCTGGTCCAGTAGGAGTTTTGCCTGCATAAGAACTGTGGGATTGGGCCTGGTACACTTCCAAGACTAGTATAAGTGGTAGTAGTGGAAAACTATTAGATCCAGTTAATCCCTAAAAGACTTTAAGTTTGTATGCTGTTTGGTGTAGGAATAATGGGGATAAATAAGAAGTAATGAAGTATTGGTAACATTTGAAAATGGGAGAAAGGCAAAAGTGCCTTAGACATTTAGGGCCATATTTTTTAATGAATTT
This sequence comes from Mauremys reevesii, assembly GCF_016161935.1. Classification (NCBI taxonomy): domain Eukaryota; kingdom Metazoa; phylum Chordata; order Testudines; family Geoemydidae; genus Mauremys; species Mauremys reevesii. The sequence goes on along the minus strand of NC_052624.1, from coordinate 184,999,385 downwards.
AAATTACCTTTAAAAATATGTCCCTTAAGAGCCTAGGGGCTTGGCTACACTGGCACTTTACAGCGCTGCAACTTTCTCGCTCAGGGGTGCGACCACACTCACACTTCAAAGCGCTGCTGCGGGAGCGCTCCCGCGGCAGTGCTGTGCAGCTCTAAGTGTAGCCATACCCTAGGTCTCACCAAAAATCAATGTGACTTAAGCGCCTAAGTCCCATAAGGTATGTCTTCATTGCAGTTGGAAGTGTGATTGCAGGTTGGGTAGGCATACCCATGCTATCTTTAATCTAGCTAGCACAGCTAAGAATAGCAATGAAACTGTAGGGAGTACAGTACGGACCTCAGCCTGGGCTGTGCAAGCCTGCCCCAAACCTTGGGTATGTATTCACATTCCTAGACTGTGCTGAACCCCATGCCACTGGAGTTTTGCTGATATTTATGGCCATGCTAGCTAGATTAAAGCTAGTGCGGATATTCCTACTACCTGAGCTGCATTCACTCCTCTCATTGCAATGGAGACATACCTTTAGGCACTTTTAAAAAGTTTACCGTATGTCTATAAGTTACATGGACTCAGGATATTATGTTTGGAATTTCTTGTGGCAGTATTACAAGTGCGTGAAGCCACCTGAACTTTGGCCTGGTGTCTCTCAAAATATTTCCAAAATACATTGCACTGCATTGAGCCTCTAATTTGCTTAATTAAGGCATCAGTTTTGAGTTATATAGGTTCCATGTTTCCCTGTTGAGATTTTTTTTTAAAAATGTAGTAATCAATCTGATGAAGATATTAAATCAATGAACTAAAATGTTTTGTTTGTACCAGTCAGACCTTTTTGGGTATCTGTTAATTAACTTGTCAACTCATCAAAGATACTTCATGCTTTTTTACTTGTGAGCTGTGATTTGTATTCTTGTTTGGTAGCACGTCTGAATCTGTGTTCCATTTCAGCAAGCAATTTAACTGCATAGAAAGCTAGATTCTGCCACATTTCGGCTACATCTCACGTAGACATATTTGTGAAAGCTCTCATTAAGCTGGCATGATAAAAATGGTAGTGTAGCTGCAATAATATGGGCAGTGGTGAGCACTGCCATGGGCTAGCCGCCCTGAGTACATACCCACAGAGTCCAGGCAGGTTTGTACTGAGCGTGGCTAGGCTGTGCCACCATTCATTGCTGGTACTATTGTGGCTACACTACTATTTTTATCATGCTAGCTCGATGAGAGCTAATGTGAAAATATCCACATGAGCAGAGCATAACACCCTTAGCTCCAAGTGTAGACATAGTCTAAGGGCATGGCTATACTTGCAGATGTAGAGTGCTGGGAGTTAAACCAGCCTTCGGAGACCGCAGCAGGGAAAATGCTGCCGAGTGTTTACACTCTCAGCTGGAAGTGCACTGGCGTGGCCACATTAGCAGCTCTTGTATTGCCACAAGGAGCAATGCATTCTGGTAGCTATCCCAGCATTCAAGTGGCTGCAACATCCTTTTCAAATGTGGGGGGGTGGGGTGGAGTGTGACAGGGAGTGTGTTGTGTGTATGTTGGGGAAGAGAGAGTGGGTTTTTGGGGTGCTGAGTGGGTTTTTGGAGTGCTGAGAGTATGTCAGCATGCTGTCTTGTAAGTTCAGATCCCCCCCCCCCCCGCCTCTCTCTCTCACACTCACAGCAAGCAACATTCCACACTAATGGCTTGCTTTGTCCTGGAGCAGATAAGAAGCCGGACTGTCAGAAACGGAGCTTTGAAAGGGGACATCCGCATTCCTACAGTCGATTCCAAAACAATGACAAGAGTAGCCACGTGAATTAAGGGGATTATGGGACGTGTCCGGAGGCCGATCAAAGCACAGTAATGCAACACCTCGTTCACACTGATGCTGGGGCATTTCAGCTGAGGTGCAACAAGCATTCTGCTTCTTGTGGAGGTGCGTTCCAGCTGCAGAGTCCAGGTGCTCTAAGTGCCTTGCCAGTGTAGATGGGTCAGGAGTTAGGGCACCTGGGGCTGCTTTAATGCACTCTAACTTGCAAGTGTAGCCAAGCCCATAGTCACATTATGCAGTATCTTACTAAGTGAAGAATCCCATTAATTTCAGTGGGTCTCCTGATAGAGTAAGATAATACAGTGTGGTAAAAGTGAAAGAATCCAGCCCAGAGATAGAGAATGTTTTGGAGGAAGAAAAATTTTGACATAATGGTCATTGATTTAAGGCAAATGGTTTGGACTAGTCAGATGATATGTTTTCCTGAGTAAGTGGCATTCTCCCCACTCCCAGCAGACTACAGGCTGGAGACTGCCATCTTTACTCAGGGTGTGATAGTACAGTAATCCTGTTGCTTTCAGTGGGACTAGTGGAGTAAAGTGCTACCCATCCTGTGGAAGATTGACAGACTCTGGACCTATATTCATAACACAATGATTCTGTCTGTAGCAAAATTGAAATCCCCATGATGTCTTAAAGAATAATGTACCATGGGTTGAGTGCTCTACATTGACACATTTTTGGTGCTTCTAGTAACTTTAAGTGCATATATCACACCACAAATACAATTCCTATAGTGTTACTCCTCCTGTTAATTATTCTAAAACTATATTTCAGCAGTCATATGCTGAAAAAAAAATGCGGGGAATTTGTAGAATAAAATTTATCATCCCAATTTTTCAAGAGGGGTTGAAATCTCTTATTGTTCCAACAAATCTTCACATTTCATAAAATATATTTATGATAAAATCTAAAGCTTTAAAACTAAAGCTAGTCAGAACTATCTACAACATTTTGTGGTATGCTAATTTTCATAATGAAGGACAATTAAAGGGACATGGCCAAGTAATTGAGGCCTAAAAATTGATCCTCTTTGATTTTGTTGTAGATTGAAAATAGCTGCAGGAGTCTAAATAGCTTTTGCAGCAAAGAGTCCTGTGGCACCTTATAGACTAACAGACGTATTGGAGCATGAGCTTTCGTGGGTGAATACCCACTTCGTCGGATGCAGGTATTCACCCACGAAAGCTCATGCTCCAATACGTCTGTTAGTCTATAAGGTGCCACAGGACTCTTTGCTGCTTTTACAGATCCAGACTAACACGGCTACCCCTCTGATACTTAAATAGCTATTGTGTTTTTAAATAACACAATACAAAAAGGGCTTGGCTACACTTAATTGTAGCGCAGCAGCAGGCAGTGAAACAAAAACACACCTCTGCAGCGCTGGCGCTGCGCGGCGCTAGTGTCAAAGAGCCCCAGCGCCAGCCAGCGCTGCCCGCTGTCCCAGCGCTGTCCCACACCGGAAGTGGGACACAGGAGAGAGAGAGTTTTGCTGCGCTGCCAGCGCTTGATTGGCGCGCTCGCTGCTGCGCTGCGCGCAGCGCTGCCGCCGCGCGCGCGCGGCGCAATACAAAGCCTAAGTCTACGGAAATCATCATACCACTGCTGGGAATTAAATACACACACACACACACTAACCCCCACTGTTTATATTAGACTCTCTCTCTCTCTCTCTCTCTCTCTCTCTCTCTCTGATGGTTCTCCCCGCCCTCCTTTGTTGGTTCTTCAACAGTTAACTAACAACATTATTTTCAAAACTGTCCTTGCAGCACTGATAAAGCTTGTGCACAAAGAGGGATATAAACAAGTCATGTGAATTTTAAAATCCATAAGAAAGGCAGGAAATCAATCAATGATTGGCCAAATGGCAAAGGACATGAACAGCACAGAAGGAAAATGTTATTCTCAGGCTTCTCAGACAGTATTAAAACCAACAGAGGGCAAACCAAAATAAAGTGATGAAAAAGTAGATGATAGTGTCCTTTCAAAGGATGAAACTCTACAAACACTGAAGTTTATTTACCACATCGAAAACCTCCTATTTCAGGGCTTTGCACTATATTAAGAAATATGAAACTGATCAGAATGAGATGGAACCCCCAAAAAGTACTTTCTAAAAATTAATGCTTTACATTCCTCTTATCTTTTTGGACATTTTAAGTGGGATAAGTTGCATCATCCCTTCTATTAATAGTATCATTAGCAGAATAAATACACTAATATCAATTAGGAAGGGAATAACTGGTAAAAATAAATATTAAGTCCTCTGTGCATATCCTGCTCCCATTGATATGAATGGGAGTTGCATGTGTACAACTGTGAACCGCTGCATTTGAAGTGGTCTCCAAAGCCAGTCTCAAATATAGCTGCTTACCTTCCTCCCCAGAAGTAAACTTTGGCATGAGGAGCTTACTCGAAAGAAATACAGTGTTGGCTGTAGTCAGCACAACCAGGATTTGAGCACTGTCCCCCAGGAGCCACTGAGTGGAACAGATGAATGTGTTTGTTTTCTGAGAACTGCCATGCTGAATCTGTGTAACTTTTACCATCTTATGACTCTTCAAACATCTCTAGTCAGGTACGTTATTTGGATGACTTGAAAGCAAGTTTCTCAGGTGTATTGTAAAGGAGCTTTCATTTGTGCTGGCTGTGGAGTAAGTCTCTCATGTCCATCAGCAACTTACCTCTATTCACCTAGATATCTGAATTACATGACCTCTGGAAATTTAAAATGTTTAGATAAGGACCAGGAGGGTGTGAGTGAGGAGAGGGAATAGTAATATCAAAGTGTTATGATAATCAGGCCTCCAAGGAATCTGCAAAACTCTAATGATAATTTTTGAAATAATCTTTGTACCTCTGAAGATCTCTGCCAAAAAATTTTTTAAGTCTGACTAATTTCTGGGCCTATAGGGTTTATTTTACTGAGTCATTAATAAAATTAGAAACGTGTTTAACATCTACAGTGATAATGGGAAGATGCTGAAGTATACGCTAAAAATGTATACCGCTTGGTCAGATTCATAAGGAGAGAAGTATAGGATGCTCTTCAACTAGTTGAGGAGATGTCATTGACAAGAGTGGCCTAAAGAGATCTCAGCCAGTGGGGTCAAGATTGAATTTTTCCTGCTTTCATTGATTTGTTTCACATAAATGTACTCTTGTATGTTTTTTTATCTCTCTAAAGAGAGCCATTTCATTTTGGAAGTGAGGTGGAAATAACTGATAAGGACATTGGAAAGCTATAAAAAGTCAAATGCATGAGCTTAAGGAATATCAGATTTGCTGGAGCTGCTAAGGCTAGTGAAATACAAGAGGTTGAGGTATTCTTTTCTGAATGGATTATGATGATGAGCAGGAGAAACTAATTTTGATTTCCTTCTAAAAGTCACTGCAACGTATCATATTACTGTGAAAGCCAAGCGGGCAATGCCCTCCAGGGAGAGCAAGCAATTCATAATATTCAACAAATTAAAAAAACCCTCTGAAGATGACAACTAAATCTTTTTAGTTTTAGAGCTTTAAGAATATTATTCTATGGGTTTAGTTTCTGCTTTATATTGACCTGCTAGACTGAAGTTTTTACTTAGAGGCTAAGAATGATTTTTTCCCCTCTCTCACAAATTGCCTTTGACAATGTTATTGGGTTGGGAGAAAAAAAGCAGCTATTTCCCAGGAAGTGGAACGCACATCCTCAGAGGTTACTTAGAAGACCTTTTAGTTTCTAATTTTGACATTTGAAATGCTTCTTTGTGGAGTTCACTCTAAAATGCAGCCAGTGCTGCTAGTTAATGGAGGTTATAATGCACTATCAGGATTCATATGATCTTTCCTTCTTTATTTCATGCTTTTCTTTTTCTCCCCCCCCCCCCTCCCCATTAGTGAAAATGTGACTGTAATTAACCTCTCATTAGGATGTGGAAAGCCTGCTATTTTTCTGCATGTAGGAATTACATTTCTTTGTTACTGTTGCTGGGCCTGTTTCCTGCTTGACCCAAAAGCTGGAGATTTTGTTACGCAGCAAAACTTTAATACTGATTTATCTGATAGAGCATTGACTTAGTTCTGCTCTTACCCCAGCATTCACTGTGCATATTGTCCTCATCAATGTGATGTGATCAAATTCAGATTTTCAGGGGAGACTCAAAAGGCCAATTTATTTATACAGTGAACATGTATGCTTACTTTGGGTGATAGCATTTATGCTCATGTCCATCAATATCAAACTTTATCTATTTAAGGCCTGATCCTGTGACCTTTACCCACATGGGTAGTCCCCATGCAGTCGATAGGAACATCAGTGTTTTCAGGATGAGGACCTTAGGTGTCAAACTGTGAACTCAGTATTATCTGTGCTGTCCCAGTGGCAGCTTATTTTGTGCTGCATGTTTCTTCTCGCATTCATGTTCAGCCATGCCTCCTAACTTCTTCAAATTGAACACAAAACAAGCTGAATTTTGCTCAGTGAGTCCCTTTAATGAGGGTCTCATTTTTCCTTAGTTGTTATCTTTCTATCCTAACTTACCTTTCCTGCCCTCAGGGCTTGATCCTGTAATGGTGCAGGGTCAGGGCCTCAGTGCTTGCAAACACTGCAGTTATTTTTTAATTTACAATTGGCTGTCAAGTTATATTACTACAGTATCACCATAGGAACCTCTTCACTCTGCGACCTACATTGTTTCACTAGGCTGCTGAGATTTTTAACACATGCCTTGTCTTTGCCACTTCCCACCACATATAACGAAGTTCTTTTTCCCATTCTGCTGGTCGCTATTCTTAGATGCTTCCTGAAGAGAACCAACATTTCTGATCAAATTTCTCCCATATCAAGCATCTCCACTCGCTTTCTCTGGACCAAATGAATGATTTTAAGGCTGAATTAGGTACGTAAAAGGCATGAACAGGCTTGAACATAACGGTAAGTTTTCCTCGGATCCCAGTGTCCAGGTTGTAACTCTTGTTTCCGTTTGGAGAGGGTTTGTTCTCTATATTTAGTATTCTGTCCCTAGGAGAGTTTTCTCACAGTGTTTCCTGGAATGTTCTTCTCTCTCATCTTTATTATCAAATTCGTTTATTTAGCCTTGTCTTTGAACTGTATTTTTTTTTTTTTTTTTGGTATGTTGCTTGAAGTCATGTAAACTACTCTGAGGTGTTTCAGGAAGGGTTTATTTGAGCTTATATATGGCTAAGTCTGTGAAACTCTTTGAAAATGTGTATGGCTCATGTGAGTTAATCAAGGTTATAGCCAAAGGCTAAACATAAAAAAGAAAGTAATTTAACAGTTTTTTCTGTGACAAGCTGAAGTATTCTCGGAGTAGGCATAAGCCTGCCTTTTTTCCATACTGCATTTGAAACACCAGGTGAGAACCTCAGGGACTCAGAAAAGCACAGAATATGCAGCCTTTGCTTCACCTGTATAGAGTTTAAGTAGCACACCCTGTGTTATTTTGATCATCTTCACTTTAATTCAGAATTGTAAATCATCCCTTGGATGTGTATGCTCTTTAATGTAAATATCACAAAAATGTTTCACAGAATATTAAGGTTAATATTTCCCTAGATTCCTTATTCTGAGATTTGTAAATTCAGACTCCCGCAATGTTTCTCCAAGGTTTCACACTGAAGGCTTTTGTGGTTACAGAAGGACTTGAATTTGTTCTAGAGGCTTTTGATTATAGTCTCTGCAGTGGAAACAAATCCTGTCTGGACTGTAGGGGTAAATTCTATTCATTTACACTGGAGTAAATCAGTGGAGCTACTCCAGATTTATACAAGTGCAAGTGAGAGCAGAACTTGACTCTAGATATTTTTGTGGGGGTTTTTAAGCTGTTGCATTTGTACTATAATTTAGATTAAAGCTCTCATAGTGGCCAGGGTCCTGCCATGTTACATTATGCTTATATCAAAATAGAAAAATAACACTTAAAAATTCCTCTAATTTTAAAAACAAAAATTGTAAATACATATCACGTTGAGGGCCTGATCCTGCAAACTGTTACTGTCATGACTAGTGTTTACTTGCACAAGCGATCCTACTGAAGTAAATGGGAGTGCATATGGATTTCTAATGTGCCTAATGCTTTTCAGGACTGGGCTCTCACAGAGCTTATAAAAACCATATCTGTTTACCCAGTCGTGCACACAGTAATTATTAGTTCAGAGTTCTTATGCTTTAGCATGTAAATAAGTACGCTGAATAATTTTTAATAAGCATTATATTTCTTGATAGGCTTTGATAGCTCCATTGCGGACAGTAATTGTTTAAATTCCCAAAATGCATATGTGCATACAGTGCTTCTTTAAAAGTTGCTTTTTCTTGTTTGGTATCAGATATGGCCTATTGTGTAGCATCGAGATGCTACAGATTTTAAGTGTTCATTTTTAAGGCTGTCAGGGACCAATTCTGTTATCTAATAAATGAGGGGCGCTCCGGCCAACTTACATAGGAGAGGCCTTTTGTGCATCTAAGCCCCAAATTTGTCCATACGATATGTTTTTATGGGAGTTGTGGATTCAGTGAGCTGTTTGCAAAGAAGCTGTTGTAAGGGTGCTACAGTGCACGCTATACTCAGCTGGGACCAAATCTAGCTTCAGGCTATGTGTGAGCCTGAAAAACAGTAGCCAGATGGGGAATTTCAGTGTCACCGTTGCATCCTGATGCTTGTTCCTTTGAAACCTCCAGAGACAATACTTCTCTTGTCCCTCCACATACTGAGTTAGGGCTGAGCTTTACCAGGCAAGGTCTAGAGGTCAGAAGGTGTTTTCCACACATATAACTCTGTGTCCCCCTTCTCCATCCATGGCATCCTTTTGCGCTGGTTGAATATCCTGTCAAAAGTAGTTGTGCATGATGCAATATTTCTGGCACAAACAGTCTATGTGAGTAGTTGTTCAAGGACAGTGTGGGCACTCCTGAGTTGGCCAATAACCTAGTGCAAATTTACACTACTTTTATTTGTGTCAGATTTGAGAGGGAAAGATGGGGCTAATTTCTGGCTGTAGTTTTATGCTACTGAACGCACCCCATTACTCTCTTTAGTAACAGACCATCATATCTGTGCACTCAGAGACTGCCTCTGGACCATCCTGGAGCTCTTTCCACCACACGTGGCAGTATTTTGAGCAAGAATTCCAGTCTGTCCCAAACCCCGTGGCTGTGGGCTGGTAAACTCTATCCACTTGTTCTTTTTTTTCCCTGAGCGTAGAGCCTTTTCACACTTGTTCGCTCAATATTGATAATTATAATTGCATTTAAACCAGATCCCATTTATTCTAGAAAGAAAGAGTCGAAACAGGTAAAACCAAGAAATAAAATAAAACACAAACTATACCAGTTCATGCAATGGCTGGCTGTGCAGGTTAATACTTGTTTAACTCACACATCACATCTCTCCCAAAGAACTAAAGAAGCTGAAGACCTTTAGTAATGGTAGTTTTGATGTACTAGTAGTGCAGCCAACATGGAGCTAATCTTTGTTTTTAGATGATTCAGTACAACTTACTACCATCTCTTTGGGAACCTCTGAATGCACTTGGCATTGTATGTTTTTAGCCCTTTCTGTTAACTGCATCACCAAAACTGCAATAAACCAATAACAACCTACATAACAAGGGTTTGATGACTTTCCTTTTCAATAACCTAGTTATTGCCTGAATACCTTCCTTAGCTCAGCCAATATCAGTGTAAGACAAACCTATTTATGGAGGCACAGTACAGATCTCCGGGGTATGCTCAAAAAGGATCTAAGATTCTTGGCAGTGAGCAAAATTTAGTTATTTTTCTGTTTCCTGAATGTGAGAATCCACTACAGTGTGTCAGCTCATACCACTCCTTTTGCATTCACAGAAGTGGGCCGTTATTAAAGAATTTTAATTGCACCTTGGATAGAAACTAGTCTGCAATTTTAAAGTTATCCTATGCATCATTGGAGGTTTCAGTGCAAAACAACGAAGCAGGAAAAACAGCTGCAGTTTCATTAAATAGGATAAAAATGTATGAGAGCCTGAACCCTCAAGCTTCTGGGTGTAAATCAAGCACTAACTGTGTAGGATTAGGAAGAAACTTGGCATAAGAGCAAGATATGCCATTATTGTCCATTATGAGGTTTCTTGAACCGTCTTTTGAAGCATATGACACTAACCACTGAGGTTTCATCTTATTCCACTTATGAGTGTTACTAGGAAAGCCTGGCTTTGAGCCACTCATTTCTGGAATTTCACATGGCCATCAGAGGTATTCAGTTAGGCATATAAACATGATGGTCCACCTTCACTTGAAATAAAAAGTGAATATAAAAGCACATTCACAAATATTCTAATTTGAAATTAATCCAAATGGAAGTAGAAAAAACAACTGTTCGGGTTAATATATACATCTTTGGCATTATGCATGTTAGTGGGGATCGTTTGCAGTCCTGCTTATTATGTTATTCATTACAGAGCTAGCAGATGCCTCTCTGAGGAGCCCACAAAAATGGCTTCACAGTCATCAACCGCTTAAGCTTCCTAGACTTAGCCCAGTGGCAGCATCAGGCTGACAAGGACAGGTCTCCTGCAAATATCAATGTAAAGGGAGGGAGAAATGTAACCAGAATTTTAGAAGGGCTTTGGAACAGCAGCTACAGTCTGCCACCCAAAGCACCCAGAGCTATGATACCATGATTACAGAATATCCTGTCCATTGTTTTGAAATCCTATCTTAATCAGCAAATTGATCAGAGATTCCCAAAAACCTGTTTTCCTAAAAATGTCAGTGATTTCAATGTAATCGAATTCTTTCATTAATTTTATAAACCTTTCTCCAACAGTTCTCTTACTCTGTGGTTGTGTATTGATCACAGTTACTTAGAACAGGGGCGGGCAAACTATGGCCTGCGGGCCAGATTCGACCCGCGGGGTTGCCCCTCATGGAGCTACTCTCCGATGCGGCCGGCTCCACTTTCCTGTGGCCCCCCGGTGGGGGGGCAGTGGTTTCCATGCGTTGCCCTTGCCTCCAGGCACCGCCTGCCGCAGCTCCCAGTGGCCGGGAATGGGGAACCGCGGCCAGTGGGAGCTTCGGAGGAGGTACCTGGAGGCGTGGCAAGGGCAGCGCACATGGAGCCCTCCGCCCCCACCCCCCAGGGGCCAAAGCACTTCCTGGAGCGGTGCAGCGTGGGGCCAGGTCAGGCATGCAGGGAGAATGCCCTGGCCCTGGTGCACGCTGCTGCCACCCTGAAGCCGCTTTAGGTAAGCAGCGCCGGGCCGGAGCCTGAACCCTGCCTGAACCCTGCCCCCCAACTCCGTGCCCTAAGCCCCCCTGCCTGCACCTCGCACCCCTCCTGCACCCCAACCCCCTGCCCTGAGTCCCCTCCCGCACCCTTCCTGCACCCCTGCCCTGAGCCCCCTCCTACACTCCACATCCCTCCTTTGCCCCAATCCCTTGCCCTGAGCCCCTTTCTGCACACTGCACCCTCTCCCACACCCTGCACTCCCTCCCTCCCGCACCACAACCCCCTGCCCTGGCCCTGCATGCAATTTCCCCACCCAGATGTGGCCCTCGGCCCAAAAAGTTTGCCCACCCCGACTTAGAAACTACTTTTTAGGGATATAAATACGCTCCCCCCTTAATTTGGGGGTTATGCTTATCTCATATTCACCCTTCTCATAAAACAATCCAAGGGTGACATTTGCCCTGGAACAGAGGCTAAAACTAAGCCCGAGCACCAATAAATTAAGTTCAGCATAATTCCTAAATTAGGGATTGTGCTAGCCCTCGGCACAGGGATGAATTCCACCCTAGGAAAACAGATGGACCATGCACCTACCACTAGTTTTAATGCAAAACTTCCATAGGCTTGAATGTTAATAATTTAGATATTTATATTATCACCAAACTCCCCACTGCTGAGCAATTAATTTTGTAGAAATTATCATACTGACTTTCCAGTTTAAATGACAGTACCAAATAACTCACTACCATAGGTGCTCAGATGGTAGGGGGCTAGGCACCAACATAAAACCCTAACATAAACACCATTTCACAGTCAAAGTGCCCAGCCCATGAAACTACCTCAAAAAGCTTTTAAATGCTCCTTGACCAAGCTTCCTAACTGCAGGATGTCCTGAGATGCTGAAAGGAGCATGTTCTAGAGGTGCAGATGGGAGCAAACCAACTCTAACTCAGTGCAGATGAGTGCTAACAGGGTAGCAAGTGCACCCTTTATTGAAAGTGTATCTCCAATCTTTGCCAGTGTAGGACCTGATTCTCTGTTGCCTTACATATTGGGCAGTCATCTACACCTGTTCAAAGTAAATGTGAAACAAACCCAATCAAAAAGCCTCTCCTGTCCCAATCCACTCCCACAGCAGGTGATTCGACAGGCCCTTGTGATTGTGGTATCTGATAAATATTACAAGATCAGCAAAGACACTTTACCACCATTAGATGAAGGCTATCAGGCATATGTGCCTGGGACTGGTAAGGGTTGAGGACACCCAGGAGATCGTGACCGGAGGTGCACCAACAACATTTTTCCAATAAATATCCCTCAAAAAAGTATTGGAAGTAGTGGCTGGACATGGTCCTGTGTCTGTGTCTCTTCTGATCTAGTGAGAAAGAAAAAATAACAAATGTATATGGAAATGGCAGTGTAATACAGTAACTCCCCACATAACTTCCTCTCGCTTAACATTGTTTCAATCTTATGTCCCTGCTCAGTTATAGAACATGCTCCATTTAAAGTTGTGCAATGCTTTGCTATAATGTCGTTTGGCTGTCCGCTTTGTCCACAGCTGGCAGCCCCCTATCAGCTCCCCTACGTCCCCGCCCCCCAGTGCCTCCCGCCCGCTTGCAGACCTCGCAGATCAGCATCTTCCCCAGCCTCCTGCCCGCGGCAATCAGCTGGCTTGCAGCGTTCAGGAGGGAGGAGCGAGGACTCCCTCCCCTGCCTCCTCCTGTGCACTGAGTCCTCCCTCCTGCCCCCTGAACACCGCAAGCCAGCTGATTGCCACGGGCAGGAGGGAGGGGGAGGAGCGAGGCTGCGACGCATCTCCCCCCTCCCTCCCCTGTCTCCTGCCCACGGCAATCAGCTGGCTTGCGGGGTTCAGGAGGCAGGGGAGGGAGGGGGAGCCTGTGCACCCAGTCCTCGCTCCTCCCCCTGCCTCCTGAACGCTGCAAGCCAGCTGATTGCTGTGGGCAGGAGGCAGGGGAGGGGGTGGGGAGGAGCGAGGACGCGGTGTGCAGCGTAAAGGTGGGGAGGGAAGAAGAGGTGGGTTAAGGGTGGGGGCTTGAGGGAAGGGGTGGTGTGGGTGAGCCGAGGGTTGAGCCTCCACCCCTGGTGCTTGCAGAATAGGGGAAGCTGCTGCTGCTGCGCAACATGCTTCTCCTAGCCTACAGCACCTTCAGCCTCCTTGGCTGCCTCATTGTCTCCAGTGCCAGTGGGCTGTGCCTGGGTGGGGTAAGGCGGGGGCACCTCCCAACTGTAGTACTGTGCTGTATGGCAAAAAAAAAGTTCCTTGGAACCTAACCCCCCTATTTACATTAAATCTTATGGGGAAATTGGATTCACTTAACATCATTTCACTTAAAGTCGCATTTTTCAGGAACAGAACTACAACGTTAAGCGAGGAGTTACTGTAATATCCATTTCATTTTATGAATCTGGAACCGATTAACTGATGAGGGGTAGAGTACATGCCAGAAACAAGTGGGTTTTGTGCAGTTATGCATAATGAATATGATTAAAAAGTGCGTTCTGCTGTTTGCCAACCTGTATTACATTTCTGCTCCACCAGCAGGCTGTCTACCAGACTAAATCATGTATGCTGTTGTTAGTACAGTTGTATGGATTGGCTTTTGTAATTGTACAAATAATATGTGCTTTGCTGATGATATTTATTTCCCATCTGTACTTTTGGTTACATGTGTTATGAGCAGCGTGAGTGTTTCTTCCAAGTAAACAATCTGGTAGCAGTCGAGATTGCTAAATCCATAACCTTAAAGAAAACTGTGCTTTTGTCTATTAAAGTGCTAAGACTTTCCTTTGAAAGGGAATGTGTTTCTGTGACTATGTCGGGGTACTTTTTGTCTCCCAGCAGCATCTAAAAACCTGAAAATGTTTAGTTTAACTGGCTACAGCTGGTGCTGATCCTATGATGACAGTAGAGATTTAAAGGGCTCTGGAACGGGGAAATATTAGGTTATGCCCTCTTTTAATTGTAGTTCCTTATGATGTACAATGAAGGCCTGAAACCTGAATTTTCGTTGTATGGGTTTTTTCACATTAGAAATTCAGATCTGACTCACTTGTCTTTTCCCGGAAGACTCTGTGAACAACTGGAGAACTAGTAGGATTATGACATAGTAAGTAAGGCTATGATTTAGTCATGGTATTTTTAGTAAAAGTCATCCTGTCCTTGACTTTTACTAAAAATACCATGACTAAATCTTGGTAGGGGGTGGCACCTGGGGAGGCTGCTGCTGGGAGGGGGCAGGGCCAGCGACACCAGCTGCGAGGGGCCGCCGAGCGGTGGCTGCTCTGACTGCCCAGGGGCCACTGCTCAGGCAGTCCCCAGGGCCAGCCACATCAGCCACTGCTCAGGTGGTCCCTGGGGCCAGCTGACCAGGGCAGTGGCCAGTCCCGCTGGTCCCAGGGCTGCTCCAGCAGCAGCCAGTGTGGTTGGCTGCAGGGCTGCCTGAGCAGCTGGCTTCAGAACTGCTCCAGCAGCAGCTAGTGTGGCTGGCCCTGGGGCCACCTGAGCAGCTGGCCCAGGAGCCAGCTCCTTGGGTGGCCCTGGGGTCAGCCACACTGGCCGCTTCAGAAGTTATGAACTCGCGTAAGGTCATGGAATCCGTGATTTCCGCAACCTCCGTGATGGACATGGAGCCCTAATCATAAGTATCAAGGAGGTGAAGACTGAGCAATGGATATCAGAAGAGATTTTTATTCAGATTGGTTAAAATGTGCATTTAACTAAAACCTTTGTCTTAGGAGAAAAGTGTTTTGTGAAAGATTCAATATCCTGCCCATTAAAAGCAGCAAAAGTTCCCACTCCAGTTTTCTGGCCCTCTGAGGAGTTCTCCAGCAAAAACAGGGAAAGATTAACCTTGGCATTCCTATTATTTTTAAGGCAAAATCCAAGAAAAATAAATGTAACCCCCCCCCTCCCGGTCAATCTTTAAACATTACAAAGAAGCAACGAGGGCACAAAATCCACCGTTTTCTATCTGCAGGTCACTTTTAACTGGCTGACTGTTTTCATGCTGGGGGAGTGTGTGCTTCTTTCTCCTTTTTCTTTAAATTTTGAGAGATTGAGGTTCTATAATGGATGGGATTAGGCGTAGATCCGCTAAAGAGTTTTGCATGTGCTTGATCTTACACAAGGTGTTAAAGGATGCAGGCCTAAGTGATAGCTTTGGGACTACTGAAGTACATAAATCCTTGAAGGATTGGGGCTTAAGTTTGAAAATAGTGCAATATGACAATCAGTATTCCAGTTGGACAAGCTTCCAGAAAGTCACTAGCCATGCTCTAGGTTGGACCCTAATTTGGAATAAGAAAGGTAAAGGATAACCTTCAAACATATTAAGAAGAAGCGGGGGTGGGGGGAAACAGGCCCCTGGAGTATTTTTCTTAGTATTACCACAAGCATTCATGGCAAAGCAGAGGTAAGGGAAAATTAAAAACTGAAATGCCTGGCTGAAAAATTGATGAATATATTAGGTGTATAAACAACTGGAAATCTTTTTTGCACTCTGTGGCGTGATACAGGCAGATTAGACTGCAGCTAAATGTTGGCTGCAAAGTGCAGGTGATTGTTGCGGGAAAAGTAAGGTAATGGAAGGAGGAAAAGAGGTTGGGTAACCAAAATGCCTACAGAGAGCATGTGAGTGAATAAGTGGGAAATAACAACATATGGTAGTTTTACCCTGCAAAGTGACTATATTAAAAAGGCACTGTCTGGCTTTACAAGTCTGCTCCCTGTGTGCATGCAGAGCCATATGTGCTTATTTTAGTGACAAAGGTAAATTTTTGCGACTGTCGTCCCTGGAGACACTACACAGCTGAGTTGGGAGTGAGTGCTGGGTTCTGTACTGGCTTGTACTTTATTGCAGGGCCATCTGTGCATTCCCATTTGCCTTCAAATTACGCTCCCACTGAAGGCAGGAGAATTACACAGGTGTAACTGAAAACCTACTTGGAGGACAATGAGGGCAGCATTTGGCTGGCTGAATTCTACTGACGAAAGTTCCAGTTTGACCTTCAGATCCCAGGCTGAGTTTGCTGAGATTGAAGTTAGAAAAAAAATCTCTTTCCTTGTAACTGAGCGAGTGAGTGATCTAGAAATCACTGAGACATAGTAAACATGGAGCCCCGTGATGTCATTTGTAAGGTCACTCCTCAAAGTACAAGGGCACCGTAAGCTCCGACGCAAATAACATACGTAAGACTTAGAGAGGAGTAAAGAGGAAACATTAAGAGCTGAAAGACTTTGGGCCAATTCTTGAGAGAGGATTTGTTTCTAAGGTATCTGTATACAGAGGCAGGAGACATGACAAAAGCCCTTGTGCTTTCCCCTCCCTCTATTGTTTGTTAATGAGTGAGGCAAAATCATGGGAAAAGCCATGATCGGGAGTATGGAGGGAAAAGGCAGCTGCATGTGACGCTCTTTCTTTGGCATACCGGCTTGATTCCCTTCTCTAAAAGATCTGCACAGCTGATGGATCACACTGAGAAGGGAGGCATGGTAGGGAATTAGGTCTCAGTAGGAAACAGGAAGGACATACAGTGTGTCATGTTTTGTTTAACTTATGAGTTAAAGTTGCAGACTTTGATGCTTCTAGAAGCTGTTACTAAGTCACTTTATTCTCTGTGAACCATCTTGAAGGGGTCACAGAGTGCAGCCATGAGTCGATCAACTGGCAGAACTATGCTGACTTGGCTCCAAAGGGGAGAGAGCGCAGTGGGAAGGGAAAGTAGTTCAGTGTAGTTGGCTGAGATCTGCCAACTCTGGGGGGTTTGTTATCCCACAGATCTGTGGCCACATGTTTTTTTTTGAAATACCCATAAAAAGTCCTTAAACAAAGGCAAGTACAAGTGCTAGCAATCACACAAGAATGATTTTGTAGAATCATAGAACAATTGGGCTGGAAGGGACCTTGAGAGGTCATCTAGCCTTCCCATTCCCACCCTCCCGTGCTGTGGTAGGATTCAGTACACCTAAACCATCCCTGACAGATGTTTGTCTAACCTGTTCGTACACACCTCCAATGACCGGAATCTACAACCTCCCTGGGTTTTTGTGCATCAAGTACAAATCTGCAGAGATCTCCACTGCAGGTTGGAGTCTTATGGCTATAACTAAAGATGATTATAATAGAAGAATAGGTTTATCAAAGGAATCTGCTATCGACAGCCTGACAAGAAGGGGCAAAATATAAAGAAGAAGATAACAGAGATCAAAGTAGTTTGTGGAAAGCAGCAAACCAGTAGTAAGGGGTGATTTCAAACGTAGTACCTGCCATGTAGTGAGAAATCTGAACTCAGAGGAATAAACTAAGAAATGTCTGTATTCTCTGAATAGGACAAGTGCTTCCTTACACAAAGTATGAAGGAAAGAAACCATTTCAGACTAAGGTTATGTGGTTTGTACATAAGGCTACGATTTTGGCACAGGTATTTTTATTAAAAGTCACGGTTAGGATGTGGGCAATAAATCACGCTGAAGCCCGAGCCCCGCTGCCTGGGGCAGAAGCCCAAGTCCACATCCCACCGCCCAAGGCTGAAGTTGAAGCCAAAGAACTTGCAGACCTGTTAAAATCACGGAATCTGTGACCTCCGTGACAGAGTGGTAGCCTTACACTATGCTCAAAATATACTTCTAGGTGTTGAGTGACAGGATCAGATTAGTCCAGACTAAGTAGAGATATCTATATTTATCATAGTCTAATTAGAGTTACAATTACTACCACTGTGAAACCAAATAAGGATGTTGAATTTCAGCATAGCAAATTTCAGAAGAATTTCGGAAGAGCCAAGTGAAACCAAATGAGGTAAATCAGTGGAAGGTTAGGACACAAAGGGCTGATGAAAAGTGCTGAGTGAGAACTTATAACCCTTAGACTTATAGTACATTATGTGTCATCTAACAAAAAAGGAAACTAGTAATAGCAAAACAGATCTGGAAGTTAGTAACCGAGAGGGACGGAGACGGGCAAGGTTTAAAGCACCTGTTGCAGAGACTGGACTGGAAGAATTAAGCAATGAGGTGTGGCAAATGTAAGCAAAAAGAAAATGGTATGAAATTAAAGGAGCGTGTCACTAGAGAGTAAGAAATTATTTGGAAAAAGTTACG
Source organism: Mauremys reevesii (assembly GCF_016161935.1). Classification (NCBI taxonomy): domain Eukaryota; kingdom Metazoa; phylum Chordata; order Testudines; family Geoemydidae; genus Mauremys; species Mauremys reevesii. The sequence continues at coordinate 184,981,231 of NC_052624.1, read as the reverse complement.
ATAAAACAAGGAACAAACATCAGTAAAACAGGCTGACTTAGAATTATGGAAATTAATTTGAAAATACCTATTGGACCATCTTGTCCATCTCCTTGCTGTGCAGCACTGGAACATTATAATTGTCATAATATTCTTTGTCCAGTTCAGTTTTAAATGAATCAAATGATATGATTAATCATGCACCATCAAACAGTATCTTACAGTATTGAAACTTACAAGTTGTTAGCTAATGGACAGTGTCCTCTGGCCTCCAAAGGCTAGATTTTTCAAAAGACCTCCAGTTTGTGTGCCTGCATCCACTTAAACATGCACAACCGTTAATGATCACATACAGCAGTTATTTGAGCAGACAGCTGGATAACTTACATGCCCAATTACCCAGTCTGTATGCCCAAATGAATATTTGTGCACACTTTTCGTACAAACAAGTCATAAGGCTATGGAAATTCGACTCCAAACATCTCTTCTCTTTAATCCACTGCTCTGAAGTAAAGAAGACACCAGTCATTATTTATTAAGGACATAGAGAAACATTATTTTCTCCTCTCACAGTCCCTGTGTGGTAGTAGTAAAGTCACAAATCCTATTTGCACTAGTTCATAAAAAAGTAAGTACAGATGGTAAGAAACTGACACTCATGAATAAAGCAGTAAGCAAAGAGGACAAGTTAATTTAATCTTCCATAAGAAGTATGGAGGAAAAGTTTGCTGGCTGAAAATGTTTCTAAACTAAATTTAAAGGCTCTTGGCAACCAGATCAAAATGTCTTTAGTATTTGTGAAAGGGGCAGAGGTGAAGGTTTGGAAGTAAGGCCTACTATCAGTAATTTTCATTTAATTTACATATCTCAACAGTGATAAGGTCATTGCTGTGACATTCCCAAAAATGCCCAGTTGGTCAATCAGAATATGGATAATTAAGTCCTGATTGTGAAAAGAAGCCTTTGATTTTGCACCTTGATAATGTCTGAAAATAATTGTGGGTACAATACTGTGGTTGCAAATAAAGTGCACCCACAATTTGTAGGACACAGAGGCGCTACCTGATTTCTACATGCTATAAAATGTAACCATAATCATGACAGTGTGCAGAATTGCACCAGTAACTATTTCCAAGAGCAAAATCAGAAGAGGAGTTGAGGTTCTTCTAAAAACTAGGAGTTCTATGTCAAAATCCATATGCTTATTTGAGAATGGATTCATCCAAAGAAGATCATGCCTAACACATCTGATAGGATTTTTAAAGAAGTGTGTATGGGCTTGATTTACTGTGACTTCGTTTTTTTGTAATTTTGCTTCAGGAAACTTTGCTTCTCTGCAAAGCCATCATGTATGGTATAAGCAAGGCTGAGAGTCTTTCACGGAAGTCACGGATTCCATGACTTTCTGGGACCTCCGTGACTTCTGCAGCGACTGGTGTGGCTGACCTCAGGGCTGCCCGAATAGCTGAGGTGGCTCTGGGGCCAACCATACCGGCCGCTGCTCGGGCGGCCCCAGGCAGCTGATCCTGGGTGCTGCCGAAGAGCAGCAGCAGCACCCAGGGCCGTTCCCCGCCCAGAGCAGGGGCAGCGTGGGGACCCCTGGCCGATGCCCCCTCCCCAGCAGCAGCGGGAGGACACTGGGCCACTGCCTCCTCCCCAGCAGCAGTGGCAGGGGGCCTTGGGCTGCCCCCACCCCAGCAGTGGCGGGGCCTGGAGTGCCCCCACCCACGATCAGCAATATCCCTGGAAGCACCTCCCCTTCTCCCCCACTCCCCCCAGCACTGAAGATTTAGTTAGGGGCGTTTTTAGTAAAAGTCATGGACAGGGCACCATCCTGTGATTTTTTTGGTTATTGCCCGTGACCTGTCCATGACTTTTACTAAAAATACCTGTGACTAAGTTGTAGCCTTAGTTATAAGTATGAAGCACTTCAGAGGGTAAAGAATCACTTGGATACTTGTGAGTGCTAGTAGTTAGGGAATGATGGAGAAGACTAATGGAATGCCTAAAGGATGCGCATGAGAACCAATTCTGCTCACTTCATTAGGTGGAACATGCAGCAAGATGATGAATTTTTCATTATAATATAAAACTGGAGATGTGAAAGTGGGGCAGACAATATAAAGGAGGAGGAGACTGGTGAGCAGCGTTGTGGTTTAAGCAATTCAGTGCATAGACATGTAAGGTACAGTAAGTGCTGGGGACCAAAAAAAAAATAGGAATGCAACTTAAAAAAATAATAAAAAAGGCTGTAAAAGGGAAATAATACCGGGTTGCTTGAATAAATGTGTTCCTGTGTCTGGAGTTACCCTCAGTTTTGAGGTTATTGGGCACCCTCAGTGTGGCACTCCAGGTAAATGGAATGGGCCAGATTCTCCGATGCCATAGCACCAATGTAAATTGGTCCCTAAAGCTGATGTAACTAGCCTAGGGAAGATTAGCACTGTGCAGCCAAGATCCTCTGGGTGTGTAGCAGTGGATTAGGGACTCTGATTACACTCCCCTCCATGTTGCCAGTCTTTCCCTTTTAAAGGAAGATAACCTTCAGACTCAGCCTGTAAATTGCTCACTTTGATTTGTCTTTCTAATAATCACAGATTACCCAGATACTTTCAGAAACATCCTGATTTTCCTGTCCAGCTGAGCTCTCACCCCCACAACCACTGATCATGGTAGCAGCTCTCTGGAACTGTTGCTCCTGAGAGGTGATGCCTTCACTTTCCACAACCACATTTGCCACCTGGGAATGACAGGGGAATGAGGAAGGGATGAATTTCCTGGAGCCAGTTATAGAATCTAGCTGCAGAAAATCAAAGTTTGGGAGGTAGGGGGAGAGGCGAGCGGGAGGAGGTCAGAGATAAATACCTTCTTTTCCCCTATGAAAAGTGGTTTCCTTTAGTAATTGCTGCCCATTTCAAGGGTGCGACTGGAAGCAGAAAGTGAAGGCAGGAAAGTGGAAACCTAGAAAAAAGCTGTGAGTTACAGCAGATCAGAGGAATACAAAGAAACTAAAGTGAGGATGAAAAGCAGAAGGATTTACAGAATCCAGGAGAGAAGACGTGTCCTTAGCAAAAAGCTGCAGTAGCTGTATTACTGTCTCATCTCTTGGTAGGCAGGAGAACGTCATCTTTCCAGGGACCAATGTTAATGCCTTGAACAGAAGGGGGGAAAATGGGAAAAATGTAGCATGTCAGAAAATGGCCATTGATAGTGAGGAGATGGGACTGGTACCTGTGGGAAGTTGTTTGGAAGGAAGAGTTGTGTGAAAAGTAAATATATTGCTCTAACGGAGAATGACTTGAACAGAGTATGGCAACTACTCAGGCTTTGGCTACACTTGCACTTCAAAGTGCTGCCGCGGCAGCGCTTTGAAGCGCTAAGTGTAGTCAAAGCGCGAGCGCTGGGAGAGAGCTCTCCCAGCGCTGTCCGTACTCCACCTCCCTGTGGGGAATAACGTACAGTGCTGGGAGCTGCGCTCCCAGCGCTGGGGCTTTGACCACACTCGCGCTTTGCAGCGCCGCAATTTGCAGCGCTGGAGCGGGTGTGTTTTCACACCCTGCTGCAGTGCTGCAAATTTGCAAGTGTAGCCAAGGCCTCAGATGCAGGCCAGATTGTGTTAGATCATCAGATATGAAATAGACATCTCAGGAGGTTCCTCTGGTTTGGTTGTTTAAATATACACCTCTACCCCGATAAAACGCAACCCGATATAACACGCATTCGGATATAACACGGTAAAGCAGTGCTGCGGGGGGGGAGCTGTGCACTCCGGCAGATCAAAGCAAGTTCGATATAACGCGGTTTCACCTATAATGCGGTAAGATTTTTGGCTCCTGAGGACAGCATTATATCGGGGTGGAGGTGTATATGAGGATGGTGGCAGAGGGAGAAGGTGCTTTCTTTATGTTCTGGCAAAGGAGGAGACAGATTCAGCTGCGAGTGGGCAGCAATAAGCCCTGAGATAATAAAAAGAGTGACCTGGTACCATGCAGAGCATGGAAGGATAAGAGCAATATTTGGGCACTGAGTTTACAGGATACAATAGAACCCAACAGAGAAAAGGCCACTTGCAGTAAGTGGCCAAAATTGAAATATTGGGTGTTAGCAGTTGCATGACCATTGTGTAGGAGAATTCAGAGGAACATTCATCAGTAAATTCTTGTCTGTCTTTCATCTTAGAGCAACTTTGTAGACACAGGGAGTGGTATATTATTGCCATCCATTCCTATCCATGGCTTGCTCCTTCATTAAGCCCAGCCTGATCATGTCCCTGCGAACAATGTCCCACCGTCTAATTGGTTTTTGACCTCTAGGTTAGACTGCTCTTGACTGTGTTTTCATTATTTTCTTTGACCTCCTAGGATAGCACAGGAAATTCCTGTAGCATGTATAAAATCTTCTCCCCAGTGTCTAGCTGGAATAGCTTGGCTGGGTGCAGGTGAATTTCCACTCCTCACACCACTAGGCCATGGAGTGGGTTGAAAGGCAGGTAGTCCCTTTTCCCGCCTCATCTTTGGCCTGCCTCAAATCATCCTAGTGTGACAGAATTCAGGGAGACGTCTCTCTAGCCACCTCAAGAACTGCTTTTCACCTTGTACTGCATAACTACACAGAGTCCATAGCACCCAGGGAGGTGGAGGCAGCAGTTAGTATTCTGCACACATAGGGCTGTTTATCTGAAAATCCTCTAAGATTTACATGCAAACAGAGTGCGGGCATTCAACACCACACTGTACTCATAACTGAAACGCGTTTCCCTGATTTGGATGTTATCAGGCTGTCCATATTGTAAGACTGAGGCTGCAGTTTGGACATGTACAATGGTTTTTAGGATTAGCTGCATATTTATAATATTGCCTAACAGAGAGTGACCAACAATAGGGTACATTGCTAATATAAAATAGCCACTGATGATCATTGACAGGAAGTCCAGACAAAAGATGGGAGAACTTTTGCAACCTCATAGTAAATAAAATAACTAGAACTATCAAAGATATCTTATTCCTGTGGGTTGGGACTTTCCAGGGGACCTAAGGGAGTTTTATAGAGTGTAAGGCAGTGGTGTTTACCGTGACTGTCTGGAGGCATGGCCACGGTTCGCTGTTCCTGGCCAATGGGAGCTGCAGGAAGCGGCGCGGGCTGCAGGGACATGCTGATGCTGCTTCCCGCAGCTCCCATTGGTGGGAATGGTGACCCACAGCCACTGGGAGCTGCGGGCAGCCATGCTTGCAGATGGTCAATGTAAACACTGTCTCACAGCCTGCCAGCAGATTACTCTAACGGGCTGCAGGTTACCCACCACTGATGTAAGGCCAGACAGGACCATTCGATCATCTAGTCTGACCTCCTGCGTATCACAGGCCATCGATTTTCACCCAAATATCCCTCATGACTTCAGATAAACTAAAACATTTCAGTCCTCAGGAAGCTAAATTGCTGTGTGCCGCAGGCAGAGAACAGGAGGGACTTACATGCCACCAGTGCTCAAGGCCCCTGCAATGGCAGGGAATTGATTAGGTGAGATATAGCCAGATGATCCCACCAGGCGATCTGCTCCCCATGCTGCAAAGGAAGGTGAGAAACCCTCAAGATCCCTGCCAATCTGACCTGGGGGGAAATTCTTTCCTAGCCCCAAATCAAGTGATCAGTTGGATGCTGAACACGTGAGCAAGACACACCAACCAGCTGTCTAAAACAAGGGGATTCTCTGTTCCACATTAGAGCACCGATCCACCCCCTCATGTATCCAGTCTCTAGCTGTGTGGCAGATCTCCAGTGCTTCAGAGGAACAAAACCAAACCCTCAATCCCAAATTATAATTGTGCATTGGTGGGGGGAAAAAATTCTTCTTGACCCCTGTAGGTGACTTGCTGAAGCCCTGAACCGTGAGTTTAGATTATAGTCATACAGCGCTACAAGTGTTATGAGCATGCTGAGGGCAGTGTTCCCAAGGCCCACAAAGGAGAGGGGTGAACAGGGGAGTAACAGATTTACAGATTTCAAGGTCAGATGGGATCACCATGGCCATCTAGTCCAACCCTTACACACACGGGCCACAGAACTTCTCTCAGAAGCTGGATCTTTCAAAAAAGGCTACTAGTGATAGTTAGTTCACCGCCTCCCCCAGTAAACTCTCCAGTAGTTGATTACCCTCTCTGCTAGGAAATTGCGTCTGATTTCAAGGTTGAATTTGTCCAATTTTAACTTCCAGCCATTGATTCTTGTTTTGCCTTTGTCAGCAAGATTGAAGAACTTCCTCTCCCACCCCCGTCAGATAGCTTTTCCATGTGTAAGTACCTAGACACAGTGATCAAGTCACCTCTCAACCTGCTATTTGATAAGCTTAATAAGTTGAGTTCCTTTAGCCTCACATCAGAAGGCTTGTTTTCTGCCCCTAGATCATTCCTTTGGCCCTCCTTTGAACTCTGTCCAATATTGCCACATCCTTTTGAAGTGTGGGCACCAGAACTGGATGCAGTATTCAAGCAGAGGCCTTACCATGCTGTATAGAGATACAAGATCACTTCCCTGCTTTTCTACTTGATATTCTCCTTTTTATACGTCCAAGGACCACATTAGCTCTCTTTGCCACAGCACTGCTTTGAGAGCTCATGTTGAGACGATTATCCATGATGACCCCCTAAAGTCCTGAGTCACTGCTTTCCAAGAGAGAGTTGCCCAACCTGTAGATGTAACCTGCAGTCTTCGTTCTCAGATATGTTACATTGCACTTGGCTATAGTAAAGTGCATTTTCTTGGATTGTAACCATTTAACCAGGCAAGTCAGATTACTCCAAAACAATATCCTGTTCTCCTCATTATTTTACTATCCCACCAATCCTTGTATCATCTGCAGACTTTACCGGCGAAGATTTACACGTAGGCCCAGATCCTCAAAGGTATTTAGGCACCTAACTCCCGTTGATGCAATAGGAGATAGGCACCCACATACCTTTGAAAATCTGGGACCTAATTCCCATTGAAAACCACTGGGAGTTGGGTGCCTGACTCCCTTTGGCCCCATTAAAAATCCCAGCAGTAACCCTTGTCCTCCCTTTGCCCTAACCTACTAATGTCTGTACTTAGAGAGTGATTCATCTTGGCTCAGAACTCCTGTTACCTTATGTACATTATCCCCCAACCTATACTTCCTGTTTGAAGGGCCCTCAAATCACAGCCTCTCCAGCAACTCTCTGGCCCTGAATGAGAGAGTGTATTTTTTCTAGCCAGGGCAGGTGTAAGTATCATTTATATAGATTGTATAGATTATGCAGTTGTTCCCTCTGGTGGTATTGCACATTAGGGGCAGATTCTGTGAGATGCAGAGCACCTTCCACAAGATCCTGAGCATGCACGCCACTCACTCACTTCTGTGAGAGTTGAGGGTGCTCAGTACTCAGCTGGATTAAGCTTTAAGCATGAGAATGTAGCTGCTCTGGACAGTATCTGGATCTTTTCCATGTTTGTTGCTATTCGGTCAATTACACCTGATCCTCCCAGTGTTTCAGAAGTTATGTATTTCTTCCTTACTTATTAGTCTATTTGTAATACTGATAGTCTGTGTAAGCATAAAATCATCAAGTGACCTGATCTCATTATCCTATTTTATCTGAAATGTTGCAATTTACAATCCTTAGCTGACCGCTAGAGGTTTCGCTAAGTGTTCTTTCTCTCCCACTCTTTCTGTGTAACCGTAAAACATCTGCATTTACTCAGTGCTCATATTTATTTCACACTTTGTTTCCCTTGCAGATCATGCAGCTATCATTTCCAGCTAGAAAAATGTAAGCACTCCGCAGACGCAGAAATTTACAGTACGAGTTAGATGAATTATAAAACACCAGCAGGTTCTCTTGCTAAACTATTTTGTCATATGAACATTTTCACTTGCACCATGTGTTCCCAACATCACAGGGTCTAAGGTACTTGCCATGTATGGCCTGATTCAATGGCAGGTGAGGGCGCTCAGCACCTGCAGGAATTGCTTAGATATGATGGCAGTGACTGCTCTAGAAAAACCTAAGCTTAGATGGTCCTACAGAAGAGTAAGACACTGAGACTGCAAAACACATCAAACAAAATGAGGTCATTTAAAGTATAAAATAAATAATACAAAAGGAATTATGCAGTACAAATCAAATTACATGCTTTCCTCTCAAGCGCACTCATTAAGTAGATATCGTCTACTTATTCACAGTTCCTTACTCAGATTTTTAGATACTGATGTCTGTGTTTACTCTTTTGTATGGGAAAGCAAATGGATTTTAAATTCATATTTTATGAAATATTATATTTGTTAAATTGGGGGGAGGGTTAGCACACGCATTTTTCCCACTGGTTATTCAAGTTAACAATAAGAATTGCTTGTTAGTAAGAAAAGAGAATAAAATAATGAGGTTTTGTTTGGGAAGTAAAACCCCTAAGATAAATAAAATGGGTGTGATGGGGTGAACAAACCCCACAGTGGACAAAACGGGGTTAAGGGATTATTTTGGGCCCAGACAGCCCAAATGCAGCAAATACTCCATCTGGTGGAGGAATTAAAAGACGGGGAATTAGCTCATTTGGGGGTAGACTTGGAAGAGAGTCAGCCTGCAGCCCACAGCTCCAGCAGCGCAGAGAAGAGGGAAGGCTGAAGTCTCGGTTACAATTGCCCCAAAAGGGCCCTCCCTGAAGGAAGGGAGAACCCACCCCAGAAACAGTCAGTGCAGGAAGTACTCCCCTCTCCCCTGCATGTGGACCCTGGACATTGGTAATCCCTTCTTATTTTCTTTATTTGGACTCCCCCAGCAGGGGAAAGCCTTGGACTAAGCTGACCCAGGGTAGGGAAGATAGGAAGTGTCCCAGGGAGGGCAGCCTCGGTTGCCAGACTACTGGTAGCCCAAAGGGCCCTGGGTTGGAGTTTAGTGGAGTGGGAGGGCCCGCGCTTCCCTATCAACAACCCCCCCTGCTGGTCATGGGTTGAAGCCTTGACCACTAGGCCATGCTTCCCAACCAAACCCCGAATGACCATTACAAAGAGTAACTAAATCTGAGTGTTTGTAGCGCTCAGTACTAGTATCAGAGAGCTGTTATACACACATACACTGCCCCTCTGAGATACTTGTTATGGGGGGGGTGGAAAAAAGCCATAAATTTTGCCTCATACAGTCTAACTCTTGGCACCTTCTCATCAGAAGGGAGTGTTCTGTTGACTATTAAATGAAGCAGCTTAAAGACGGATCATTTCCCTGATTAGAATAAGATTTAAGAAATGACAACATGGGGGAGGGAACCTCACAAGCTCAGAGTGTGACTGAGATATTGGGAACTGACATGATGATTGGGACCAACAAGGTTACAACACCACTGCATACGACAGTGATTTACTGTTGATAGCACTTGCAAAACAATGTGTGCTTTATGACCAGCATGTCATTAGGCGGCATGGAGGCAACTGCTCAGCAACAAAAACCTGTCAGTAGCAGAGATGTTATACATTGAACTCCATAACTGTATTTTATCCTGACATTTCTGTGTATGTGCTGGCATTTTAGGGGAGGAGGTGGCAGGCAATGTGGCAGAAGCTGAGGTAGCTCTAAAAAGGAGAATGCTTGTCACAGAGAGGACCTGACCCTTTCATGAAGCAGCCTACTAAATTATGTGTAAAAACATTCAGGATATAAATAACAAGTCTGAGCATTACCAAAGACCTGGATTCTTCCTTGAACTTTGAAATTTGTTTCTTAACGGTCCCAGTAACCCTCCTTATACAAGTGTCCCAATAGAACCGGGTCAACAACCACACCAGGCAGGCAGGGTGTGTGGTTATTAGAATCAAGCATCTCTGATTTCTAATGATGAGGTGCTTGTCCCAAAATGCCAGCCTGGAGTGTGTTCTCTTACCCCCTGGCCTACTGACATTCTCCAGCAAGATGTCAGTGAACTTTTCTCACTTATTACACAAAATTATTAACTCTTCTGATTCTAGCTCCTAGATCTGTTCCAGTGCTGTTGAAGCTGGTACTATTTGAAAAGGATTAGGGAGATCAGAGAAAACACTTCAAATAATCAGGAAGCCATGTTCTAAATGACTCCAAAGACACTGAATTTGCTGCAGAACCCACTCTTCACTACAGAATTGTACAGATATGTTCATTTAAAAATACAAGCTTATGGTACTGATGGTCGTAAAGATTAACCTGCTCAAGGCCTCTGGAAATTTCCACTACATGCGTCTGACGAAGTGGGTATTCACCTATGAAAGCTTATGCTCCAATACGTCTGTTAGTCTATAAGGTGCCACGGGACTCTTTGTCGCTGCTCAATGTAGTGAATGAAGTATTGTCTTTCTGGCTTTGCAAACAGCCTGAAATAATGGCATTGAGAGGTGTTAAGTGTCCCCATCATCTCAATTGGTTGTTAACACTGAAGCTTAATTATGTGAATTTAAATATCAACATTATCTGCTCATCATGTTAGCAGACACACTTAGTGAAAGTACTTAATCAGTTTCAGAGTGGTTAGTCTCTAAGGTGCCACAAGGACTCCTCCTTGTTTTTACTTAATCAGTGTTCGGAGGCAGTAGTGGCTATTGGGCAGGGGGAAGTGAAACTGCTATTACTGGTGTGAGAAACTAAAGAAGCCTCCTCAAAAAGTGTCAAGTCACTTTTCCATCGGTGCCCGCAATAGGGCGGGAGAGAGGGAGGAGATGTATCCATTCCTCACAAGGGCCAAAATCATCTGCTACCTTCTGCATAACAAAAATCCAAACCATTTCCTATGCCAGTGGTCCCCAAACTGTGGGGCATATACCCTTAGGGGGGGCACAGAGGAACAGTTGGGGGGTATGGTGGGACCCAGGCCAATCCCCACAGGGGGAGGGAAGGAAGCACCCCCAGCCCTGCTCGGCCCCCAGCTCTGCTCTGGCCCTGTTCCTGGCCCCACTCCCAGCCTCAGGCCCACAACCGTGGCCCGGTTGCAGCTCTACACCTGGCTGTGGCCCTGGCTGCCAGCCCCCATCACTGCATGGCTCCAGCCTGGCCCCAGCCCCGCCTCCAGATAGGGTTGCCAGGCATCCGGTGTTTGTCCAGAACGCTCAGTTGAAAAGAGACCCTGGTGGTTCCAGTCAGCGCTGCTGACCAGGCTGCTAAAAGTCTGGTCGGCGGTGCAGCGGGGCTAAGGCTCTGCACAGCTCCTAGATGCAGGGGCAGACAAAGGGGCTCCGCGTGCTGCCCCCACCTGGAGCACTGGCTCTGTAGCTCCCATTGGCCGGCAATGCAGGCAATGGGAGCTGCGGGGGAGGTGCCTGAGAGCAAGGGCAGCGCACAGAGCCCCCGGCCCCTCCGCCTAGGAGCTGGACATGCCGGCTGCTTCCAGGAGCTGCCTGAGGTAAGTGCTGCCCGGCTGGAGCCCGCACCCCAACCCCCTGCCCCAGCCCTGAGCCCCCTTGTGCACCACAAACCCCTTATCCCTGGCCCCACCCCAGAGCCCAAACCCCCAGTCGGAGCCACACCCCCTTCCGCACCCCAACCCTCTGCCCCAGCCCAGTGAAAGTGAGTGAGGGTGGGGGAGAGTGGGCGACGGAGGGAGGGGGGATGGAGTGAGCGGGGTGCGGTGACTCTGAGAAGGGGCTGGGCAAGGGTGTTCAGTTTTGTGTGATTAGAAAGTTGGCAACCCCACCCCCAGCCTTGGCCCCTGGCTGCAGCTCTGTTCTTGGCCCCAGATCTGCCTTTAGCTGCGGCCAAAGCCTTGCCCCCACTACTCCTGTCCATGTCTTCCCCCCGCCCTTCCCTCAGGGAGCTGCTGCTCCACTCCTGGCCCTGTCTCATGGTGGTGGTGGTGGTGGGGTGGACAGGGATAAAGGGAGGGCACGACCCTGAAAAGTTTGGGAACCACTTTCCTATGCCTTATCAGGAGTTAAAACTCCCAGCTGTTCTTACCAGAAGTCAAAAACTTACCAGAAGTCAGGGCTTTGTCTGGTAAAGTGGTACCTTTGACCTAGAAGGTTGGGAACCCCTGGATGAAGTTTCCATTCTTATGCCAATTACACACACTTTCTTGAAGAACTGTATTAGTTATTCCTTTGCTCCCCCTATTTAATCAGCTTGTCTTGAGACACAGTCATGGATATCCAAGTTGGATGGTTCTTAAAATTAATTAAATGCTCCTAAAACTGCACTATTAATTCCTGGCACTAGATACCAATTTAAATAGTCTCATCCTCCCTTTCCTTAGACTGGCTGTATGTCAGAGTAATCAATAGTCAAGATCAAATTTTAAGTTTTGGCTTCTGACCACCATGATTTTGCACCCACAGCTAACTGCAGGTGCAATTCTAAGGGCACAATCAAGTGCGGGTGCAAATGATAGACTTTGCCGTATTTGCAAAGAACATCTACTCCTATAACTCAAAAAAATAAGTCATAAATTCTCTCATTTCTATTGGTAATATTGAAAACGATAGTTTCCATAACAATAGATGACAGGTTAAGGTGTTTTGACTAATTTAGATGGAATATGTAGACACAAAGAGTCAAAGGTGTTAACATGACCCTGTAACTGTCCAACATTAAAAGGTTCAGGGTTTGGTATACAGAGACCTCAGCCTGCTGAGTTCCATGGAAAGCATTTCATTAAAATCCTTTAAAACCTTTTATCAAAGATATTGGCAGGGAGAGTGGGGGAAATACAGAATTAGTTGAAGAATTTGAAATGTAAAGTATTAAGTAAGGCTTTCATTTTAACACCATTCCTTGTTCACTTTCCCTTTAGCTGGAAAGAGTTTTTAGAAGGAAACCTCCGGTTGACAGTCTTTTAGATGGTATTAAAAGATGGCAATAACTATCCTTTTGGGGGAAAAGAGAAGAAGTTAGTTGAGATGGGCTGGAGCTGTTGTTAAAGTCTGAACCTGTTTCCTAGAAGACAAAACAAGACAAATGCACACAAAAGGGGAAAGAAGAGACCAGCAAAGATGCAAAATGCAGTTTTTGTCTCTGGTGTTGACTTTCACTTGCAGCCTCAGTGCTGGAAAAACTCAAGCATGGCACCTGGTCTTAGCCCCTCGGAGACCTGGCAAATGTGTGCCACCATGGGGATGTTTAAGGCATTGCTTTTAGTTGCCTCTCTGGTCACAAGTTTGCAGCAGTGTTGCAAAATACACAGTACAGACTGGCTAAGCTAGAGTCTTATTAGACAGGAGGAAAAAATGAGAGGAATAGAAACGATAAGAAATAAAGCATGGAAGGAGAAGGACACGCAAGGGTCGAGGGGGATGATAAAGTCTTATATCCCAAATGGTGGTCATCAGTCAGCCAGAGACAGTAGAGGTGGTGATGTCATCTAGGTCCCCCTTTGGCCTGGTCAGGTCAAGACTTCTCTCAGGATCAGAACAACGAAGGCCCCAAAATGTTACTGTAGATCCTGAGGTTCCCAGGTATGATGGGGTAGCTGCCATGATGGTGAGGCTCGTTCCTTCCTCTTTTTTCAGTCACCAATTGTCCCCCTTTGCCTCACCTCCACTAATTTTCCCAAAAAGTCTTTTATTTTTTTTAAATCCCAACAGGCTGGAATAGCTCATTTCTTTATTATTTTGTCCACCAATTAGCCTAATTTCCGACACAACAATTTTGGTTCATTGATTTCTGATCCCACATTTCTCTTGTTTACCTTGCATGATCCTAACATAGTCCTTGAACTATATCTGTAGGACTTTTTTGTTTAGGTTAATTCAGCCTTCCTGTCTCCCTTTTACACTCTTCCCCATCACCATATATCGTATGGGATTGGAACATTTTGTAAACTTTCATCCACTTTCCCACAGTTGATCTCACAATTCAGGTATATTGTGTGTCTGCCTGTGCTACAGTCACGCCTTCGTTTGCTGTGTAGACATACCCACGATACAAACCAGACTTAGTCTTGGGAGTGAAAAGTGGGAGCTCTTTCTGCTATTTGTCTGAAAGCCACCATGCGCACCTACTATACTACGCTGTAGAAGCCAGCAAATAGTATTACTATAATAAAAGGCCAGCTCAGGGCATAGAGAGGAGTAAAAAGGAAGGGAGAGAGCCTGAAGAGTGGCAGAAGGAAGGGCCTCAGAACTAGGGAGGTTCAGATTTAATTGGACCAAAACTTTGCTCTTTTAGGATTACATACAATAAATAATGTAACTGTACGGCTCCAACCAATGCAACAGTAGCAGATGATTCAATATCTCTGATAAATACAAACAGCTCCAGGCACAAGTGGAAATAATTACAGCATTGGAGTCAGGTTAATTTAGTTAGCTCATTTAACAAATTGAATTGTTTCAGCTCATCCTATAGCCGTGACCCCTTTCACATAGCAAGCCTCTGAGTGCGACCCCCTCTTATAAATTAAAAACACTTGTTTATCTATTTAACACCATTATAAATGCTGGAGGCAAAGCAGGGTTTGGGGTGGAGGTTGACAGCTCGTGACCCCCCATTTAATAACCTTGCGACCCCCTGAGGGGTCCCGACCCACAGTTTGAGAACCCCTGTCCTATAGCATGATGCAAATTCAATGCTGGATTTCTGACCTGAAATCCTGTTTTTAAAAAACAGTCTTGTCAGAATTTGAAAACAAGTTTATTTTTTAAATATAACCTGACTCTTTCCCACCTACATGGAGGGGGAAGCCTTATTCCTGAGACTGAAAAAGAAACTTTACGTTTAGGACACAAAGCATCTAATAAAAGAAAGCTAATAGAGCATTGACTAGTCCTTCCTTTTTTCCAGCTAGCGAAGACAGTTGCTGAATAGTTCATGCACACCATGGTTTCCTCTTGCTACTCATGTCATAAACTGAGAGAGAGGCAACTTTCATCTTCTGTGGCCAAAGAAAATTATATTTTTGGAATTCTACAGAGACCAGTTTCAGTAATGCTAACGTGCTTTCCCTTTGCCTTGTGTACTGTGTCATTTATTGTTAGTTATAGTCTTTTCATGCTGCTTGAGGTTTGATGAGCTTTTCCTCTTGAAAATGTTATAAATGTAAAGTTGACAAAACATAAGGAAATACATGTGCATCTCATCCTCTCTTATAGATTGGGTCCAGTCAAGATTATAACAGGTAGCATGGATTTTGATCTGGGGTGTTTGTAAGATCAATCAAAACTTTTTAGTATTAATCTTTTCACTTCTGATAACTTGTGAGGTCAGGGCCCCATTGTGCTAGGCACCGCAGAAACACATAGTAGGGGACTGTCCTTGCTCCAAAGAGCGGACAATCTGAACAGAAAAGAAAAGCCAAGTGTGGGAGAAATGAAGTAGTAGTATCTCCATTTTAATAACAATCATACTTCAGTAATTGTATAGATGGGAAAATGAGGCACAGAGAGCTTAAGTGACTTCCCCAAGGTCACACAGGGAGTCTGAGGCAGACCTGTGATTTGGGCTTTTCTGTTTTTATTGTTACCACATCCTCCCAACCCAAACTCACCCCATTTGTTTCACCCAGTTATTGCATACTGTCTAATATATAGACTGTGAGCCCTCTGGGGCAGGGACTGCCATCTTTACTTGTCTGCCCAGTGCCCAGCAATTCCAATTCTTGACTGGAGTCAAGGTGCTACTATAATAGAAATGATAATGACTGGAAATTGAACCCAGATCTCCTGAGTCCCAGTCTAGTGCCTTAACTACAAGATCATCAAAGATTATTTTTAAATTGTGTCTATAATTTTTGCTATCAGTAAATATATTTTATACAATATGAATTATAAATCTTATGATGCTAAGATGTAGGCATTGTCTTGGTACCAGTCAGTAATGTCACTTTCCAGCTTGTCTGCTAACCCCAAGGCTTTGAGCACTGCAAAATGGAAACACTGCCTGAATTCTCCTTTGACTCCAGAGAAAACATTTTGCATTCAACCTAATGTATGTTTCATGTCTGTGACTTTAAATCATGTCACAATGACCTGTGCTCTGTCAGGATGGATTCGGTTACACAAGATGCATTTAAAAGCCAGAATTACTAAAAAGCCCCATAGTCTTCTGCAACTGGGTGCCAAAAAAAGGAAAACCCTACAATACTTTGTAACATAGAATAGCAGATGGAGTGAGGACATTCATCCCAGTTTTGAGCCAATTTTAGACTAGTAGTCCCTTGTGCAATGCCAAATGGCCCAGATGAAAGAAGGTAGCTGCTACAGGAGTGGGTGGTGAAGAGTGTATGTGTGCATTGAGGGGTGTGCAGCAGGAGATATGGGTGGCAGAATACTCATCTCTTCAGTGGATTACATCATTTCTTGAAATATTCCGTACAAATCTGCTTACGAAACCACGGTCAGAGGTTGCAGATTTACATCATCTTTGAACTGTTGCATAAGCAGGGTGCAGATCATAGAAGATGTGACTCCTATCCTTTTCATATATGGCAGAGAAAAGGTTTTCTTTCAGGGTTGCAGGGGTTTTTTAATGAAAATTATCCACAGTATTTTCCTCCTCCGTGCACAATCAGCCCATAGTAATCTTTTAAAAAATGTTCCTTGCACTGCATTTTGAAATAACAAACACCACACGCAGGGCCAGATTCGCTCCTGCTCAAAGATCTGCTAAGTATAAGGGACAGCTGGTTTCAGTCCCCTGACTTTCAAGCTGGCTCAGCCTCAGGGCTGCTTTAATTTATGACTGCTGGCTATGATCCCCTAGGGGAATCTGCAGAGCAGAGTTGTGATTTGCCCCTCCCTTTCCTTCATACACTCCCACGTCCATACTGGGGTGGGAGGCAGCTATACCACCTGAGAGTCCCCTATCCTGATGGCAGAAATTCTTAGTTGGGCAGCTGTGGCATAATTCCAGTCTGTTTGCACGACTCAGTCTGACCCATGATATACTGTCTTGCAGCCAGAGGTACGAAGTCAATACAAGTCTGTGGTAGTTGTCATGAAAAAGGCACGGTACCTGATTCTGAACTCCCACCAGTTTTAGCCAGGGTCATGCCACTAATATCTGTAGACCTACTCCTCATTTACATTGAGGAGAGCATCAGGCCCAGACTTTTCTCTGGGCCAGTTGTGCAGTGAGGTGATCACCACTGTACTTAGCCATAAGTTTTCTCATAAGATGGTATGATGTAAATTAAATCTGGCTGTGCCTACCTTCATAATAGATACTTTGTTGTTGTTGCGGAGGTGGCTGAACGCTTTGCTCATGGCTTAGATTTATTCCACCTAATGTGATTAGCACAAAGTGATGTACAAATTCAGATAACTCCAGTCAGGGAAGTACATATTGAGCCTCCGATAGGGTCTGTGTTTTGATACCCCCATTCCTCTCTACCCATGTGTTGATTAAATAAGAGAAATGCCAACTGGCTGATGCTGTAACCATTTCTGGAAGTGTTGGATTTTAAAGTGACTCTTTGACTGCAGCTTCACTGAAGGTATGTGAATAGTTTAGACTAGAGAACATCAACATGCAATGAGTATTTTAAGACCTATGTAGCTTTGATAAACCCTTAATATTTCTGTGAAGGTCATCATGATACATTCCATGCATACAAGTCAGCAACAGTCATTCCAGAGTGAACCTACTTCTCAGGAAAGGTGCCAGCATGGCAGGCCTGAACAACAGTTTATCTGCTTGACAGCTGAAAAAGCAATGCAAGCTTTCCTATGCTGGTCCATCAACAAATCTCAGCCATGATCTGGAGGGACCACTTCTAAGGTGTATCAGGGAGAGTAATGCAGCTCCATGTCTATTCAGTAATTTGGCTCCGTAGTGACACTTCCAAAAACGGTACCAATTGTTGACATTTGTAATGGTGTTTTTTATTATGTGGATGTTTGCCTGCTAGCAACATGACTGACACCAGCAAACTCATTCCAACTGTTAATCTAATTTTCAGGTCTGGTCTACACTAGAAAATTAGGTTGGCATAACTATGTTGCTCAAGGGTGTGAAAAATCTACACCTGTGAACAGTATACTTAAACCGACCTAAATTCCCATGTAGACAGCACTTGAGGACGTTGATTAACTACTGTGACATTCCCCTGGTGTTATCTGGATTGGTGATCTGCTAAATCACTCTAATCCTCAACTCTGGGAGCCAGACTTAACCTGCTCCGCTGTGAGAACCCCCACTCCCGGGCTGTTCACACACAGCCTCTGGCATGTAAACTGCTCCCAGCTATGTGAGTGAGCACTTTTGGCCAGTCAGTGCTTGGATCGTGCAACCAAATGACACTAACCAATATCTCTGGTCCCAGACACAACCCTAGGAACTTCTGTCTTGCAGTGTCCAGTTCTGCCCGCTGGATGTTGCAAGCTTATATGAGTTCATCAATTTAACAAAGAAATTGATATGTACCAGGTTTGTTATCCCAAGGGGAGTCTCTGACACACTACAAACCAAACGCACTGCTTCAGGTAGAATAAACAAATTTATTAACTATTACAGATAGAGTTTAAGTGATTCTAAGTCAAAGCACAAGAAGTCAGATTTGGTCAAATGAAATAAAAGCAAAACGCATTCTAAGCTGATCTTAACACTTTCACTGCCCTTACAAACTTAGATGCTTCTCACCACAGGCTGGCTGGTTGCTCTTCAGCCAGACTCTCCCCTTTGATTAGCACTCCAGTCACTTGGTGGTGGTGCCTGTAGATGTAGGTGGAAGAGAGAGGAAGCGCATGGCAACGTCTCTCCCTTTTATCATGTTTTTCTTCCCACTTGGCTTTGCCCCCCCCTTCAGAGTCAGGTGAGCATTACCCCATCGCAGTCCCACACTGACCAAGGGAAGGGGGGTGACTCACTCAAGAGTCCAACAGATCTTTTGTTGCTGCCTCGGCCAGTGTCCTTTGTTCCTGTGAGGCTGGGCTGGGTTTGTCCCATACATGCCCTGATGAGGTGTGAACTGCCCCTCTGCTCCTGGAGGGTTTTGCCTGGGCTTGTTTTAAGCCTTGAAGAAACATTTTCAGCCTCATAACTATATACATGAAATTACAACCTATAACCTTACTGTAACTGACAACAATGCTCAGTGCATCATGAGCCTTCCAAAGGCACCTGCCATGATAAACTTTGCACTGGATACCATACAATCATATTATAAGGATGACCATGGGGGTACAACAAGGGTGTTCCCCCGAAATACAGAGTGTCATACCTACGCCGATGGGCGAATGCCTCTCATCAGTGTAGGTCATGTGTACACTAAAGCGCTGCAGCAGCACAGCTGTGCCGCTGTAGTGTTTTAAGTGTAGACAAGCCTTCAGAAACTACCTGAGATTCTGCTGCCGACCTAGAGGAGAAAAGCTCCATATTGTATTACCAATCCCCTATCCAGTCACCAGTGACAATTTAATAAAAACCTGAATGTCTGATTCATTAAGTTAGATATTTAATCAACAGGATTTTTATAAAACATATCCTCCTTTGTAGTTCAGAGAGCTGGAAATGAAAAGGCCAATATATACTGAATGCAAAAATCTACATGCACATTATGCTGCTGCTTAATTCTCATTCACCTAGAAAATTGGACACACACAGCATTAGCTTCAAAAGAATACTGGAAATGTATTGGTCTTTTTCTGCACCATCATGCTGATGAACAGGATGGAAGAAAGCAAATCCTGGCTTTTTGCCACAAAATGATGTACATTACTTCTCAGATGTTGACTTGTATAACAAGTGAGGCATGAAACAAAAGCATGATGCCCAGAATAGTGGCAGTGAATATTTTATCTTACTGAAAAAAGCAACAAGAGGCTGCATCCTTAAAGCATATGCTATGTTAACAACGCACCCTTACTATGACAGTAATGGTATTTGCAATTGCTGCTGCATTAAAGTCTATGAGAAAAGGCACCAGTTTCACAGGATGCAAGTTGCTATGAGATGCTGTACTTTACTCTTTGTGTGAGTTCTTAATTCCTTCTGGACTAGTGAAGTTTCCCATAGCAGCCTTTCTCTCAGTGCACTGTCTAGGATGGGGCAGTAGTGCCATGTTAGTGCCAACTAACATGTCAGTTAGTTGTGCTATGTTAAAATGTGTTACCCTACTGTGGCTCCTGCTGAGACAGACCACCAGGCAGAGGGATGCTATGGGGCATCCAACAAACCAATTGGATGAGCTACATCCTCCAAAATCAGCAAGATAGGATGTGTATAGAATGACATATAAATCCCTTCCCTCTGAGGAATTTTCTAATAAAATAAAATATGCTCTGGGTTCAGGCCTCAAACAGTTTCTCTTGCAAATTGTGAGGCATCTGACAAACAGAAACATTTAATCACTTTCACCAGAAAATATTTGAGTTCTGTGAAATTTAGAGAAAGGAAAGTACAGGTTGTTGTGTAGTTTTAGCAATTTACTCTGTCTTATTTGACCTAAGATGAAACTGACATCAACTCCGGTACAGAGCATTTATCTACTCTACTTAGTTTGTCCACATATTTTTGTAGAGGACTAAATACTGCAAATCAATGGGAGTTGGGTATGTAACTTTGGAAAATCCCACCCTATGCTTGTTGGAATTCTATGTAGAAGGAAATCCAATTTCTGTCATTTTGGCTGCAGAGCCTACAGAAGCTTCTGTGACTTAGATTTATATGAAGGCTACATCAGACTTCAGAGCCAGACAAATTTATCTTGTAGAGTTCTGATTTAGGATGTAGGCAATGCCTCAGTTGTTAGAGTTAATATGTCATGGCACCTTGTATTCTTCTTTCCCCTAGTCCCTGTAATGTTTATAGAATGTGACCCATATTAGTGATGCAGGCATGACTCACTTAACCATAACTGAAGAGAACAGTAATGGCGTGACACATGCCTTCAACTAACAAGCATTTATCATTTGCTGGTGGAAGGGCTTAATCTATCTAAGGATTGACTGAGGCCAAAGGAAAGAAGAGCTACTGTGATTTTGTCTTTGAATATATAATAATACCTAGTCTTACATCACACTTTTCATAACTAGATGTCAAAGTGCTTTATGAAGGTTAGTGCCATCATCCCATTTTACAGATGGGGAAACTGAGGTGCAGAGAGGTGAAGTGATTTGCCCAAGATCACCCAGAGGGCCAGTAGCAGAGTTAGGAATAGAACCCAGGTCTCCTGAGTCCCAGTCTGATGCTCTAACCATGAGAACCCTCATATTCAGTTCTCTTTCCAGCACACATGAATGGGAAATCAGATGAGACGGAAAGTGAATTGGAACATGTTACTTTCACCGCAGTTGTTGAATTCCCACCTCACCCTCACCATCCTGCCATAAGTGCTGTTAAACTATCCCTCATTCCATAGCTTTGTCTCTGCTCGTCTACCTAGTTATAGAGCCATTTCTTCCAAATAAAATTGCTCCCCACCTCTAGTCCACTTCCAGTCCAGATCTCCTTTTTGGAGGCCCAAAGCTCCAATGCTTGTTTATTTTCCTTACTTACTTACAAAGGCTTTTATACAGCCCAGGAGGCTTTGAGTGTTCCCCTGCTATAATTCCAGAGTACCGGAGATCTATTACACTGCTTCAGGAGGAAAATCGGTGGAGAACAGAGAGGCTCAGCGCTCTGAAGACAAGTGGTACTGAGAGCAGAATAACAGGCAGCAGATACTGAATAAGTAAGCTTAAGAGATCTGAGGAAAGTGGTGCAAGAAACAGTGGTTCTGTTTAGGGAGTGAAGGTGGGGTGTAAACTCAAGCCTGGAGCTGCAAATGATGCCCCTGATGCATTCACTGCCCTGGTCCATAACAAAGAAAGGCTTTCCAACCAGAGACTTCCGCCTCAGGGCAAGAAGTTAGAAACTTGTCCCCACTTCTTATAGGTTGCTTAGGGAATTGGGGTGAAATCCTGGCCCCATTGAAGCCAATGGCAAGATTCCGCTTGACATCCACAGACAGGCTTTCATGTCTGGTGTTTAGATAAAAAATGTCAGTCAGGAAGAGCAGTTGTCCCGTGTTTCTCTGGTTCCTCAATTTACTTGATTGAAATCTGTCACTGCACTAGCCAGAACTAACATATGGGTCCCCAGTGCTCCAGTCCAGCTTGATTTTTGTTAAGCAAATTTCAGTGGGACTCCTCACAGAGTAAAAGCTATTGTGTAACTATGCAACATCATCTGGTCTCAAGTTAGCACACCAAGTGAGTCCTCTGTTTACAAGCTACTTCCAGCCCCACTTCATTCTTAGATTTCAATCTCCAACTACCTGACTGCTGCTGACTAATGAGTCTCCTCTGGAACTTTGGCAGGTCAGAACGTTCCAGCTCTCAAAGGTGCAGTAACCACATCTATCACTGCAGTTCTTGAATTTCCATACACCACACGCTGGAGCACTGCTGATTTGGTTATCCCAGATTATAAGAATCAAAATATGACCCTCTTAAAGATTGTTTTCATACAGTATGATAGCTACACAAACTGCACACCATATGTGAACTGTGTAAGCCAGTGTAGTGAGGCATGGCTGGGCCCCTCTTACTTCTGCTCCTGCTGCCCTCACAAACCAGTCAGGGACACCTCAGGTTGATGCAATCACCAGTGCACTTTATGTGTAGCTATTTCCTACCACCACCTTACTATCTATAAACAGGTTTGTTTCTCAGCCAGGCTTTACAAGCAGCAGACCAGAGCCGACTGGCCTGCCTGTTTCTCTCTCTCTTTTTCTCTTTCTCCTCCCATCCACAGCCCTTTTATAGCCCCTAGTTAATTAGGCTGGCAGCTGTTGCTAGTTGCCAGGCAGGCAAAGGCCTATTCAGCCAGCTCCAATCTACTTCTCTTAATTGGGGCTGGCGTGGCAGAGAGCTGGTTAAGCACTCCTTACCCAGCACCCTGTCACAGCCATGTTAACTGAAAAGTATTTGAACCATAGCAGTAGATGAGCACTGATTGTGAAAGAGGTTTGCACTCTCACCACTAGATAATTCCATAGTAGATGCATCCCCTGGATTTGTCAGAATAAAGAAAAGGTCTTTCAACAAAGCCTTATCTGATAACCTGTTAGACTCCCAGTCCAACGGTGATTTCCATTTTAACATGCTTCCACACACATTCTTCCTCCCCGCCCCTTCATGGACTGGCTGGGGCATTACTCCTCCTCTAGAAAGGAGCAGGTCACAATGATGATGCATTACTCATACTCCCTTTTGGTCATCACTTGGAGCTGCACAGTAGGCTCCAGAGGCATGGACCCAGCTTTCTATTTGATTGCTGTGAGGAGTGCTTCTCGGTCCCAAGGTAGGGGGATGAAAGCAGAGTGGGTCCTAAAAGACTCGTCCTAAAATGCAAAAAAAAAATTAAAAAATGCAGAGAAAACGTTGTTGTGGAATTGTTTTTCTCTACTGGAGCCCTAATTGTCATGTTTTAATTTTTTTTTGCAGACTGGCCACTTGTCTCCACTTTATAATCTCTTTCTCTGAGTAGATCAGATACCTCCATGAACGTAACAAATGTATCAGGAAATGGCATTGCTCACTGGGAACGCAGATCCCAAGTTCACTTCGTATTCCTACAACAATTTGGAAAACCTGTGCGAGGTGCAGACCAAGAA
The DNA here is from genome assembly GCF_016161935.1 of Mauremys reevesii. Taxonomy (NCBI): domain Eukaryota; kingdom Metazoa; phylum Chordata; order Testudines; family Geoemydidae; genus Mauremys; species Mauremys reevesii. The sequence continues at coordinate 184,957,759 of NC_052624.1, read as the reverse complement.
AGGGTTCTTCTACAAAAAAGCCAAGCTTCTTCACCCTGGGGAAGACTTGTGCTGCTTGGCCCATCTAGAGGACCGAACCAGGCATGTGATCATCAATGTAGGTGGCATTAAATACAGGATTCCGTGGACCACACTGGAGAACTGCCCTTTGACCAGGCTTGGAAAACTAAAATCTTGTAACAACTATGATGAGATCATGGACATCTGTGATGATTATGATGTCAGCTGCAATGAGTTTTTTTTCGACCGTAACCCTTGTGCCTTCAGGACCATCATGACTTTCCTGACAGCTGGGAAGCTGAGGCTTCTAAGGGAGATGTGTGCCCTCTCTTTCCAAGAGGAACTGGTGTATTGGGGGATAGAAGAGGAACACCTGGAGTGGTGCTGTAAGAAAAGATTACGACAGAAGGAGGAGGAGGCAGCCGAGGCCACGCAGTATGAGAGGGAGATGATGGTTAATGAAACTCCGCAATGTGCCTTCCAGGACAATAGCCGTTCGGGTTTGTGCATGAGAAAGCTCAGGGATATGGTGGAGAACCCTCACTCAGGGATCCCAGGAAAGATCTTTGCTTGTATATCAGTCTCCTTTGTGGCCATCACTGCAGTGAGTCTCTGTATCAGCACCATGCCAGATCTCCGAGAAGAGGAAGAGCGGGTGAGTGCAGCCTTCAGTGGCAACTCTTACACTATACTTTATCAACAGCAAAACACACTAAGTAAGCTATTTTGTCTTGTCTCATCTGGAAAGATCAAGGACAAAGTCATTCAGATACTGCCTACAGTATTTATGATGTGGAGTACAGTCTGGTGTAGGAGACCACTATTTTATTGTTAGTCTAGCTGAGGCAATCAAAATCCTCTGCTTTGTCGATGGCGATGTGCCAGTTTACACCAATACAGAACTTTCTCCCAGAATGCATGCGTGCCACCACCACAAAACAGATGCCAGAATAACAATTATTTGTCCTTTCATTATTATACAAATGAACCTAGCTTCAGGCTCACTATTTTGAGGTTGGATTATTAGCTGTGTCTGTCTCTAGATTGTCAGTTCTGCCTTTTCCCAAAAAGTACTTTAAATATTTTGCTTTTATAAATTATTAACAACTCTTTGTAAGGAACTTATATGAAAAAATATTCTCCTGGAGGAGGAGAAGGGTTCAGGGGAAACAGAACATACCCTTATGTGCCCTAATTTTCAAATATGCTGAGCACTCATGGTGCCAATTGATGCTAGTGGGAGTTGTGGGCTCTTCACCACTGAAAATCAATCACTTTATTTATTCTTCATTTTCAGTGCAGTTCCTTAGGATCCAGTCTCTTACTCGTGTGAGTAGTCCAGATTCCTGGGGTTAGTCCCATTAAAGTCAGTGAGAGTTTTGCTTGAAGATTGCAGGATGCAGCCTTTAATTTTTACATTGAAATGAATGAAAACAAAAGATTGAATGGGATGATGGAGCATTGCAGGTGAGGGGTGGAAGGTGGAGGAGAAGCTTCGGAAAAGTTCTCTTGTCTCTCAGGCTTTGGGCAGAGTATGATTACAGTGTAAGTGGATGGATATTTTACTCACAACCAAACAAGCCACTTAATGTTTGTGCTTGTTTTCCAGCCCAGTGGTCATTTAACACAAACCTGACCAGTCACCTGTTTCAACAGCACTTCATCCAGTCAGGCTCTGCCAGGGTAAACACACTTCTGTACCAAGCTCTCCTTATGGTAAAAATCTCCAGAAACCACTTCTTCTTCTAGCACCCCATCCTACAGGGTGCTGTACACCCTCGGCTCCCCAGAAATTCCAGAGAGTTCTGTGCTGTGTTTTTATGAGTACTTCATATACAACTAAAATCCACCCTCTCCCGGTATGTTATGCACTGGACATTATCAGGTAGCCATGTTCATCAGAGGTGTTGAATTTAGAGTCAGACCCATGGAACAATAATACTTCATTCTAAGAAAAATCATGCAAAACACCTGGCCTGTTTTTTTTTAAATTGTTGTTTAGTTAAAATGATCTTGTGTTACAAGCTTTTTATCTCCTAAAATGAACATTTTAGGATAGTAGCTAAAGCCACATTGTTCTGATAATTAAAACAAATCATAGTTTCAAAAGCCGGTAGCTGCAAGAAAACTAAACTTCCTTAATTTGTATTTTAGATACAGCTTGTGGAACTGAAAAACTCAATATCTTTAAATAAGCAAATTCAAACAAAATCTACTAAAAATGGCCTTGAACAATTAGTTAACCACTAGCTACTATTGTCTGCAGGGTGCTCTAGATTTTGAGAGAGAGTTTCTATAGCAAATTGATGCAGGATGAATCCAGTTTCCTGGGAAAGCCCTGTCTGTGCTACTACTAAACAAAATGGGTTTGAACTTAACAGTAGTCTGCAGAATAATGCTCAGCACTAGTCTTGTAGCAAGGCTGGGACTGGCTAGCTTGTTAGGGCTTGGCAGGACCAGTAGGAAACACTGTGCCAAGATCGAGGCAATAGGGAACGTTATGTCAAGGTGAAGGGAAGGTTTTCTAGCCTCTGAAAAGTGGGATAGGTTGGGGATCTTGGAAGAAAACAGTCCCAAACTGACATTTCTTCCCTTCTTTCCTCTGCCTCTCCTCCTACTAATAACACTTCTGCAGCACCTTGTAATCAAACATCTCATAACACATTTCAGGAGTGGGTATCAGCTCTTTTTAATAGATGGGAGAAACTGAGGCATGGAGAAGTTTAGTGAGTTGACCAAGGTCACGCAATGGGGGATCAGAGTTGAGAATATAACCTGGGAATCTTGTCTGCCAGTCTCTTATTTCTAATCTACAGGATATACTGCTTCCTTTGAGTGCAATAAAGGTGGGACACATGGGACTGCCGGTAACAGATTGATCTTTATTTCCTGTTCCTAGTTACCTGTTGTGAGTAAAGGTTATAAAAAATCATACCCCTGTGATTGTCACATGGCAGAAACTGGTCTCCACTCTTACAATGAGGAAGAGCTGTTACAGAGCGTGGGATGCATGGTTGAAAGGCGTTTGTTGGGGAGCATGAAGTTTTCAGTAATGTCACATAGATGTAACATACTTGACTTTTCTAGGGCATTTGACTGAGGCACCGCACAACATTCCAATGATAAAACTAGCCATATACAATATCGGTATAGCACACATTAAATGGCTTAAGAATTGACCAACTGACGTATGTCAACAACTCGCTAGCAATGGGGAATCCTCACTGAATGGGGCTGTTTCTAATGGGGTTCCACAGAGATTGATACTAGGCCTTATGCTATTCAACATTTTCATCAATGATCTGGAAATAAATATAAAATCACTGCTGATAAAATTTGCAGATGACACAAGGATTGGTGGAGAGGAAAATAATGATGAGGAATGGGCCATAAATACAGAACAGTCTGGATGGCTTGGTAACTTAGACCCATGCAATGTGTTTTTTTAATGCAGAGTTATATACTTACAAACAAGTAATGCATGCCAGACCTACAGAATTGGGGACTGTATCCTGGAAAGCAGTGACTCTGAAAAGGATTTAGGGGTTATGTGGACAAGCAATTCAGTGTGAGCTGCCAGTGTGGTGCTGTAGCAAAAAGGGATAATGTGATCCTGGGAAGTATAAATGGGACTAGAAATAGAGCGGTGATTTTTACCTCCGTATATGGAATTGGTGAGACAGACAATGCAATACTGCGTACAGTTTTGAGGTCTACATTTTTTAAAAGATGGTACAAAATTGAAGAAGGTGCAAAAAAGAGCCACAAAAATTACTCAGGGGGCTAGAGAAAGCGCCTTACAGGGAGAGACTTGAGGAGTTCAATCTATTTAATGTATTAAAAAGACGCTTGAGAGGTGACTTGATCATGGTGTGCACAACAGGCACATAGAGAAAATACTGGGTACTAGGGCTTTTTAATCTAGCAGAGAAAGGCATAAAAAGAAATAACGGTTGGAAACTGAAGCCAGACAAATTCAAATTAGAAATTAGGCACAAGTTTTTAATAGTGAGGGTGATTAACCACAGCTGAAACACATTACCAAGGGAAGTGGTAGATTCTTCATTTCAGTGTCTTCAAGTCAAGAATGAATGCCTTTCTGAAAGACATGATTTAGCCACACAAATCATGCTTTAGTCAAACATATGAGTTATTGGGACAATACAGAAATAACTGGGTGAAATTTAATGGCCTGTGATATACAGGAGGTCAGTCTAGATGATGTAATGGTCCTTTCTGGCCTTAAATTGTGAATCACCGATGCTCCTGGAAGTAGTCATTGTTCTATCATTCGCATTGAGAAGGGGTTGTGGAAGGGCTATGGGCGTGGTAAAGTGCTTTGTTTTGTTTCAGGCAGAGCCCCAGGATGGGGAATAGGTGATATGATCACCTGTCCTTTATTTCACACCTAATATCCTATATCCTGTATCCAGTCAATATAGGATGCACTTCTTCCTGCATGTCAGCAATAAATAATCTTTCAAAGGGTCATACTCAGTAATACAAAAGTACAGTTTTATACCAGGAATAAAACATTGTGGGTGCTGTCCTTTTTAAAAACAGGCTTTCTTCAGTATTTTTCACACCAGTGTGTGTGAGATGTACAGCACACAGTTATGTAACTCTCATGACTGTTTTCTGTGTGTAGCTAATTTTTATGGTGTTTGCCTGGCTTGCTGCTGTGAGATGCTCCATTTTGGAGAACCCATTTCAGTTCAAGGCAGCTGCTCTTGCAGTTTGAGCAACACACATTTTGCTCTCTCATGGAAATTTAGTTTTTCTCAATCTAAAATAAAAGCTGTTCAGTCTGAAAACACATGAACTCTCTAGTGCGTATGGAAAACACAACATTCTTTTTTGTTTTCCTTGAAACACAAGTGGGGGACGAAGAAGTAGTACAGAAAATATTCCACTTTTGTACTTTAAAGACCTATGCCGATGTAAAGCTCTGTGTCTGATATAGGCCCCTATCTGGCAACAGATTCTGCAGGAGTGGAACCTTGTTCACTTCAGTGAGTCTCCGCCTGGTTGCAGGAATCTGCCCACAAGGAATAATTTGTAGGATCAGGGCCTTGGATTGTAAACTCCTCTGGCAGGAGCAGTGTTTTCCTCGTTGTTTGTACATGGCTCAGCACACTGATGGAGCTTAGCAAGTAACAGTAGTAGTAAAGCATGTTAACCATCTTGCACACTGTTGCTTGTGTACAGTTTAAAATTTGAACCCAAGGATAGACCCTAGGCCTGGTTTGGAGTCGCCTTAAAGGGAGAAAATGTGTCTACATCTCTTCTAGACAGGGAATAAACACTAAATATTCTTTCAAGGACATGCTGTACTCTGTGACTCAAGCTATCTGGCTGGAATTATTATTGTTGCATTTATATGTTGGAGATATCGAGACAGGTACTCTCTTTTACAATGCAGCAGTCTTATTCCTGAGTGGATGAACTCTGAGAGTGAAAAGTTTATCCCACCAAGAGAACCGTCTTCCTGCTGATAAGTCATACATCCATCCTATTACTGCTTCAGGGAAAAAGGAAGGAACTGATAATGGAAAACAAATGGTTGAGCATATTTACTTAGAACCTGATCCTCCACACTCCATTACACCCCAGTGGTATCCCATGGAACTCAATGTAACTTCTCACAGATGCAGGATCAGAGCCTTAGAAATCAAAAGTAATTATCATCTGTGCAGTCTCAGTTGAACAGATGGGATTATTTTGGAGAGTTATTCCATTAATTGGGTGCCAGCACACTTTTAAGAAAAATATGCAAAAATAATCATTCCTAATTTTTGCTGCATATTTCAGATGAGCTCTAGATGACGATAGCAATCCCTTGTGGTTCAGCAGAGGGGTAGATAGCATTGGCTTGCTATTATCACACTTAATTTTTTTTTCTTAGTAAGGGTCAGATTCTGCCACCCTTATTCATGCTGAATAGTACCTTCCACTACAAATAGTTCCATTGACTTCAGATACTGCTCAGTTATCAAAAAGGGTGGCAAAATAACTAGCTTACTTTTTAGCTCCAGTTACTAATCTTGACTTACACTAGGACACTTACTATCTTTTCCAGATTTTTCAAGTTAGTCTTTATGTGTTGGAAAAAACCCACCAACAATATACATAATGATCACTCCTGAAATGTTTAGGGAAAAGAGAGATTTCAACTATTCAAATAAAAGAAAACTAGAAAGAGAATCAAGTAAATCTGCTTAAAGTGACAGTGGGCTATTTAAAGTACTGTAGTCTATTGGAAGACTTCTACACAAGGCCTGTGCTTAACTTAAGGGGAAAAAATTCTTAAGGAAAATGTACTTCTGAGTCAAATACACAGCAGTAATCCTCAGACAGTGAGTTCTTTCAAGACACAAAACCAGTCAGAGGCATATGATATCTTTATGGATTTGTAGGCATATAATATCCTTAAGCCAATTTATTAACATACTAAAGTAGTGGCAAGAATAGAGTCACTCAAGGCATGTGGTTAATATGTCAGAGAACTCTTAAAATGATGATCAATGCACCAAAGCAAAAGCAATGCTAAGAAACCAAGAGTATGAAGAGAAACAATCAAATACCATTGGATTGCCACACTAGGCCTGTTCTTTTGTTCTTGATGAGGAGCCTTAAGACATAAAAACAGCCTCTCCTATATAAAAAGGGAAGCTTACTTCTTCTACAGGATATCTCTCCTTTGGGAAGAATAGTAGCAAAACAGAGAGTTAACCTTGGGCATATACACTTGTTTTCTCAAAGAGGAGACCCACTTGCGTTTTGTATCCTTTGTCTGGGATGATCCAAAATAACAAGGGTTTATAAGTGGCTCAGTGAAAATTATACATAGTCAATAGTTAGTACACTGGAGCAGCTGATTCATTCTAAGGCTATGGATACTACACTACAACTTAAGTCAACATAAGTTATGTCGCTCAAAGGTGTGAACTAACCACCCCCCTGAGCGACATTACTTATGCCGACTTAAGCGCCGGTATGGACAGTGCTATGTCGGCGGGAGAGCTTCTCCCGCCAACATAGCTACTGCTGCTCATGGGAGCTGGAGTAATTAAGCTGATGGGAGAGCTCTCTCCTTTCACTTAGAGCAACTACACTAGTGAGCTTACAACAGTGCAGCTGAAACTCTCTCTCTAGTGTAGCCATAGTCTAGGTGTCCCTGTGTGTTACGTGAACACCAGTTTCCATTTGAATCAAGTACACCTTTACCTTGAAATAATGTGACCTGATCTAACATGAATTCAGATATAACGTGGTAAAGCAGTGCTCCGGGGGAGGCTGTGCACTCCAGTGGATTGGAGCAAGTTCAATATAACGCGGTTTCACCTATAATGCGGTAAGATTTTTTTTGGCTCCTGAGGACAGCGTTATATCGAGGTAGAGGTGTATTTTTGATATTTGCCATATCTCTTACCTGTTTAAACAGCTGCTCTTCCTTTATCTTTCTATAATAAAAGGAAGTTATTTAAACTTAATCTAAACCTTTTACAGTGTTCTTTCATAAAGTGTATGTTACTTTAAAAAATTCTGAAGCACTGATCTGTAAAAGAACTTACACATTTGGAAGATTTTATTTCAGCTCTTTCAGGTTTGATGAATCAGTTACATAGACATATCACTGATTAGTCCCCTCAATTAAATTACATCACATATATTCATATTGTACAACATATAAAACTCTCAGCATAATGCAGAGGCATTTATATATTGGCTTTTCAATTGGTTTTGTTTGCCCTTCTGTTCTTTAGGGAGATTAGTTTGCATTTCTAAGAATACTGCTGCTAAAATAAGCAAAATGTCAAGAACATTTAAAAAAATCATCTTTCAACATAACTAGATTTTCATTTCCCACTCCAGCACGAAGATTAAAGATGTCCCATGACCACACGCACACTCTGGGTAGGATTCTCTTCTTATGTTGGTTTAAGCCTGGGGAACTCCAGTGCAGTCACTTGAGTTACATCTGTATAAAAATGGCAGAGGAAAATCAGACCTATGCTTTCTTCTTCTCTACACTTGGTGATACCATGTGGAGCTGTTGTAATTAGAAAAATTCTAATAGAAAGTTCCAGTTCAATAGCCTTGAATTGGAGATCGTGTTATAACAGAGAGACTCATAAATAATTTATGTAAGAAGATTCCAGGATTATGTTACTCTGTGTCACTCCATAGCCTAAAATTTCTGTACAGTCAGTGTGAAATGATGGAAACAGCTATAAGCATGGTTGCGAGCTCTTTTTGTTCGAAGTATCATCTGGTTCAGTCATTGCTGGGATTCGCAGTCTGTTACCATCCAGTTTTTAAGTTCTCAGCCATTTTGACTTTTCAAATGCATACCCATTTGTGTGTACAGTAAGGCATTTATCTATGTCATGCCAAGAGTCCTATACTATTGTGATACAATCCCCACCCTAACTCTACAGTTAGTTTTCATGCAACAATTTAATTGTTTTATGAGGGAGACTGCTCAGATGGTGGATTACTTAGCTCAGCTCCCACACCCATGCACCAGCACAGGCTTTCAGCTACTAGTCAACTTAATAATACCTTATACTATACAGAGAGCTGAAACCGTTTAACCTTTTGGGTTTAATGTACACATACTGTATCCACTACCCTCAGTGGTCAGGATTGGGAATAGATGTATATTGTGAATGTGAGTCAAATAATATGTGACTGGAAACCTTATTTCACAAAAGGTACCCAACAAAAAAATAATTTCAGATGTTAAGGCAGTTCCTGTATAACAACTGTTGTTGAATTGTTTAGATTTCTAAGCTATATTCTGCTGTACTTTAAATGGGTCAGAATTAGAACTATTCAAGACTGTAGAATGTCAGAAAGGCCAAGTATTCGTTGCACAAATAGTATTAGATTGTCTCATGAGCCTCACTATTTTAGGTCTAGAGCTCCTGTCATTTTTAGGTTAAATCTTTTATTTGTTTTATGAAAAATAATGTAGAAAGATAAAATAGCAATTACCCTTGGCATTTTCTATCTCAAGGGAACACTCCACTTCAAACTCTTTGAGGCCCTCTATTAATCTCTCTCTCTCTGATACACAACTGTTTTTCCTTGGCTCCCAGCTGCATTAAATCCCATCTTATTCATCGCTATTGGATCAGCACTTCTTTGTGATACCTTGGTGCTCTGCTTTCATTAATGGGAGTCTTAATAAAAATGCCGTTCATTTTATTCATTTTTTTTATCAAACAGCATGTTTTAGAAGCTGAGACACAGTGAACCTAATACTCACATTTAAAAAAAATACCTTTACCCATATTATAAATATTGTCTACAGTGTCTAGGCATGTAGAATGGGATTTTAGACTTAATTCAACTCCCTTGTCTTGTTTGAAAATCCCAGCTGTATAGCATGTTTATCACTGAGGTATCTGAGTACAATAACACTGAGCTGTAATAACAAAATATTCTTTCAGATGAAATCATTGTTCAGTTTTGATTTACTTGTTACCATTCATGTTGTTAGTTTGCTTTTTGTATTTCACTTGCCTTGGACAATTCAGTCCTATACTAGCTGGAAACAGGGGAAGGACCAAATGACTTGTTATGTCTCTTCCATCTCTAATTGCTGTGATTCTGTGCACAATGAAACTGACTGGTGAGAGTCACTTTCACTTTCTAGTTCTGATGTGTTTGCTCAATGAGGTTATTACCCACAGTCCAGAGGAATATTTTAATTTAACACATGCTCATGTTTTATAAATTTCATGACAATATTTTTGTTCATATTATGTTTCTGTAAAACTTACATAAACTCCAATTTATGAGCCTGAAGCCCATTGACAGCATCCTTTAAATCCCAGCGTTTCTGTTCCTCAGACGTAAACAAAAGTTTGTCTTATTATTTCCTTTGGGCTCCCCCTATCTGTTTGGTTTAACCATCTGTTATCTATAGTCTTACATGTAGATTGTGAACTTTCTGTGGCAGAGCCTGTCTCTGTGATATGTTTGTACAGTGCGTAGTACACTGGGGCCCTGGCCTCTGGGTATTACGGTAATACGAGTAATAAATAACAAGTTGTATTTTTGGTTGCTGTTCAGGTGCACGTGAACACAAAACTGACATTTCTGATGTGTCTGGTCTGACCAGCGTGGTTACTGAGTGAGGCAGAGCAGAGATTTCTTTTTCTTCTGTCAAATGAGGCCATCTCAGATTGTATAAGATGCATCACATAAAACCTTTACAAATTCTAGTCAAAGAATTTTATGCTTGCATCATCTTGATGTGGTCTCCCTTCTCCACACCTGACAATCAGAGAAGTTTGCTGTGAAAGTTCCAGTCTGAATTACTCAATCATGTCTAAAAACAGTCATGGAAGTGAGGGCTGTATTCCATCGGTCACAAACAAAATTCTACAACCCAGGCAATCTCTAGGCTGTAAATCCAAAACCTTAACATAGTTTCAGACTGTGTGGTGAGGTTCTTTTGTCTGAACCCCACAGAATCTGCACGTATTACAATACCGATTGCCAGATTTTTCATGGCAAGGCACAGGGAGTTGTGATTGTCTTTTGAAAACAGTAGTGGGAGTTGTGTTTTTCTGTGAATCATCACAATGATTCAGCCCTTCACATGTAAGAAATACCTCTATTACTCTTTCCTTCATGTCTGTCTTTTGGTTTCCTGGTCATCCCATTCTGTAGTGGGCTTCCACCTTCAGCTGTAAATGTTACAGTATCACCATTAACTCCACTGATCACCGGTGTGGATGCATCTGATCTCTAGGGAAACAGAGTTGGTGCTAAGAGTCCTCTCACTTCTGTCCCACAAAGCACTGGTTCAGCAGAAGTGGCCTGTCTGGCCGCTGTTCTGCACTCCACTGCCGGGGACTCAAGATGGCTAGAAGACACCAACTTATCCAAATAGCACTGCACTCATGGATCTCCCTGGTGAGCCATTTTCAGAGAGAGGCACTTCTGCAGTTTTGGAGCAGGCTGCTTATGGATAGAAAATGATGTGAGGAGTAAATAGCGAATGTTGGTAAAGCACTTTGTAGAGAAAGTGCTGTGTAATAATCATCCATCATATTTAGCAATTACTATCCTCTTGAAGCAGCCACAGTTCTAGGGGGTTTTTTCTCTTTCTCCCCCTTTTCTTGTTTGTCTGTCCCCTTAAAAACCAACAAAACAGCACGCTAGTGCATGTTTTTGGCTGAGAGTAGTCTGCCTCCTTGACTTAAGCAACTTAAACCTTAGCAGCAACATCAACAGATTCTAGAGCAACAGCTACAGAAAACAACATAAGGACATAGTCCTGCCGTAGCCCCAGGAAAAAGAAGAGGCCGGTTCTTCCAGCCAGTACCGAGAGTTTGGGGACTGTGACTGCATTTTGTTTCACTCAGTGTTGGTCATAACATTTTTGGGTGGGCATATGGAACAATTCCTGCAAATTCCCATGCTCAGAACTCCCCATCCATAGCAAGTATTACAGCCTCAGTTTCTGAACCTCTCCCTCTTAACTTCAAACATTACATACAGTTTAACCTTAAATAGAAATTACTTTCTGTGGGGGTGGAAAAGGGTTAAGGTTTCTTCAGAGGACAAGGAGGACCCTGAGGAAATGTTAAGGAGACATGGGGAGCCATGTTTGTTGAGGGCATAAGAATGGTGAGTTTTGGATGCATTGGCTGATCTGAACCTAGATGTGATAAAATGGACAGATCATTTCAGTGTAGTAATAGAGGGGTTCTATGGGGCAGGCTTCCTGTTAACTTGGTAATAAGTATATCCTGTGCTTAATGAACTTTTCCGCCCCAAATATGGATTTTACCTCATAATTGGTATGGACTGTTAAATTTTTTGTTTTCATATTATGTTAAAATATCACAATAAATTATGGTCATGATGAAGAATTAAATATTCAGGAATCTTTTAGCAAAAAACACCAGCAACTTTGTGTTTTTAAACTTATTCATATTTGGTGTAACTGTGGTACAAACAGCATAATGTGCTCCATATTTAATCTATTTTAGGTACTTAGATGGTCCCTGTTACTGAGCACCTCATACTCTTTAATATATTTAGTCTCACGACACCCACCCGAAGCCGGGGTTTATTCTCACTAGGGAGATGGGAAACTGAAGCACAAAGGCAGGTGACTTACCCAAGATCCCACAAGGAATCTTTGAAGAAATCCAATGCCAATGTCTCCTTCACCTGCATCCACAGTTTAAAAAGTACAAAAGGCCAATTTGCAATACCCTTATTCACCCTGAGTAGGGTCCATACTCAGGGGTGAAAGTAAGTAAAAGGACTAACCAGTATGCCGGAGTCCTGGGCAGGAGCGGGGCCTCAACCGGAAGAGGTGGGGCCTCAACCGGAAGAGGCGGGGCCTTTAAATCAAGATTTACAGCCCCAGGGCTCCGGCTGTGGCTGGGAGCCCCAGGGCCTTTAAATCACCCCCGGAGCTACCAGCTGCAGAGGCAGCTGGGAGCCGCGGGACTCTGGGAATATTTAAAGGGCCCAGAGCTCTGGCCGCCACTACCGCAGTGGAGCTCTGGGCCCTTTAAATCTCCGACGGAGGCCTACTGCCGCTACCCCGGGGCTCGGGCAGCAGGGCTCGGAGGCGATTTAAAAGGCCTTGGGCTTCAGCTGCTGCAGGGAGCCCCGCACCCTTTAAATCGGCAGACTGGGGAAGCAGGTCGGGTCTGGTGCAGCGTACCAGCTCTTGCCGGTACGCCATACCGGCCCGTACCGGCTTACTTTCACCTCTGTCCATACTCCACAAATGTTTGCATTGCCTTCAGTGGGATTGCTAGTGCTGTCAGGTGCTATTCAGTGCTAGTAAGGGTATCATAATCTGTCTATCCCTAGGTGTCATTATTTACATCACAGGAAATATTGGACATTCTCACACTCATACCTTGGCTTGCTTTGAAGGGTAAAATCTGTCCTTTACTTGAAGAAGAAGAAGAAGAAGAAGAAAAAAACGCCTGAGCATGTTCATCTCAGAGCTGCAGGAGATGTTACTATCTGAAAATGTGAGGATTGGACTGGAATAGAGAAGCTGATTGGTTTTGGCTAGTCCCTGTATAACTGGACTTCACTAATGAAGTGATTAATACCTATGCAGCACTTAAACAAATTACATCAGATCACTTAACGTTACAAATACTTATATTTCAACTGCTCTAGATGCTATAAGTCGGGTCAAGGAAATGGAATTGTGTGAAATTGAAGACTTTTGGAACTGCCCTGGAAACCTTTAAATTCAAGACAGAGGGAATGGAATAATATAAAAATGAATAAATATATATTTTTAAATCACCTAAAGTAAAAGCTTAGCCATTGCTATTATTATTTATCGAAGGCCTAACAATGGAACAGAGAACTGGAAGCAAGCTAATGAGCCAATATTTTAGAATGGCACATTAGATGATCTGGGTAATTATAAGCTTGTTAGGCTTGATATTGATCCCAGGCAACAATCATGAAAAAGCTGATGCAGGATGCAGTCAGTAAAGTATGACAGAATAATTAGTGCCAGACAACATGGTTTTATGGACAAGAGATGTTGTCAAACAAAGTTGATATTGCTTTTTGATGAGATACAAGTTTGGCTGACAAAGTTAACTGTGACGAAATAATGGTTTTGGTGTATGTCTACAGTGAAGCTGGAGGTATAAGTTCCAGCGGAACCAAACATACCCAGGCTAGCTCTGATTGAGCTAGTGTGCTAAAAATGGAACCATCGCAGTGCGAGCTGGAGGACAGGCTGGTCTCCCTGAGTCCAGTCCCATCTGGGACTCTATGTATGTACTCAATATGTATGTCTCCTTGAGCTAGAATGTATACCTTCCAGCTCAAGTGTAATACCCATACCCTGTGATTTGTGTAAGGTATTTGACGTAGTATCATGTGACACTCTGATTAAAAATAAATGCGGCTCACACTAAATTAATTTAAAAGCTGGCTGATTGATAGGTCTCAAAAAGTAATTGTAAAGGAGGAATTACGATCCAGCAGGGGCATTTGTAGAGGGGTCTTTAAGGATCAGTTCTTGGCTCAGTGCTATTCAATATCTTTAGCAATGATCTGGAATAAAGTGTAAACTCATTGCTGGTAAAGTTTGCAGATGGCACAAAAACTGACAAAGGAGTAAATAATGAGGAGGACAAGTCGGTTCTAAAGAATGATCTGGTAATGAGGGCACCTGGACCATAGCCCCATCCCTCTCTCAGCCTCCTCCCCTGAGGCCCCACCCACACTCCACCCCCCCCCACTCCGCCCCAGGCCCCGCTCACACTAGGCCCTCCCGCCTGCCAAGTCCCTCTTCTCCTCCACCTCCACTCCCCTAAAGCCCCCACACCTGCTGCTCACCAAGTCCTTCCTCTCCTCCTCCCCTGTGACCGCCCCGCCCGCCGCTCACTGAGTCCCTCTACCCCCTCCCCTGAGACCCCACTGCCTGCTGCTCCCTGAGTCCCTCCACCCCCTCCCGAGACCCCCTCCACTCACTTAGTCCCTCCTCTCCACCACCCTCTCCCCCATGACCCCCCACTGCCCACTGAGTCCCTCCATCCCCCCCTCCCCGAGCAGCATGGGAGTCACGAGACGGGGGGATGGTGGAGGAAGTCAGCAAGCGGTGGGCAGTGGAGACCTCAGAGGAGGTGGAGGAGAGGAGGTAGTTGAGACTCAGCGAGCAGTGAGTGAGCGGCCACAGGGGAAGTGGAGATGGGGAGGGACTCAGCAAGGAGCAGCGGGGGCCTTGGCAGATGGTGAAGCGGGGAGGGAAGAGATGGAGCATGGACTGGACTATGGGGGAAGGGACCTCGGGGATGGACCGCAGGTGGGGCCACCACAGTCCAAGTGTTCATGCTCTCAAAGGCGGCAGGTCGGTGGCTGTGCTGCAGGGGTGGCTTAGCCTGTGCCTATGAATGTTAGCAAGTTGGAAAGAGGTCAGAAAAGAGCTACAAGAATGATTCAAGGTTTGAAAACCTGCCTTACAGTGAGAGACGAAAGGACTCTGTAGTCTAGCAGACAAAAGCTTCATAACTGCAGACAGTGGAGATCCAGTGGCTGGAAGCTGAATCTAGATAAATTCAGCCTAGAAATAAAGCACTGGGTTTTTTACAATTTACCACTGGAATAATTTACCTAAGGATATAGTGGATTCTTTGTTTCTTGGGGTCTTCAGATTGAGACTGGCTGTCTTTCTAACAGAGATGCTTTAGCTCAGCCAGAAGTTATGAGTTTGATGCAGGACTCACTGGGTGAAATTCTCTGGCTTGTGTTTTGCAGAACCTCAAACTGATGACCATATGGGTCCCTTAAAATCTATGAATCTACGTATAATCTAATCCCAAAAGATGCCGTGCTCTCACCTAGCACTGGAGTTTCCAGTAGGGGTTGAGTGCACTCAGCATCTTTTAGGAGGTGCTCAGCATCTTTCAGGCCCAGGCCCAGAGTTGTCAACAATATGAAAGGAGCCATGACAAGTTATTGTGATAAAGGAAAGGGATAGCCATAAAAATGGAGAATGCGAATGTTTCCTGCATTGGCTGAGTGAACCTTTGTGAGTTTGACCCCTTTTAATGCAGTTCTCTGATTGAAGAATCTTTGTCAATACTGGCTATATTTTTTGGCATAAAAAAGCAAATCTCGGCCAATATCTAGCTCTAATTTAATATTTTCAATCAAAATGTTTGGTTGCTGTTCAGACTCAGCCTGTAGGTCATTTGTGAGCAGGATGACTCCACTGAAACAGACTACAATAAATGTCAAACTTCTCATTCACTGGCAGCAACCACTGCTCTCTCTCGCTTGCTCTCACTCACTCTCCAGCACTTTGCTCCTGGATGCAAATGGAAAATACAGAGCCCAGTATGAAGGCGGAGGACTTCTCAGTCCTTTTGATCCCCACTGAGCTTTATTTGAAACTTAGCTGGTGGTGCTCTGAATAGAAACTACAGGGAGCAAATTTTGTCATGCTAGTGACAGGTCCATGCATTCTGGTGAACACAACAGCTTCTCCCATTCCGGCATCAGCCTCTGGCCACCAACAGAATAGTGTCAGACATCTAAAACTAACCAGTATATGCTGACGTTTCATATCCTGTTCTGAAATCAGCCAGGAACTCTGCCAGGAGAGGACATGTTATCATTGTCCTTGGGCCTTTGTTTAGTGGGGGAGGGGCACACAATTGCCAATGCCACCTTGAGATGCTCTCTCTGTGCTGGGCAAAGGCAGAAGGAGACAGCATTTCAGTATTTTGGTGCAGAGGTAGTGGCAGCAGCAGGGAACCAGCAGGATGGCACATTCAGCCAGAGGCAAGCCAGAAGACCCTTTACACCACATGATAAAGGGGGAAAGAAGGAAAATCAGAAAGACCAGCTTTGGGAAAAAAGTGGAAGACAGCAACCAGCTTTACCAAAAAAAATAGGGCTGGAGATCCTGGCAGGGGAAACCAGCTAAAGAAAAAATATGGGGCAATGAAGGAGAAGCAACAAAAAGTGGAAAGATGGGGGAGAAAACAGAGCTAAAAAGATAAGAGAGAGGGAGACAAACAAGCATAACAATGTTGCAAGGGATCAGATTTTAAAAATGAGGCTAACAAGGTGTTTGAGCCAGTGTGATAACGGCAAGTATTAGAAAAGGGCGTTGGGACAAGCTTAAAAAAACAAACAGGAAGGGATAGGTGTAACAGGAACACATCTTTTCCCAGCTGCTGTAAATCCTGGGTTACAATCCGGCGCCCAGCTGTTAAGTGCTTCATGTTTTAATTTTCCACTAGTTCCAGGAGAGGTGTAATTATAGGAGCACAGCCTAAAAGGGGGACATCTCCCTGAACATTTCCGAATTCCACTGCTTTGTGAGACCACCCTATGGCTCTTGGGCAGCTCCTTTCAGCTAAAAGCGCAAATTCTGTGTGCTGGCGTTCACCATGGGAGCTGAACAAGCTGTACATAAATGTCTTTGGCGTGGACTCAGTCTCAGCCCCAGCTGAGTTCTGTTTTGTTGGTGATTTACATGCTATAGTGCTGCACAGCTGCTACTTATGGGAAACAAGCCCTGTCTGTATTGTCTCAGTCCCTGCCATATTTATATGAAGCAGGTGTTTGGTAAATTCCAACTGCTACAGTTAGGTTTTTTTGTGTGGCAAAACTGCAGAGCAGAATCTGGCTTGTTTCTATAGCATCTGCACTTACACTTGTGAGGATGACAATTACAAGGGCTATCAATCCTCATACTTCAGGGTGTACTGCAGTGCAACAGAGCTCACTTCTCTTCACTGCTGCTCAGGACCCAGCAGTTACTGAGGCATACAGAAGGATGGATTAAAAAGATTCTTCATTGTTGCTTCCAACCTTTGTGTTACTGGCTCTTGTGCTGCTGCTCAGATGTAGAAAATAAGACGGCCTAAACTCACTCAACAGGATTAAAGTAGTATTTGGAACTGGAACCCAAATGCAATTGAATTGGACTCTTACTTAAAAAGATGCCTATTCTAACAAATGACAGCCAAATCTTATCAAGTAAGGAGAGTTACACCCACCCACCCATCAGGAACAGATCAATGGAACATTTGTTACATTGTTTTTAATCTTCGTCAGACTTAATGATATTTGACACATCCGTTTGTCATTACTACTTAGTTGTATTATGGCAGCACCTGGTTGTTCTAGATGCTGTACAACGTGCAGTCAGATTGTCAAAAGCTCCGAATACCCAGTGTGCTGACCTCTTTTGGTCAGTAGTAAGAGCTGGGCCCTGCCACCTTGAGTTTATAAACTAAATAGACAAAAGCGGTGAGAGATTATTACCTTGATTTTATGGGCGGGGGATTTAGGCCCAAATCAAGAGGTGTTAGGTGCCTAAATAGCTGTGAGGATCTAGCTCCAAGTGACTTGCACATGGCTACACAGGAACTCTGTGCCAGTGCCAGGCATTGAACTCTCATCTCCTGAATCTCATCCAGTGCCCCCCACAAGACTCTGTCCCCCCAGCCATGGCCCCAGGACCGCAGCGAGAAGTGAGAGCTCCCCGAGCTCTGAGGCCATGCATGGAGCAAGATCTCCTCCCGTACTGGGGTCACAGCTGGGTTGGAGTGTGGGGGTTCCCCTGCCCCACCCACCTGGCACTTCTGCTGGGGAGGGGTCAGGGCGCTGAGGCTTCCCCTGCCTGCCCAGTGCTTCTTCTGGACCTCTGGGCTTCTGCCACCTGGTGGTGGATTTTTTCCCAGGGTTCCCCAATTGGCCGGGGCCCCTGCGCATAGGCCCCATCAGCCCAGTTGCTAATCTGCCACTACCTGAAATCCTGCTCGCCCAACACACTGCTGCAAGAGAAGGCCCCGGACCAGAAGTGTAAGGAAGAGTGCTCACTTAGGGACAGGGTAGATCTATCTATAAGAGTGTTGGTATGGGTGGTGGGTATAATAGGCCATAGGAGGCTCAGCCTCCCCTGACACTGCTGTGGCCGCTGGACCCCTGGTTGCAGGGTTTTGGGGGGAAGTTTTTGATTTTTTTTTTTATTATACTGCCTCTTCAGCCCCCCCGGGGCCTGCATGAGGCATAGCAAAGCTTCTTCCGGAGGAGCGTCTGAGACACACATGCTTTTGTCCAGGTGGTTGGGGAGGGGGGGGGGGGGCACAGCTGCAGTTGGCCTGGGACTCTGGGCAGGGGGTCTCGGGGCTTCAGCTGGCTGGGAGCTCCTCTGGCCAAGGGGGGGTGGGCCTCAGGGCTTGGGCCACGGGGGAAATAATAGGACAGGGAGCTGGGGCTAGCCTCCCTGAAGGGGGGCTTCACCCGCTGCCCATGACCGTTGGTTAGGGTTATGTTGCAGCTTGCTGTTAAAAGGTGCAGCCATTAGCTTTTCCCTTGCAGCACCAAGAGCTTAAGCTACATTAACCTGTTGCACTTCCTATTGTATGTTGTTAGGATAACTTTTAAGTAAAATTGCATTGGTTTTATTTTGTGTGTTGATTGTCTGCATAAGAGCCATTATTAATATTTTTGTTCCTGGAGGCAACCAAGGTATTGTTCAATAGCTTCATTAATGATCTGGAGGATGGCGTGGACTGCACCCTCAGCAAGTTTGCAGATGACACTAAACTGAGAGGAGTGGTAGATACACTGGAGGATAGGGATAGGATACAGAGGGACCTAGACAAATTGGAGGATTGGGCCAAAAGAAATCTGATGAGGTTCAACAAGGACAAGTGCAGAGTCCTGCACTTAGGATGGAAGAATCCCATGCACTGCTACAGACTAGGGACCGAATGGTTAGGCAGCAGTTCTGCAGAAAAGGACCTAGTGGTTATGAGTTGACAGTGTGCCCTTGTTGCCAAAAAGGCTAATGGCATTTTGGGCTGTATAAGTAGGAGCATTGCCAGCAGATCGAGGGAACGTGATCATTCCCCTCTATTCGACATTGGTGAGGCCTCATCTGGAGTACCGTGTCCAGTTTTGGGCCCCACACTACAAGAAGGATGTGGAAAAATTGGAAAGAGTCCTGCGGAGGGCAACAAAAATGATTAGGGCTCTGGAGCACATGACTTATGAGGAGAGGCTGAGGGAACTGAGATTGTTTAGTCTTCAGAAGAGAAGAATGAGGGGGGATTTGATAGCTGCTTTCAACTACCTGAAAGGGGGTTCTAAAAAGGATGGATCTAGACTGTCCTCAGTGGTAACAGATGACAGAACAAGGAGTAATGGTCTCAAGTTGCAGTGGGGGAGGTTTAGGTTGGATATTAGGAAAAACCTTGTCACTAGGAGGGTGGTAAAGCACTGGAATGGGTTACCTAGGGAGGTGGTGGAATCTTCTTCCTTAAATGTTTTTAAGGTCAGGCTTGACAAAGCCCTGGCTGGGATGATTTAGTTGGGGACTGGTCCTGCTTTGAGCAAGGGGTTGGACCAGATGACCTCCTGAGGTCCCTTCCAACCCTGATATTCTACAATTCTATGAGGTACACCCACCAATGTTATACAGTCTGTGGCCCTGTGCAGCACCACCAACTATAAATATTCATAAGAGTAATAGGAATTCTGCAGAGGGGTAACTAGAGGATACCCATCTAATTCCCCCTCACAGCTGTGGTCCCAAGCTTCTCTGTTACCCTTAATGACATAAGGCTTC
The DNA here is from genome assembly GCF_016161935.1 of Mauremys reevesii. NCBI lineage: Eukaryota > Metazoa > Chordata > Testudines > Geoemydidae > Mauremys > Mauremys reevesii. The sequence goes on along the minus strand of NC_052624.1, from coordinate 184,937,646 downwards.
CAAGCAGCATGTGAGAGGTGTTATCTTCTGAGTAACCTGGGAAGGAAAAGGAAGACAAAACAATAAAGAAATCCCAGGCTTACCAATGGGGAAAATTCCCACTTAATTTTTTTTCTCCTAAGATAGATAATTCTTAAGGGATGGTGTTTGAGTCTTCGAATCCAGCCTGGAAATAGTCTTCCATGAGGAGTATATGCTTTGCTGCACTGGGATGTGGAGAAAAGAAAGGGTAACAAAAATCAAATAGAAGATGACATTATAAAGGCCTCCATAGATATAAAGTTATGACCATGGCCCTCTATAGTAAAAGATGTCTTTAAGTTGCTAGCTGTGCAGTTAAACAGGGATATGGTGTATGTGGGGGCACAGCTGTTTATATGCACAAATATCCTAGCATATTCATAGACAAGGTCAGGACCAGCTTGCACAGCTGATGCCTCTTCCTCCGCCCTCCATCTTAAAAAAAAAAAAAATGTTCAACTACCAGGGGTAGTAAAAAAGCAAATAAAATGGCAGGGTTTGTGCTCCAGAGAGGCCAAGGGCAGGGGCTCTCAACCTTTTTCTTTGCGGTTCCCCACCACCAACATGCTATAAGAACTCCAGGGCCCAGTGGGGGGTGTAGGGGCTCAGGGCTCCTGGCTTCAGCTACCGGGGCGGGGGGGCCTGGAGCGGCCTGGCATGGGGCTGGGAGGGCTGGTCCTGAGACAGCTCCTCTGGTCACGAGGGGAGGGGAGTGCTCAGGGCTCCTCCGGTTGGGGGGGGCAAGTTTGGGGGCTGTGGGGGACAGGGTCTCAGGCAGAAGGGGCGGGGCCAGCAGGCTAGCCTCCCAACAGTGGAGGTTCCCCCACCGCCCATGACAAAAAGACATTTAAAATGGGTGATAAATATAGGTCAAATCTAATTTAAAATGGAATGAGAGAAGAGGATAATTGTATACTGTCTGTGGCTACAGGAGTTGTTATATTAATACATAAAAGTTCATGAACCACCCTGAAGTCAAACAAATAAGATGTCTTACACTGGTGCTAAACAAATGCCCCTTCCACGCCTCCAAAAGCTGCTGTAAAACACTAACATTTCAGCATGAATATTTAAATATGAGAACAGTTCTGTGATCCTAAGTAAATCAGTATCTGTTTATATGCTCAAGGTGATTACCACTGGGATGAAAGTTAATACATGCAATTTAGCTGTGAATTGGCAGTGTAGTTGCAAGGTGAGATTAGCAATCAAAGGACAATCATCATTATTATTATTCATTGCTGCCCAAGTGCTCAGAGGTTAGTTTGTTTGCAGCTTTTGTGATTAAAAAGCTCATTTTCCATTAAGCCAGTCTGCATTGGAAGGAATTTATTCAAATAATTCTCTGCCTCCAACGGTATGAGGGAAAATAGTTATGATTAGTTATAAGTAAGTAAATAGCTAAAAATCATCTTTTTCCCCCAAAAAACCAAACAGAGTTGGGGGAGGGGGATTTTTATTTTTTAGAAATACTCACTGTTCCAAGTAGTTTTTAATAGAAGGTTAATAAATTATTAAGATTGTTAAGCATGTTACACCTGTGAATAATGTTATAGACTATAACTGTGGCTTATGACAATCTATAATGCTTTTAAATGACGTGCTTAGAATAAACAGCATGTTGATTGGTGGAAGTCAATTATTTATTAAAAATCTAACTCTGTAGGAACTATTTATAAATGAAACTTTAATACAAAGTGTAACCCACCATTCTTTCAACATCTTCATATTCTGGGAGTAGTACCATGCAATCACACACAGCTCACTGCAGGATCAGGACATTAGTCTCAGCTTCGATCTACACTACAGAATTACTTCGTATAACTACATTGCTCAGGCATTTAAATAATCCACACATCCGAGCAACGTAGTTATACCAACCTAAGTGTTGGTGTAGACAGCACTACATCAGTGGGACAGCTTCTCCCACCGACATAGGTACCGCCTCTCACGGGAGCAATGTCTCCCACTGGCTTAGAGTGCCTTCACCAGAAGGGCTACAGCGGTGCAGCAATGCAAGTTTCTAATGTAGACCTGCCCTCGGTCTTCATCGGCAGCCTGTCAAGCCATCAGTGTTCTGTCTTGACGTCAGTTATTCTGGTTTTCAATTACCCATTCTAAAAGTTTTCTGTGATTTATTTTCTCTTTGTTACCAGTGATTTGGATAAGTTTTAAACTACACTGGAAGGTGTCTTTAAGAAGCACTATTAAACTTTTATTTGTTGGTCCTTTGGCTAAATCCCTTGTCTTTATTCTTTTCTGTTTTCTCCCCCTCCTGTTAGGGTGAATGTTCTCAGAAGTGCTACGACATCTTTGTGTTGGAGACGGTTTGCGTTGCTTGGTTTTCCTTTGAGTTCCTCCTGCGCTCCATTCAGGCAGAAAGCAAGTGCGCCTTCCTGAAGACCCCCCTCAACATCATCGACATCTTAGCCATCTTGCCTTTCTACATCTCTTTGATAGTGGATATGGTCTCTGCTAAAAACAGCAACAGGAAGCCTGGCAGCGGAGCAGGAAGCAAGTACTTGGAGCGAGTGGGCCTGGTTCTACGCTTCTTGCGGGCTCTCCGCATCCTGTACGTCATGAGGCTCGCACGCCATTCACTGGGACTGCAGACACTGGGACTCACTGTGCGCCGCTGCACCAGGGAATTTGGACTCCTCCTCCTCTTCCTTTGTGTTGCCATGGCGCTCTTTTCTCCACTGGTTTATTTGGCAGAGAGCGAACTGGGAGCCAAGCAAGAATTCACTAGCATTCCCATCAGCTATTGGTGGGCTGTAATCTCCATGACAACTGTAGGCTATGGAGACATGGTACCTCGGAGCATCCCGGGACAGGTAGTAGCCCTGAGCAGTATCTTGAGTGGTATTTTGCTGATGGCTTTTCCGGTCACTTCCATCTTTCACACTTTTTCCCGCTCCTACACAGAGCTAAAGGAACAGCAGCAGCGAGCTGCAAGCAGACAGTTGCACCAGCTAGAGGAAACCACCAGATCCCCAAATGGTGACAGTTCTCAGGGACTGGGTATCTCCTCCCCACTAGACGCAGCTGGGGCGTGGCGTCAGCCAGCAGTGAACCAGGAAGACAAGAGGAAGTGTTGACTGCAAACAACTAAAAGATTTAGCCAGCAGCACTGAACTAGCAAATGAGAGAGTTCCAGATCTGAAACAAAACCCTATGGAACGAACATAAATCAGGGTATATAGTGAGACCTGTGCAAGAGACTGTCCTTCTTGAGTAACTTTTAGTGTCCCTAAAAACAACGTGGAGTACCGTTCTGCTCCCTCTTTCGTAGAAGGCCGCTTTTGTTAAGCAACTGATTTTGGGCAGCCCCCAAGGAGCAGTTGCTTAAGCCAGGTTTCCACTGTGTCCGCTAACAAGAAAAAATAAATTTGGAGAGAGAATTCATTCTAAGGGTCCATTGCCGAGGGAAATAAGGGTGCCATTTACTGTACATAAGCTTCCTGGTAGCCCTACTCTATGCTGAGAATGTCCCAAAACCCTTATTCCCTATGCACAATGGATTCAATCTATGTGGCACCTCCATGGGGTGTACATCTCAAAATGTAAAGGGGAAAGTTGAAAGATGGGGGAGAGAGGCCTGCCTTGGCCAGCAGAAGGGCAAATTTATCCCTATTCCCTGGTCTTTTAATAAATAGTGATTTATTTATTTATTTATTAAATTGGGAACCATAATCTGGGCTGCCTGCTGACAGGTCTGACTTGTGCTCTTGCTCTTTATGCATTATTTAGTAAACATGCATATCTACAATAGTAGGCTTTGCACTTTAGCCCTGATGACAGAACTATACATGGACAACCTTGTTAATGATACTGAACGTCAACTTGTTTTCCTTTGCTCACATTTGCACATGGCTTAAAAAAAAAACAACCAAAAATGTGTTCCTCTGTTAGCCTCCTCCTTCCTGTGTTTTAAAGACTGTTTAACATTTAAGCAAAAATTAAAAGCACCTGCCCAGTAGGGGTAGCCTTATGGTAAGGCAGGGTGGGAATGGTTGCAGAGACTCATGTTTGTAGTTTTCTGCAGTGGTACTTTGAAGACTGCAGCTCTATACAAAGGGCTTGATCCAAACCCATTAAGTCAATGGGAGACTTTCCATGGACTTTGGGGATCAAGCCCCAAAGCAGCAGCTGTCCCACATGTTAGGGAATAATCTTGGGAAGAGATGATCTTTTCAGACCCAGGTTAGAACTGTCCATCCCTCCCTTCCCCCTAGTTTTCATTCCAAAAGATCACTACATTTAAACAAAAAGTCCGTGCCACAAAAACTCAACCATTTTTTGTTTATTGAATCAAATTTTTCATATCACGAGCATCTGTGAGCTCTATGCCCCATGCTGCTCCTTCTTCACTGTGTAGCTGGTTCAGTTCAGCGTGTAGCATACATCTGGATGGATTCCTAATACTTGGTATCATTTAAGAAAAACAACATTGACGGGCACCTCATTCTTTACTGATGTAGGAACATTACACTGCCCTTTTCTGTTCCACCGCAGCTGTCAGGAAATGAACAAATACTCGTATATTACAGATGGGTTTTTCCCCCCCAATGGAGACGAGAATAACCCTACACTAGAAGATGACTGTAGTAAGCCATTCCTCAAAGGAATGGACTGAAAGACATAAAAGGTTGTTTTATTTTTAATAAAAACTGGAAGTTTTGTTCTTATATTGTTGCATTGGCTTTTCTTTTCCTTTTGAGGCAGTGCCATGTGCTCCAATGTCCCCACAGCTGACAGTAGCCATTTGCTCTTCCTGGCCTGTGTTAAACATTGGCCATGATCAGAACAACGGGTCAAGGAATTTGAAAAATCTGTTTAATTTAAAAAACAAGATGAAAAGCTGAGCGGGCAGACACCAGTGCACCCACCTCCATTCTCACATAGGTGCCAGCTCTGAGTCTAAGGTTGAGATGGGAGGGGCACCTACCCCTCCCATTGACTCCAAGGAGAATTGTGGTGTCTCAGTCCCACCCAGGAGTGAGCCCTTTTAAAAGGGCCTTCTGGACATATAGCACAGTAACATAATCTGGGGAGACATCCCCTTGTCCCTGCTGAATCTCACATCCAAGCTGTGGAAATAGCATCCCCTCAGTGTGGGATCCACAGAAATACCATGCTGGAGTTTTTTTCTATGCTGTTAGCTTCACCAAGATTAGCCTCATGCCTCCAAACAATTTTGGAGTCCTAGGGACAGGTGAAAGTGAATAACAGATTAAAAGCTATATACTGCCTCTTCTTACAAGAAAAGGAGAAGAAAAAAAAGATTGACCTGCCCCTCTATGAGCTGCTTCCAGGCCTGCCAACTGCTGCCAGCATCGCTCTTTTTGAGTTATTAAAAAAAAAAAATGATTGGCCAGTAGTAAAGCAGCCACCACACAAACCTTATGGTTTCTGCCCAGAGCTCAGGTCTCTGAGTACTGCCTTGCAGTGGAGAATTAGAATGAAGCATCATACTGCTGGAGAATTGCCACGTACTGCTACAATTTGATATTTTAAACTGGAGCAGGATTTTCATGTGTTAAGTCTATTAAGGCTCGTCTTCAAGGCCCAGCATACTAGCCTGCTAAATGTAAAATCAAGCTGTACTGTATGGTAATGCATGCAATATGGAGGCAATGAAGAATGTGGCAAAGTATTCTTGTCCCAAAACTTAAAATCAAAGCAGCTCACAGATTCTCCAGCTGAACTCAATAGACTAAATCATTTCATAGTATTTGCTTTAGTTCATGAACACGGTATGCTGTTTATACATGTAGTCTAAATACTGGACACAGTGATCACACAAACCTTAAGGGCTAGTTTACAATGGGTTTGTAGATGTCTCTTGAGACGATGAAGGTTATCACTGTGTCTGTTGAAGTCCATGACTCTAGGAGCATTAGATTCTTTCTAAAAAAGAGAGCACATCATGTTTTTCCTGACAGAATGAAAACAAACCTTTGCTCTTGGAGGTTTAGCAAATAGGCAGTAGTGAACTCCCCTTATGGATCGACAACTTAGAAACCTGTATTAACTAGGATATGGTTTTAGCAGTTTCTAATGACCCCAGCACCATAGTATCTAGCAGCCAGGTGATAGGTATTTAAGGACACTGCAATGCCAAGATCAATGATAATGTAGAAAAAGAATGACTTTGCATGTCTAGCACCTTTCAGCTTAAGGTCATAAAAGTATTATTGTTGAGCTATATTAATTATTATGTATTGGCTGGCCACAGCCAGTATCTTATAGTTTCAAAAGCCATGTAATTAAATTACAATGTGCACACAGTTTTTTTGACTAATAAATCAACAACTGCAAAGACATATTACTCCTGTTACATAAAGCATGGCTTTTAATAAAGGGTCAGTTTGCATATTGAGATGACAAACCAGGAAAGTATAAAGCAGGAACCCTTTAAACAAATTATTTTGGAAGCCTTTTCAAGTTCTGTGACACTGAATGTCAGACAGACTACACCAATATGAGAATGGTTTTTATTCAGCAATAGGTCTGGTCACTGCTAAGGCTCATTGCATTGGACTAAGTGCTTTGGGAGCATTTTCACTCTCAGATTTTTCCATTGGTGAATCTGGGCCTTCTCCTAACCCTGTCTGCAATTTCTGACCACCTTGGTAGGCATTCCTATGTTTTTCTTGTGTAAATACATGTTTCTGATCCACAATCATAATTAGACAGTCACTTGCTCTTTCCTAAAGACTGCAAATAAGCATTAAGACCTCTTCTACAAAAGGCCAGAGTTGCTAAGCTCTGTGATAGAGGCCATCTTTCCCACTGCCATCTACATGGTGACATTTTGATTTCATTAACACATTAAGAGTTCTCATACTCCAAGTTAATTGACGTGCACACATACTCCTAGAAGAATATTTCCGTTGCAAACCCTGGTGCTCTTATTGTGAGTCTCAGGATGTTTGCTAAGGCCTGGTTTGACAAAAGTCCTGGCTGGGATGATTTAGTTGGGGTGGGTCCTGCTTTGAGCAGAGGGTTGGAGAAGATGACCTCGTGAGGTCTCTTCCAACCCTAATCGTCTATGATTCTGTGATCCTTAAAGCCTCAGTTTGAGGAGTCTCAGCTTTCCTCTCTAAAACAAAAGTAAATCAATATCCCTTATAGCTGCAGAGATAAGAACTTGAAAATGTGAACTCAAAGGGTTCAAAAAGCAAATAAAGCGAACCACACATTTATTAGTTCTACAATTTGCTTTGTTTTTAAGTCAATTGACTGATATGTTGAATGTTTGGGGCTGGCAGCATTGATATTTTCAACACATAGTGCTATAAGTTTGGCAACAAAACCCCCCAAAATTTAGAGAGTTATAGGGACCAGATGGTACAATGCTATAGAAAAACGGGATACACAGGCTTTTACTATACCTTTCCACTGCATGTTCAAAACCAGCCCTGATCAGCAGTGACCAAAAGCTGTTACTGTACGATGAGCTTCGTGAAATGAGCAGATGGTCTCTGTTAAAGCTTCTCAGACTGGGCCCAAAATCACAAAGTCATTATCATAATAGGCATAGTTAGTGGTAGCCTCAGTGCAGAAACTTTTCTGGCCATGGAGGCCAAACTACCCGTGAGCCCATAAACATATTGCCATCACATCAGGGTTGAGGTACAATAAAAAGGGATAGGCAAGGGGAAATGTGCACTGCTGCAGCATCAGCATGACTAAGGGCTAGTCTACAGAGTGCTGCCAAATAAATAATGGAAAAAAGGTAGACATGCTCAATTGCCATGTATTGGTTTTTCATCTCCACAATTCAAATTACAAGATAAAGGTACATTGGTGTCAAAGATTATTATCAGCCCAATTCTGACACTCTTACACCAAACAATACCTTACTCTGCAAGGAATCCCACTGATTTCAGCCTCGTAGTAAGCAGGTACAACTTCCATTGACTTCAGTGGGCACTCCCATTTATTCTCAGGCTGAATTTGACCCAATCGGTCATAAGAGTTTCACTGATTTCAATGGGCCCTGTCACAGAGTAAAAAAAAAAAAAAAAAAAAAAAGATGACTTGTGACTCAGCATGGCAGAAACTGGCCATAGGAGTACATTTTGAGCTATACTGTGCAGCTTATTACACTGAGCAATAACAGAAGTAATCCCCTTGACTTGACTTGGAATAACATGGGTAAGTGCTTTCCATGGTCCATAAGAATTGCACAGTCCAGCCCTTCTGTTAGCAAATTGTAACAGGGCAATCAGCATTTTACTTTATTTCCAGACTCCCTTGTATCCCTGACACCCCCCCACCCCGCTCTCTCCTCTGTATTTTCTGCCTTCTCCCCCACCCAGTCTCTGAAACTCCCCACAAATCACTCTCTTAATTCCCTACTTCTGCTTTCTACCTAATTTATGCCTCCCCCCACACACTCACTTGACCAGAAAGCCCAGTCGAAAAGGGACCCATGTGGCTCTGGTCAGCACTGCTGCCCTGCCCGTTGACAGTCCAGTTGGTGCAGGGCTGGCAGGCTCCCTACCTGGCTCCGCACAGCTCCCAGCGGGGGGGGGGAGGGGGGCACCATGTCCCTTGGTTCCTAGGTGGAGGGACGGCCACAACCTCAGCGCCAGCTCTGCAGTGCCCATTGGCTGGGAACCACAGCCAATGGGTGCTGCGGGGGCAGTGCCTGTGCGCAGAGTCTCCTGGCCACACCAACACCTAGGAGCTAAGGAACATGTTGCTTGGGAGGGAGCCACCTGAGGTAAGAATCACCCAGAGCCCGCACCCCCACCCAGCATCTCAACCCACCCTCCATCTCACCCGGAGTCCCCTCCCGCACCCACACTCCCACCCAGATCCCACACTTCCAACCCCCTGCCCCAGCTTGGAACCTCCTCCTGCACCCCAAATACCTCATCCCTGGCCCTGGATGGAGCCCTCACCCGCACACCAATGTCCTGCCCCAGCACCCATCATTTCTGGCCCCACCTTGGAGTCTGCACCCCTAGACAGAGCCCATATCCCCCCCCCCCACACACACACCAGCCCCCATGCCTTAGACAGGAGCCCCCTCCCACACTCCAACCCCCTCAGCCCCAGCCCAGAACTCCCCTCCTGCTCCCCAAACCCCTCATTCCCAGCCCCAACCTAAATCTTCACCCCAACCCCTTGCCCCAGCCTGGTGAGAATGAGTGAGGGAGGGTTGGGAGAGCAAGCAGGGATAGAGAGAGGGGATGGTGGGCAGAGCCTCAGTGAAGGGGCAGGGCTTTGGAGAAAGGGTAGAGCCTCAGGGCATGGGCAAGGGTGTTCGGTTTTGTGCAATCAGAAAGTTGGCAACCCTACCTCCCTATCTCCTCGGTCTCTATTCTGCTCTACAAATAATAGCAGTAGCTCCCCAAATCACTAAAAGCAGAAACAGCAGCTCCCCAGTTCCTTCCTCTCTACCACATGCTCCACTAGCAACATGAATGTCAGGGCTAACCAAACTCCACCAGCAAACCACATGCTGGTCAAATGCCCCGGTGCCCAATGGGCCAGTCTAGGCCTGATTGCTTTCATTTTCTAATTAACATGGGAGGATGTAATATCTCACACCTACACCCCCTGGTTAGGGGAAATGTTCATCTATAAACCATAGCATGATTTTATGGTCAAGAAATCCTGAGTAGTTTCAGTTCCCTGACCCCCTTCAAAAAGGCTGGGGAAAATTTTGGATAGTTGGGAAATAATAGGGTGGGGGGATGTTTGACACTTCGTCCTATGGCTAGTCTCTTATTCTTCCCCTTATATGCCCTCATGAGAACCCTTGCAAGGTGCAATCACTGAATAATAATTAACACTTCGTCCCTGTGAGTTACTATCCCCCATTTTCCACCTGGAAACTGAGGTAAAGTGATTTATTCAAGGTCACACCGACAGCCCATGAAAGAGCTGGAGACAGAACCTAGCAGGGTGGATTGATTTAAATCACCATGTGGAAAGCCTCTATTTAAATCATCCAATTTTAATCAACTTTTCCATTTGTACTTCAGTTATTTTCTAAAGAAAGGTGCCTTCTCATTCATTGATATGACCATTTACAACTAAATAGAGTCTTTATACTAGTTTTGGTACATCTTTTTGCTACCTCGGAGGATATACTAGACCTATATACATTTATTTAAGCAAATTATATAACTTGATATTTTCAGATTCTTATTAACGGTACATTTTTAGTATGTTAGAAAATGGTGACTGATGGGTGGAGTCATGAATATTCATAAGTTGATAACTGAGCCAGGCAGGTAGGGGGAAGCTATAAAACAGCAGTCTGAGACCAGGGAGGTGGGCTCAATGGATGATCCTGCTGATGAGATACATGATGGTGTCTCCTGGAGTCAGAGGCCAGGTCCCAATGCCTGTGATGATCTTGCCAGTCTCTTGTACCCAGCAGCACATCTCCTGAGGACCCCACAATACAGTACATGACCTATTGTTTAGATGACCCATATTTATAAAGCTTGACTTCAACCATTAGATTTTTTTCCCTCCTAATTTTTTCTTTATACAGTAAGGCAGCCTTCAATCCAATTTTTTTGGATAGAAACTCATGGATTCAGCCCATTTATTTTTTATTTCAATAGTTTAAGAAATTACACAAGTTTATGCCTTAACATATTTTGTATTAAATTCAGATTTAATTTTAAAACAGGTTTATTTTAAAAAAATTATAATTTAAACAAAGTAAGAAAATCTAATTTAAATTTTAAAAATCTGATTTTACCTTCCCCCCCACACACACACACAAAATCATTGATTTTTATCCATCCCCTAGGACCCTATGTCATGAATCCTAGTCCTAGACTTTAAATCTTAGGACACTGTACGCTTCATGATTATTTATATAACAACCAAAGCCTGCTTGTCCTTTCTAGGGAAACATATGAGGACAAGGTCCCAGACCAGATGAGCAATACAAAAATCTTTAAATAATAAGATTCCTTTCTTACATTTGAAGAAAAACATAAAGCAACACTGAATTTATGTATAATTGATTGATTTATTTAATTGTTTTTAAATCACTGCAATTGACAGAGAACATGAGCTCCATTAAATGTACCATACATTCAACAAATATGTATTTAAAGTAATTGATTTCTTAATTCTCTGAAGTGATCACTGCTACAGATAATTCCTTACGTATAAAAAGTTCTGTAACTTTGCTTTTAAAGCATCTTTCAAGATGAAGTTCAAGAGAGTTCCTAGCCAAGTATCCCAGCTTTTCAAATGCTCTAAATAGAAAATGACTTTAGACATTAGTCCACTGGCTTCTCTTCCAGCATTTGCAGCTCTGGTATGAAAGAAACATGTTCATCGAGCATACTGTTTTTGGTAGTGACGGCAGACTGTTAAGAATCTGCAGACCAAAGAGTCCCAAAAGAAGAAAGGAAAAAAACATGTTCATTTTATCTTCAGTAATACCTGTTACACAAAGCCAAGAGACCTTAGCAGCCATTTAGCTATTACACCCCTGTTTCATACAATAATAGAAAAAAAGACCACCAGGTACAAAAATCTTAGTACTACAAGTTATTAAAAAACCAAACCATTAAAATATGTGAGAAAGTGTTTGCATACAAGTAGAAATACAATCCTCATTGAAGCAGCATACACCAGAGAGGACAGTCGTTAGGTTTTTAATTAAAAAGAGAAAAGCCCAGATGTTCTTTTAACACAACGAGAACATTTGAGAAAGGGAGAGGAGTAAAACATTCATAGTCTGCCATGCCACATACATTGTCTTTGTAAGGTCACTTCAGGCATAAAAGAGTATGGTGTCAAACAAAAAGCATGGAGTCGAGAGTTTGACCATAGCACTCTATGCCAGGCCCTCAGATTGAACAATTTTCCTGAGTTTTGGTTTATTTGTGTAGATTTGCCAGTGGCCCGGGTAGTCCCCTGCAGACACCAAAGACCAGGGCAGGTCCTATGTGTTACTCTGGGATGTACCAGTCTCCTCTACATCCAGCTGCCAGGGCAGTGCTCACCACCCAGCCATCCTGAAGGGAGAACATGATCAGCTCAGAGGCTGCGCCATAAAAACCAGAGGCTTAAGGTGCACAAATGCAATACTGTGCTTGGATCATGCCACACCCATACAGCCAAATCCTGACCCCATTGAAGATAATGAGAATTTTGCCAATGGGACAGGGGTTGGCTCAGAAGCAGAGGACATCAGCTCCAAGAAATGCATGGGGAGTGGGATTCCAGCGGTCAAACCAGCCAGTTTGGGATTTATTTTAGACTGAGAGATTAAGAATTCAGAAACAAGGAAACCAAAGCACAACAGCAAAGGACAAGTTGGTGTCAATTATCCTAAAATAAACATTCCTGATAGCATGTAGTCACAATGCAGTCAAGTCTTTTACTCTTCACAAGAAAATGGCCACCCCACATTAAAGATGGTCCACACCTAAAGCATGGTAGAGCCAAATACCTGATTGAAAACTGAAGATGCGATATCCCAGACTTGCTGCCTTATTTAAGATAATGTATCTTTTTGGAATGTTCTCAGAAAACAAAATGTCTCACTGGAAATCTAGCACTGCCCTAAACACCAGTGTCTGCAGGAAGGCAGCATTTATCTGGCAGGAAAGACTGAGTCTCAAAGAAGAAGGCAACACAGACAACTGTTTCTGGGACTCAGTAATCAATCTGTATTCATCTCCTACAGGTCAAGCTAGGCTCATCGTGGTAACTGGCTGAAGCCAAAGGGCTTGAAAACAGAACATTAAATCTGTATCCACTTAGCATTTCCAGAGAAGTGCCAATTCTCAGAAAGGGCACAATGACTCATGTTGGCAAACATACAATTATATACGATTTAGATTATACATAACATTTTATGCCCCTCGGGCCTTCTCACTTTCCCTTCCAGCTTCTATCTAGCTTTCTAAAAGTAAACAGCCTGGAAGATCTTGAATAGCAGAAAAACAATTATACTTATCTTCACACCTGTTCTTTTGTAGCATTCGCATGTTTGGCTAACACAAGAAATATCCCAGCACACAAACTGGTGTCACTTGGCAGTCAATAATACTAATGTGAATCACAATAGTTAACTAACCACATTTTTAGAAAGCAGACCCTGCTCTCTAGATTACTGCTTTACTTCTCCCACACAAACTGTTCTCCACTCCAAACCTTAGTAACCCATTTTCATTGACATCTTTATTCCTGCTTTTCCCAATTTCTCAACCACTGCCTAGTAATTATTCACTAGTACTCCTGGCAATGCCTGCCTACTGGCCCCATTCAGCACTGCTGTAGGCATCCCAACAACCCACCCAGAGTCTCTGTCACACACCCAGTTGTGTACCCCTAATCATGCAGGGCCCCATTCTGTTCCTGAACGCAGCTGCTTCAAAGCAAGACTACTTAGTTATGTTAGACTCCCTCTCCCCTCCTCTTAAATTCTCTCCATCCCACCCGGTAACTAGCTATGTCTAGTTTAGATGTGGCCATAGCATCATCCACACCATAACCATCCCTCACCTTGATCTATTCAGTGCCACACTGATCCAGCAGTGTGAGTGTGTGCACACACAGTACATTTACGTTTTATACTGGCTATTATTGGTTTACTTTAGATTGTTCACCATCCCTTCTCAGTCCCTTTCCCCCGCCCACCTTTCTGATCCACTGCACCCAACCTTTTTGAAACTTTGATGGTGTCTTCATACATCACTGAAATATTTAACTCCGATATTCCAAACTTACTTCCAAAGTACACACTTTATATAAATAGGTAAAAGCTTCAGATAAAATATTCGATCGTCTGTGGTTTAACATTTCTTTAAATAGCATTAAAAACACAAACATCCAGCCCTTGCAATTATACATACAAACATACATACACACACACACGTGAATTTATAAGGCTCATAGGTAAGTATGCAAAAAAATAAAACACTGTCCACACCCCACCCCCAGAAAAACAAATTCTATACAATGAATCTGAAACCAAACAGAAGCAAACCATTAAAAATACCAAACTTCTTATGTTGCCGAGCATTCTTCTCTCTTGTTTTCAACTCATCAGAATAGTACAGTATTTACAAGTGGAAGGAAAAGCTGCACAGGCAGACTTCACAACACTGTTGACCTGTAGCCATCTCCACCATGTGCTTCAGAGTGCCTTTGTACTGGCTGGGTGTGCAGTGTGCGATGCTGGCTTTTGAGGGTAGTAGCTGTAAAAGTAAACCTGTAGCAGGATGGCCATGTCCACAAAGACCTGGAGCAGGCCACAAATGGAGAACTGGAAAGGAGCCTGGTTCAGGATAAAGTAAACAGTCTTGAAGGTATCGCCGCTGGTCCACATCAGCACCATCTTGACACTACAAAAAGGGACACAACAGAAGAATTAAAGAGGGTATGATTTAGGAACCTCTTGGGGCTAACTGGCAGAGGGCACCTGGGGGAGAGGGGGAGAGTACAGAGTTTTCCCGGGATCCCCCGGGACAGATGTATGTATATTAAGTTGACCAAAAGGTGACATGTGAATTCTCTGCCAGGAGCCCCCTGGTCATCATAATCACTGCAAAATGTATATACGATCATTTGTTTAAGGAATTCTGTATCTATACTGAAAATTAAGTTCTGAAGGTACATGAGTTAAGGCAGGTCACTAGGAGATGATAAACATGCTCCTGTCAAGTAGGAGGGAAGAGACGCTTATCTCTCTCTGCCTGGTCACGTGCGTACTGTCCGTTTTACAATGGAGGCCTTTTTTTTACTCCTGAGGGCATTCTGTGACAAAAATTAAAAATTCGGTGCACAGTATTTTAAAATTCTGCAAGCTTTATTTGTCAATAAATAAATGCAGAGGTTCCAGCATGGCAGTGGGAGCACAGGCCACTGGCTTGCTGAAGGTGGGAGATCATCCTGCAGCCATCCACCCCACACTCTCCGGACACAGACTCAGCAACAAGGCTGCACCCAACCCTGACACAGTACAAGGCCTGGGCACCCTGTGGCCCTGTCCCTCTGCCCCAGGTGCATCAGGTGTGGGGCAAGCTCAATCAGGCAAGATCTAAGTGTGGAGGGGCTCAGTGTGGGGGAATCCAGGTGTGGGGTGAAAGGATTCTGTGTGGGACAATCTAAGCTGCAGGCAGCTCAGTGAGGGGTCTAGGTGTGCGGGGATCTGGATGCACAGAGGCTCATAGGAGGGTGTGTCCAGGTGAAGGGGCAATGGGACTCCAGGGACTTCCAGGTGCAGGTAACTGGGGATCAGCAGAGGGGGTCTGAGTGTGGGGGATCTCAGCAGGGAATGTCTGGGTGCTGGGAGAGTGGGGCTTGGTGGGGTGGGTGTCTGGGTGCAGCTAGTTGGGAGTCGGTGGGGTGGGAGTCTGGATGTAGGGTCTCAGGGTGGTGCAGGGGGTGGAGCATCAGGGTCAGGGTTTGAGTGCAGGGAACTCAGTGGGAAGTGGTCTGGGTGCAGGGGTGGGGGTCTGGAGGCAGGGGGTCTGGGTGCAGGGTTCTCCAGATGCAGGGGTTGAGGTTCAGTGGGGTGGGGTTCAGGTATGGAGGGCTAGCAGGGTTCTGGATGTACCTGGTTAGGCTTGGCAGGAGTGTCTGGGTCTAAGAGGTCCAGATGCACAGGGGTTGGGTGGATGGGGGAGCAGCTCCCCATACAGGTGACCCCTCCCACCACAGCTGAGGAGCGATGGGGGCAGGAAGCAGGAGTGGATGCTGAGCTTCCTGCAGCTGGGGGAAGTTCCTGGGGGTGGGTCTGATACAGCCCCAGACACTCCTTGCAACCCCACGGTGATTTACCTCTCCGCTGGCTGCTCTGGGTGCCTGGAACGATGTACCTGAACTGCCAGGGAGTGGTGCATGACTGCTCTTGCAGCTTCCCTTTGCTTCCCTGTCAGAAAGCCATTTTTCTGCAGGAAAGCAAAGAAATCTGCGAGGAACATGAATTCTGCACACATGCAGTGGCGCAGAATTCCCCCAGGAGTACTTTTTGAATTACTGAGCCTGATGCCAAATCAGAAGATTGTGAATTCAACAAGAGGAAAGATGTAGGAAAAAGCAAAAACAGCAAGGAAGTTTACAAGCAAAAACAATGGATTTGGGAGGTATAACTGGGAGTACTGAGTACACCTAGGTCCTTCACCTAGAAGGCAAAGCGTTAGCATGTTCTGTTTTATGAACGGAGGGTCACAGCCAGGCTGGCTGGCAAATGCTGCAAAGACTTGGGGTGAGCTCAACTTCATTAGACAGGAACATATCTTGTTAGTTAAGTCTAGGCTCTAGAGTGCATGTTAAGATTTTATTTTACATGTAACCATTTGGTTCCAATACTTTTACTTACTATTTCTCAAATTTCTATTCTTTGTTAAATACATTTATACTTGTTTTCATCATAAACATATCTAAGTGCTGCATCTTAAGTGGAGCTGTGATCTAAGGTGTAACTGGTAAGGGAGACGCTCAGGAGGACTCGTGGGTTGTAGCAATAGCCATGCTCAACTGCAGAGGGACAGCAGAGCCTCTGTAGGTTAAGAAGGGAGAGTTTGTGTTGCCCATGACAGGTGGAGTCAGGGAGCTGACATCCGGCAGGCACAGACAAGGCTTCCTCCTGCTAAAGGCAGGTGATAGCAAGGGGTCTCACAACCCTGGGAAGTATTACAGATGGAAAGAACTGGAACTTTGATACAGGTTTAGCTTTATCAGACCATGACAGCATTGATCTACCTATATGAACCGTTGTCAATACCTGATGCTGCAGCAAAAGGCTACCACCAAGTCCACACAGCACACTTAATCAGATCAAGCAGCGCTCTAGGTAGGGGTGGATAATTGCTTCCTGACCCCCTAAAGCCTACAATTTTGTTATCTTAGTACCTACAGACATGAATGCCAATGGCCAAGTAGTTATTTAACTCCTGTTAAAAATCACGCTGTGAAATCTGACTTGATGGCATCCTATGAAAATAAATTACATAATTATGTGCAACATAATCAGTGTAAGTAATATGGTGAACATCAAAACAGACTTCAAATATCTTTTCACTGCAACACTTACGGCCTCCTGTGAGTGGCTCTCTCACACACACACACACACCCCTTCTAGTCACTCTAAATAAACACTTATGCAAAGAACTGATTTCTTGTACATCATACTATGCAATGTGTGCTCCAGAGTCAAAAATAAGTAGTCCAACAGTACACACAAAGAAACAATGAATGTATCTGCAGCTGTTTATAGCAAGGTTAAAAATTATCAAGAAGGTTTGCTCCCATGGTTTATACCTGTGCCAATGCCCAAACTTTAATACCCAGCATTCCTCCCTTTTATACTTTCATTTTGCTGCATCTTGGGCTTTTCTCTTCTTTCCCCTCACTTCCAGTGCATTTCTGGTCCTCCCATTCAAGGTTCAGGAGAAAGTATGGGGAACAGAAATAGATTTTGAAACGTAAAATACATAAGGTTTTTCTTGTCCTGCCCTCAACACTGACAGTCAAGGATGTGAACAGTTAGTTTCTGAAAGCTGGTTATGGGCTTCATATATTCTAACTGGAGAGCTTTTTAAAAGGGCAGATAAGCAATACTAAATAAAAGCTTTGCAGTTCACAGTTACATTATCGTAAATATTATGCAGCCCATAGATGAAATGTCAGAATTATGACTGAGTTTTGCCAGACTTGATTGTAATTCATCAAATGTAACTGTGCACACACTGTAGAGAAGGAATAGGGCCCAAGGTTAATTTCCTAAACATTCGAAGGGGAGGAGGGGAAATCAAGATAGGTCGATTTGTATTTTGGATACAAATATATCACCCTAATATGGGCTAAATCCTGCATTCCATACTCTAGCCCTTACTGTAACGGGGGCCAAGGGATACTGACCCATCACGTAACAGGAGTATAAGCCTTTTGCAACATTTATACCCCATGTTAGGTGACTGGGATCATAAAATAAAGATCGGTAACAATCTACATATTATGAAGCTACCAAGGGATTTCATGCGTGAAGCTGCAAGCTGGACATATGATTCAATAAATAATAATATAGGACTAGTTCAATCTCAAATTGTATACAAAGAAGAAGAAATAGCTAAGGTAAGCCTAGTTCAGTCCTCCTTGTTCAGTGAAAGGAAGCACAGTCCTTCTGTGTAACAACCACCACCAGCCACGGGAATGAGCCATGCTACAGAACATTTTTTAGAGAGTTACACAGGCAGATTTTTTTTTTTTTTTAAAGACAAACAAATCTGAACAGCTTGAATACATAAGACGGGAGTGCAGTAAATTAGGATAGTTCATTTGCAGGCAGCTGAGATGATTCCTGATGATCCTCAGCCATGGATGTTTGCTATGCAGCTGATTGTGGACACCTGACTTAATTGCGAATCTGTTTTACAATTTTGTTTGTCTGTTCAATAAAATCCAGCCCAGGCTAAACAAATGTGTGTCTGGCCTGCCATGTCTGGCAAAATGATATGTTAATTGTTTGGATAAATCCAATTAAAAGATGCTCCATAGATTTTAAGTAGGAGTCTAACATCCAAAGGACAAAATCTCTGTTTTTTCTTGCTGAATATCAGGCAAAGTCAAAGTCATAAAAGGGGGCTATTTAAAAATATCCCAGATTGTTGCTACCCAAGAGAGTGGGGTGTTTTCAAGGGAAACATATATCATCAGCAGTCTATAAACCAGGAGGGAGTTTAGTCTCCTGGCGAGAGAGCTATAGCCAAAGGCGAAAAACTTTTGGATAAGTACAATGTAGCGCTTTATGAGCAAAGCGCATGCTGCAATGGCAATGCAGATCTAACAGTCACATGAGCCATGATGTACAGACAAACCGGTCTGTGAACTTTCGTTAGGAAATACTTTATGATCTTGTTGTTCGCAATGCTGGTTTACAAATTTGGCATGTGATCCTGCACTCCTTGCACATTTAGGAGTCCCAGTGATTTCAATGGGAATTTCAGATGCTCAAGGAAAGTAGAATTGTGCCCGTGATGTTTTCCAGGGCACACTCCAACACTCAGTGTTCAGAAGAACACCAAGTTATTCAGTTGCATATATACAAGAAGATTGACATGAAATGAATATAGCTTAAAAGTTAACAATGTCAGACATCAGAAAATGTACATTAGTTGGAGCATAACACCCGGAAAAAATCTGCAAATTAATCCTGGGTTTCTGGTTAAAAAAAAAAAAACTGCTGTGAAAAAAATTATTTAAAAAAAAAAAGCAAGCAAAAATTGCGACAAACCTAATTTCACAAATGCATCTAGGCCAGTGGTTCTCAAACTTTTGTACTGGTCACCCCTTTCACACAGCAAGAGTGCGACCTCCCTAATAAATTAAAAACACGTTTTTATATATTTAACATCATTATAAATGCTGGAGGCAAAGCGGGGTTTGGAGTGGAGGCTGACAGCTCGCGACCCCCCAGGTAACAACCTCATGACCCCCTGAGGGGTCCCGAACTCCTGACCTAGGACACAGGGCCAAGGAAATAACCAGGCCACCATGCACACATTAGTGACCATATAAGTTCTCCCTACTCACCCCCCCTATATTTACAATATTACAGACATGCTGGTAGCACCACTTATTGTTAAAGTTGCCTAATACTTTCCACTTTAGCACCACCCCTGTTCTCAGTAGATTGTCACTTTACCAAACTGTAACCATCTGGGGGGCAATTTTCCATGCAGAGTGTTGCCTTGGGTTCAATGTTTTTTGGAAAATTTCAGCTACAGCAGTTTAGCCATTTCTGAAAACAAGGTTAGATGCCCAGTTGGCTGGGTGGGTGGAAGACATAGGTCATATGAGGAGCTGGGGGCAGGGGAAGGGACACTGGAACTAGCTGGCAAGGAGATTGGGAGTAGGAACCAATGTGGGGGGGATGGAAAGGAACAGAAGGAAGGAAAATCTGACAAGGAGCTGAGGTGTGGCTGGTCAGAGAGACTGAGACAAGGGACCAGGAAGGGGAAGACTGAGATTGGATGAGGAGTTTGAGGAGGGAGACTAGAACTGGGAGCCAATGAGATGTGGAGCTCAGATGAAGAGCCAGAGGGGAGTAGGAGCTGGAAGGGGAGCATCTGGAAGCGAGGAGGAAGAAGGAGATTGGGACTCAGTACATCCAGAGGGAGAGATTAAGACTAGCTAGGCAAGGAAACTGGGACTGGAATGAGAAGCCTGAGGAGTGGAGACCGAGACCATGGGACTGGGTAGACAAGGAGCCAGGATGAGGATAGGGTCAGGTTGGAGGGGATGGGGAAGAAGGAGCCATGCTTGTAGGGAATGGGCAGAAGAATCTGTGACTGCTAGAGCACACTCTGGAAAGTAACCCAAGATCCCTTAGTGTCTCAATTACTGTGCTGTCAGCAAATATCTGTGAAAAAAGTGTCTCTCTCATCCCCCTTTAGTGCTGGTCCACGTGGAGGACAACAACCTACTGCTGCTATCAGTTACACTGTAAGCTCAAGTGGAAGAGATTTGTGCAATGGATCAAAGGGTTCCAACCATACTGAGGACTCAGGTGGGTGTCAATATGATGCCACGTGGAGTTTCTGTTTTTTCCTATAGAACACAGTATGTGATCACGTAAGTAAAGACTGTATCATAATGCACAGGCACAAGGGGGCCGGATTAAGGTTGAACAGTTAAAAGTTAGGAAAGGCCAGAATTCAGGTTGAGTGCTTGACTTTGAAACCTCAGTAATGTTCTTTTAACACAGCTGTGTGGAGGTAATTATTCTACTTGCTGCACACAGTGCTTCCATTCAGAGTAATGGGAGTTTCTGTGTGCATCGAGAGGAATCAGAACTTTGCATCCTCATGTACTTTGGCATATTAAGTCATTTCAGGATTTCACCTGGGATCAGAAAAACGAAGCTTTAGTATGTACATTCTGAACTTTGCCCACTAGTGCTCTGAAGCAGAGGGGAATTCTAATGGCTGCCAAGTATTTTTTACATTTATTCTTATTGCTGAAAAGGAGAAATCTTGGATAGATTGCTTCTTGTCTGCCTGCAAGGAAGAAAGGAGCAGAGTGTCTCATCAGATAGGGAGGCTTTCACTGAACAATTTTATTTATTTTTGGGTGCTTGTCTGAGTGGTTATTCTACAGACCTTTTCCATTCAGGGAAGAAGAAGATGCTAAGTGCCACAAATCAGTCCTTTCTTGCAAGAATACCTGAGGCACATACAAACAAGCTAGAAGTATGCCAAGGAGATCACCTGCAAGAACCAAGGAGGTTTACACACAAGCTGCAAAAGCTCATTTCCAACATTCACAGAAGCCATATTTCAAACTTCAAGTTCTGATGCTTGAGTTTTTCCCAAACTAAGCACCCCAACCATTAACAAAGCTGCACTCTGTGGCATCCACAACAAAACAACATTCAGCTTTAAATCTTCTCCTATCGTTACTATAACGTTTGAAAGCTGGACTGGAGAAGCTTAAACTGCAGGGCAGGCCCTGATCTGCACAACCAGCAGAGAGAAAGTCAATTAGAAAAGTGTTATGACCATACTGCTCCAAGACAAAGAAAAAACTGTCATGTTAGTTATGGAGAAAGAGACAGAAAAAGAGGAGTGAGCCATGCCACAGCATGATTGGTTAACTAGAAAGAGATAAATGGCAACATATGTTTCTGCAACAACAGATATGCCCAGGGAAGAGAAGGAGGCAAGAGAGTTGCTCTGAAATAGATGGTGTTGCCAGAGGCTGAAGCTGACTTGCAACAAAAATAGCACTTCCCACCAATGTAAATCACTACTGCGGTATCCAGTGACGACAAACCTCCCAAAACCAGTGGCTCGTTACAGGGAATTGCTAAGTTAATGACAGTCAGTTAACGTCAAGTCTCCATAAAATTTGAACTGACCATAAATGGAGGGAATCTGTTGGGAATTTTTCTGTTGTGATTTACTCTTAACAACATGAAAGGATAACTACATATTATGCTACTGAAATAATTCTCAGAAGAACATCATGTGCTTTTATCACTTGATAGACATTAGAAATCTCTCTTTCCACAGGTACTGCCAAATACTAATTTTTAATATGCTAACATAAAAGAAATCCCTGAGACACTGCAGTTCTGCACCAGTGACAGCATATTTCATATAGGATTGTTGTACAACTTACTTTGCTAAAAAATAGCACCAATAGCTTTTATTTTTAGTTGTAGTATTGTGTGGGCTAATACTGCAATTTGAAGTTATATGAATTACAGAAACTAGAGTAGGAAAATATCGATTGGCTCACTTTGTTTATACACTCAGCCAATAAAAGAGTCTTCTGTAGAAAGCTTTTTCCAGACCCCTGAATAGTTTTAAGTATCCTAAAGGGAAACCTTTCCACTGCTTCACTTGGGAGGCTATTGCACAGTCTCACCTAGTGGTTCTCAAGCTATTTACCATTCTGGGCTGCATATGCAACTCTCTATGTGTTATGTGGGCCATATCCAAACAATATATATATATTACCTGTATGGCCCTGAGGATGTCACATGGGCCTCAGCTGTGTGCTGATTGGGCTGCAAGCAGCCCACAGGTTGAGAACCACCCACCATTTGGAAATTTTCTCCAATATTTGGGCTCAGAACTCCTTATTCAGGGATCACTCCCACAGAACTTAATCTTCGCCCTTTCTTCACTCCATCTATCCATAGCTTGACTGCAAGTTCTTGCATGATTCTCCCTTTCTAGTACACCATTCTGCTTTTACCCTCAATTCTTTGAGCATTCTCTTGTTCATTACACCTTTCTTCCTCTGCCTACCAAAAGAAACAAGAACTTCTAAATAAAATTAAGGCACAAAACCCTGTTCCCTCTCTCTGCCCCCAAATCATTATTAGCCTTAAAATTTGATGCAACAATACATCAAACTAGCTGTCACTTACAAAGCAGCACATAGGCAGAACCACAGTCTGCAGAACTTTGGTTGGTGCTTGGCACAAATCTACACAAAAGGAAAGATCTAACAGTCCTTGTTTTTATTTGTTCCATGGATTTTCTCATATCAAATGTTAACACTCTGCATATGTAGGTAATTTAACATACAAAACCAAAAATATCCTTCAGCTGGAGGATGTGAAGAGGATCAGACATTAGACAATGACTTCCGTTGTGAAATTCCACAGTGACTTGACCACACATGCCAGCACACTTCAATAAAAATAGCAGCTACATCTTACCGGACTGTAATTACACCCAGGGTATAGTTATGAGCGTAGTGCTAATTTTATTCAGTGGCCAGCCAAGGGACCCAGAGTCCTAACGTTTATTTCCAATAACTGGAAGATGGATACAATTTATCCAACTTGATCCACTTAAAAAGTTATTCGCTGCCCTCTCAAACCAGTGGAAACTATGTAAAAATCAACAAAATTTCTATGACTTTCAACTTTCTCATCAACTTTTGTGAGAGCTTGGTTATGTCTACACTCACACTTTTGTCGGTCAGAGGCGTGACTGACATAAGTTTCACCAACACAAGCGCCGGTATGGATAGCACAATGTCGGCAGGAGAGCGTCTCCCGCCGACCTAGTTACCGCCGCTCGCTGAGGGTGGTTTAATTCTCTGCTGTCTGCGTAGAGCAGCTACACGGGAGACCTTACAACAGCACAGCTGCAGTGGTACAGCTGTGCCACTATAAGGTCTGTACTGTAGTCATAACTTTAGACTAGCGCCTTCCCTCAAAGTGCTTTACAACCGTTAACAAAAACCGCTTTGAAGTAGGCAAATAGCAGGTCAGGTTAACACTGGAAAACCTTTGACTGTAGAGTAAACTCATACCAAAAAAAAAAAAAAGAAAAAAAAAAGCAATATCATCCATATAGCTTATACCAGTTCA
Source organism: Mauremys reevesii (assembly GCF_016161935.1). NCBI lineage: Eukaryota > Metazoa > Chordata > Testudines > Geoemydidae > Mauremys > Mauremys reevesii. The sequence goes on along the minus strand of NC_052624.1, from coordinate 184,913,786 downwards.
GCAAGCAAAATAAGTTATACTGGCAAAAACACATTGAGGCTGGAATAAGCAGGTCTACACTAGGTCTTTGCAGGTACAGCAATAATCAGGCCTAGTGTACCCTACCAAGTTTTGCTGGCAAAATCTGCCTTTTGTTAACACAGGTTTGCACGTGTCCACACCCAAATCTAATTCCTGCCAGCAAAACCCAGACTTTCTGTTGCCAAAATAAAACGTCCCCGAACAACAGAAGTCCTCTGATGACATACTTCCACTGGCAAAATGCCAGTGTGGATACTGCATTAATCTCATCTTACATATAGAGAAATTGAGGGTCTGGAGGTTAAGTGACTAGCCCAACGTCATGCAGAAAGTCTGTGATTAGGCACGGACTAAACCCCCAGATTTTCTGAGTCCTGTACTGTGACCACAGAATCACCCTAGGATCAGTTACAGAGCCAGTTCGCAAGTCTTGAACAATTTGAGGAAACATTTTAAAATCAATAGTTGGCAAAAGTTGTGCTATGTAATTAATAGCTTATATTTGCACATTTCAGGTGAAATCCTGACTCTACTAGTGTCACTGGAAGCTTTGCCATCAACTTCAGTATAGCCAGCATTTCACTCTTAGGGAAGAGTTCTTTTGAAAACTAACTCCCTGTATAAAAATCATACAATTCATAAGCAATGATTTAAACTTGCAAATTTACTTCTCCTCTTCCAGAAAGAATGGTCTTGTGGTTAAGGCACAGCATGGATTTTGGCAATGCTACATTCAAACCCTGTCTCTGCCACACAGATTCCCCATGTGACTTTGGGAAAGTCATTTAATAGCTCAGTGCCTCAGTTCCACATCTGCAAAAAAGGATACTATTTCTCCTTATGACAGGGAACTAGGAGGATAACATCAGTAATATTTGCTAGATGCACAGATTCTTCAGGAAAAAGGGCCATAAAAAGTCAATCAGTGAATAAATTTCAGCACTGCCCATGTTTTGAAAAATATTTTCTAACCATCTTTTTCAGCTGCTAACTGTTGCAATCTGTTTACATTAGCATATTTGGAACAAGCAGCAGCTTTCACAGTTGGTTCCAACATCCTCACTTTGGAAAATGTTCAGCTCATATTTTCAGGCTCTGTAAAGCAGCTCTTCTGTATCAGGTCTCCTTACAGAAATGTCAAGTGTACACACTAGTGGCATTTCTGCCAGAGAGGCTGACCTGTCTTTAACACAGAAGCAAAGGCAGAAGACCATGGAATCTGAATGCTAGGCTATTTTTAAAAGTGCAAGAAAATATATATATATATGAATAGAGCATTTATCCCCAACTTTTTTTAAAAGTGTCAGTACTGATGCACCACCATCAAGAGCCATATTTCCAAAGGCAAGTGTCTACATTTTGCCATCTGGAAGTCAAGTTTGCACACACCAATACAGGCTATTTGTATGAGGACATATCTAGAGCATTTTTGCAGGCCCAGCAGCGTATATTGTGCACAACCAGTTGGGAAATCTAAGTCTGATACTCTACGCCTAGGTGCCGAGCCTCTAGAGTGCCTTATGTCATTTAATAGCAATTTGTCTGACACTGGAGTGGCACTGACAATTTCCAGAGGGAGCCGTATGTCCAGCCCTTGACAGCAGAACATTTAACAGGAACTTGAGGGAGGAGAAAGATCAAGAGCTTATTTTGGAACTTCAGAGTTAAGCTGAAACTAAATCCGTAAGTAATGGATAGCATAGTGTGGGTTTGGAATAGTGACCAGACAGCAAAGTGAAAAAATCGGGACAGGGAGTGGGGGGTAATAGGAGCCTATATAAGAAAAAGACCCAAAAATCAGGACTGTCCCTATAAAATCAGGACATCTGGTCACCTTAGTTTGGAAGATCCAGCTATCTGAAAACCCCTGCAACTCTTAGGAACAAGAGGGTTTACTGAGAAAGATGTTCCAGAATGAATGCTGCATTCTGCTTGTTCAGCAAAAAAATTCAGAGAGATGCGCCACTCCAAGGTAGTTGTGTCAGATGTTTATTTTATATTTCTTTTATGCAGCCATGAAACACAAATGGGGGGGGAGGAGGGAATAATTATGAAGGAGTTAAGCCAATACATTACAGCTACTCAGATACACACATACTTTTCCATGATTTTCAAGTGAGTGTTTTTATTACTTATTATTATTATTACTACTCCTACCACCACCACCTACAGTGGGCTGTTGCAAAGGGGTTCAGCACTATTTGATAGCGTACTAATGCAAGGTAAAATTTTCCTCTGAAAAATGCAAGTTCAGGTTTGTGAATTCATGATGAATTTGCGGAATTGTTTTGGTCAAAAAACTTAAAAAAAAAATCCTCCCTCCTCCAAAGAAATCAAAATATTTTATTTCAACATTTACTTCAATTTTGATTTGTTGTTTTTAAATGAAAAAAATGTAAAGCTCAAAAAGAAAATGAAACATTTTGTTCAGGTTGAACAAAACGCTTTGTTCCACCATAACTAAATAAATAATAAACCAACTAAAGACTTTTCGTTTGCCAAAAGTTTTTCTTGATTTGTCAGTACAGCCAGTAAAACTGAAAAATCAATTATTCACACAGCTCTGTGGTGTACACATAAAAACACAGATTGGGTAACCACTCTACAGTGGACTGTTCATATAACAAAATGTCCCAGATTGAATTAGTTTTGCTCATACAGTATATAGAACACTCCTACATAATATTAATTTTTAAATATCTTACTTTTTTAACCACATGCTCTTAAGTGATCGCCCCATTGTATAAAAGACAGATGTTACAGTCTGTGGAGGTGAAGGATCTTTGACACAGTATGTTGCAAAGGCTCCTTTGGAAGCTGTAATAATAGATACTATTTTGTAGAGCAACTTGAAATCACTGATTGAAAGTTGCTGTGTAAGTGTAACCAATGAGCCTCAACACCCCAGTGAAATAGATCAACATTATACCCATTTCACAAGTAGGTAAACTAAGGCACAGAGTGGCTATTTATCCAAGGGCCACACAGAGAGTCAGTGGCAGCTCCAGGAACAGAATTTTCCTGTGAGTTGCTTCTTGACTTTAGTGATTAGAGCATAAATGGCTGTGACTTGTCCATACAGCCTCCTGCACGCTACCCACTGAAGTGTGCACTGCAGAGAGGTACCTTTTCAACTATTAATAATTTGGCCACTTTTTATGGGGATAAATAATGCAAAAGAAACACCCAACTCCAATAACAGTCTAATCATTTGAGTCTGCAATTCTATCTAGTTTGAAGCATAAGGCATTTAAAGATTTTAATAAAAAAGAAAGTAACCTGCTCTTGAGCCCAAGCTTTGTATCCCCAGGCTCCAACACATTATTACACAGATTTTTAACAATTCCCTTTCCCCCCCAAAAAACCAGGGATTTATAGTAGGAAATTTTGTTAGGCCCATCAGCCAACTTAAGTGAGTTCATTTTAATACACGTGTGCCTTCACTTTATTCTGATAACCCAATGAACAGTCGGCCCATGTTTTAATATTGTAATGATTTAAAGCTGCAATTGCTGCTGAAGTCAACATATACAAAGTACAGCTGGATCTCTAGGTCTAGCGTTAATGTTTCCTATGCTATCTTGGAACAGTGGTCTTAAGTAGCTCCATAAAAAAGCTGGGCTCTCATAGAGCACAATCTAAGAATATCATTATAGTCATTTACTTCTCATGCATCAATCACATCCTTCAGCTAAATGTTTTTGTACATTTTAAGAAAACATTGGAGAAATACAATTCCCAAACACAACTGTGTGTAGAATAGGAGCGAACACACAGGGGCCAAATTTAAGACTCCTTTGCAATTACCTAACAATCTGGAAATAAGATTAGATTTTTACCTGAAATGAGATTCACCTGCTTCTTGAAACCTTTGTGATTACATGGCAATAATAAAATACAACTGCACTTACCAAAAAACACTTGCAAACTGGCAGTAAAGAGGACATAAACCAGGACAGAGGAAAGATCTTTATGCAAAACAGATTTCAAGTATTTAAAAATGGAACTCACTACCTTAAAAAAAAAAAAAAAGAAAAAAAATCTGTAGCAGCAGCAACACACAGCAAGTTTATACCTTTTCCTGTGGTAAAACCCAAAATTCCCAATTTTAAATAGAAATCAGAAGATATTGTTTTGTCACAAGATACCAAGCCAGGGAATGATCAGTACGCAAATTATTGTTATTGAATATTCATTTGCATTATAGTAGCACCCAAACAGCCCAATCAGTGCTGGGCTCTCCACAAAACCAGAAAAAGGAGTCCCTGCTGCAGATATAACAACAAAAAGATTGCAAAAAAAAAAACACAACAACAAAAGTATCAAAGCAAAATACTAATAACTTCTCCATGTAGTAACCCAATATGTATCTGAAGGTTCAGCATTAGCAGCCATAGTAACTGGAGATGGATAAGACCTGCTAGGCTGTAGAACATCCTCCTACCAATGCATGGTTGCTCCCTACAATCTATTTTTAGGGGCTTATCCAGTCTAGGATAAGTGTCTGAAGGGATGGGGCTTCCACCACTACCCTTAAAAGACTACTCCACAATGTAGCAGATCTATGTCAGGAAGTTTTTCTTGACAATTAGCTTATATTCCCCTTTACTTAAACAATGTATTTCATAGCTTACTCCAAGTTATAACCCCTAGCACCATGCTAAAAATTCCTCTCCCTCCCTGCCTTTCACACCCTTCAGATATCTGTAGACTTATGCCACCCCTTCTCCCAAGCTGTCACTGAGCTAAGCATTTTTTTTCCACCTTTCATCAGTAAGTCAGTCCCTCCAGCGCCTTCATCATTTTTGTTGCTCTTTCTTGAATTCCTTTACAGGTTATCTACATCTTTCTGGTAATGAGGAGCCAAAACTGATTGAAGTATTCTATCTGCACTCTTAATCACACAAGTAGTTGCATTGACTGTTGGCAGAACAAGCAAGGTTTGTAAAACATGCATTGGTATTTGTAGGCTTACGAAGCCACCATTGTTTCAGAATTCCAGAGTTTCTTAAGTATTGGGGGAAGAAGGAACTCTTCAAAAGCCAAGCCGTTTTATACTAGCCCTCCATTATAAGCCCAGTTTTGACCAACTCCTCCTATAATTTAGCTAAACCACACAAAAGTTTTTATGTGACCTACCAGCTGGGAACATTTTGACCAAATCTAACATGCATCAGGCATGGCATATTTATGGTGTGTGTGTGACAAGAATAAGAGGCCTTTACTTTTCTAAAAATCTCAAGCCATTTTGGGGGAAAAGCACCTCTCAGAAGAGAGTCTGGGGCTAGAAACTTGAAGTTTGGTTTTATTTATCTGTGTTCTATAGAAGCCTTTGAATATTTGGGAAGGTTGGCTGCTTAAGACAGACGTTATTTGCTATGGATTTCTGAATCAAATCCCCAAACCTTTCTTAAGGTTCTCACTGAAGGCAGGGAGAAGTGGAGATATCCCAGGTGTGGAAAGGGCTGCAGTATAAAAGACAGTTTTGGGAACTAGTGGTGTGCTGAAAGTTGGCAGGGAGTTTGTCTACACTACGGAAACTATGCCAGCATAGCCCCATACTACAGATGCAGTCTGTACTCCCCCAGTGTAGACACAGCTCTGTTCGCATAGCTGTGTAGGAGTAGGATTTTATATTTGTATTAAAGGTTATAATGATTGGTTATAATAATGTAGTATGTATTAAATGTACTAATGTATGGTTTGATTTCATCCTGCCAGCCACCCTTTTTGAATAGCAGAAAGGAAGGACCCTCTGGGACTTTGGTAGAAATGCATTTGACAGACTGCCAGTGTCTGTACTGATTTTAAGGCAGGGACAGACCAGAACAATCCTTATGACTGATTATGGTCACCCTTTTGTTTTAGGATAAGTTATAATGTCTACTATGGTTTCCTATATGTATTACAAATTAGGCACTCCAGTTAAATATACATTTCTTTGTTTGAGGTTTAGTAAGTAAGAGACACGATCTTGTATTGTGTCCTATGTTAAGGAGATTAGAGGAACGCTGAAGGCCTGGGCCCCAATGTGAATTGTTTTGATTATAAGATTTAGGAAGAGTTAATTTACAATGTTTTTTGCTCTCAAAGATCTCTGTAAAAGACCGTTTGTGTGAGTGAGGAATGTATGCATCAGTAAAAGAAAAGGTGTGAAGGCCATTGTTATAGCCAGATGGTCAAGGAAGCAGGGCCGGCTCCAGACACCAGCCTACCAAGCACGTGCTTGGGGAGGCACCTTGGGACGGGGCGGCACTTGGGATTTGTTTTTGTTTTTTTTCGTTCGGCTGGGCAGCGCAGGGGGGAAGCGGGGCTTGGGAGGCGTGGTGCCGTGCTGGGGGGGCGGGGACTTGGGCGGTGCGGTGCCCGGGGGGGCAGGGACTTGGGCGGCGTGATGCGACGCGACGCTCGGAGGGGGCGGGGGACTTGAGCGGCGCAACACTCAGAGGGGGTGGGGACTGGGGCAACGCGACGCTCGGGGGGGGGGGCGAGGCGGCGCTCTTTGTTTTCGCTTGGGGCAGCAAAAATGTTAGAGCCAGTCCTGCAAGGAAGGAGTGAAGAGACTTAACGACATCAGGGAACCATCAATGCGCATCCATAATGAACGAAGGGCAGATTGATGACTCTGAGGTAAGGCTGGCACCCCTAAAGACAATTGATTAAATGGAAACAAGGACAGGATGACCCTCTCGGAGGTGTATTGGAATGTTTACATCAAAAGATACCACCAATTAAGGAATAACAGGTCATAAACTGACACAGCAAAATCCATAGACTTCAATAGAGGAAAAAGACTACAAGAACAGGGTGCTTTGCCATCAGACTTTGAGTTCGTCTTGCCACACTCCCGGAGCATCGGATTGCAACCGACGGAGCCTGGCTCCCCTCTGCGCCCAATCTGGCTGGCCACTAGATTGATCCAGACTCTGGACTGGTAACTATAAACATCAACTGGCAGGATTCTGCGTGTGTGCATGGTATGTGTCTGTGTGTGTTTGAAAAGCATATGCTAACTCCTGTATTCTCAATAAATGTGGCATTTTTGCCTTCTCCCCTATAAAAGATCCCATGTACTTTGTATAGCATAACAGCTACGCTGGTCAGGGTTGTGGTTTCCTATACCCATGACCAATGTAGCTATTCCAATGTAACTTTTCAGCACAGACCAGGCCTCAGTGTGGCAAGAAAAAAGAGACTGCATCTCAGGCTGCTAGTAGAGGTGGTAGCATGAGAAGAGGGTGGCTTCCCATTTTCACGCTGGTTTTCTCTGGAGTCCTCTGTGGCCTCGTTGTAGAGCACTGAGAATGTAATGGGGAGGGAGGGGAGCAGTGGCAGCAGCATGCAGACAGAGAAGAACAATGCAATGAACCTAGCATGGAAGTAGGTGCGCCCAGGGCCAATCAGAGGGGGAGCCAGGAGGGCCACTTGGTCTGGGCCTCAAGCTCAAAGGGAACCTCAAATTTAGACATTTGTTAATTTGTTGGCATTTGATGAGTTTCGCAACTTGTTTTTATGCACATCCTTATCAGGACCAAAAGGTGACGCATACTCTCAGCTTAGAGCTGCAAATTTAAGCAAATAAGAGATGTTATTTGTTAAAAGACAATTTTTTTGTTAACTGATATAGACTGCCATATTAAAGCGTTTAAGATGTTTATAAATATTAATAAAAATATATTGGATCTGACAGTACAAGATTAGACCATGTGTCGTCATTATTTTTATTTTTATTATGGCTAGGGGCTTCAAAAGTTGGAAGCGGCCTGCGCCTCTCTAGACCTCTGAGAGGGCCTGGGTTGGCCACAGTTTAGGTATTAAGTTAGGCCACGCCAGGAAGTTGCAAATGGAGCAGAGCAAGTGGCAGACATACCACAGATTTTGTTGAAAGAGGGGGGAAACATTTGCTCCTTGAAATCAGATTCAGACAGTTTTCTACCAACATCTCTTTAGGGCATACTCCATGCTCATTTTGCATGCACGGAAAATACAGTAGAGTATGCCCCTTCTGTCAGCCCAATCATGAATATGCTGGATATTATTCCTGCTGAAGTGGGGAGGGGAGGAACCCAAGCCTACCATATTCAAAGAGTCACTCCCCTCCACCCTTACCATTGGTATTAGAACCACAAAGGGTGGCAGGAAGTCACAAATTCAAGCTTTGTCATAGCACTGAAATTTGGTCTAGGAAATAAACATCTTAAAACAAAGTTAAAAATCCTTTTATGTTAATGGTTTTTTTCCCCCCCAAGTCTCCCACAGCTCACCATTTGCTACTATATTTTTTGTAGCCACAGTAAGTTCTATTAAAAGTTTCTCCGTGACTGTTGCACCAAACCACTGTTTAACAGAGGGAGATAAATATTGTACAAAGCCTTTATACTGGAGGATCTCCAAGCATTTCACCAACATTTAATTATGGTATTATTTCCAGTTTGCAGATGGGGAAAATATATAAGGTACAGGGAGACAGTAAGCCACCTGACTAAAGTCACAGACGGGGTCAATTTAATAGCTGCAATTAGAACCCAGGAATTTCTGTTTCTCAATCTTGGCATTCAGAACACTATACCAGACCTTCCTCACCAACAACGTGAAGGCCATAAACCATGGGAAGGTAGTGCAAGTAAGGGAAATACAAAAACAAACAAACCCCAAAACACTACTACTGCCAGATGTATGGAGGCATGAGATGGAAGACAGACTTTTTTTTAAGATACATCTATGATTTGGTTGACAGTATGGAGCTAGAGTGGGATAATATATACATGACTAGACTGTCAACAGAAGTACTTTGAACGAGCAATGAAAGCAATCAACAGATGAAATAGGAGAAGATCAAAATGCTTAATAGCTATTTTATAATCAGTGTTCACTGAAAAGGATAACTGTAGCCCAGATAATTGGTGCCATAATACCTAACAAGGAAAGGAAAAGGTCACTAGGCAAAATGATGAAGGTACATGTTAAAGAATGCCAGGTTACCATTCACATAACTGAAATATCAGAAGCACTGACAATTATTTTTGAAGAATCATGGAGAACGCTGGAAGTCCCAGAAGAATGAAAAATGTTAAATGTTAATTATTTGAAGAAGGGTAAAAACACACTGAAGGAAATACAGATGGATACATTTAACGTTAACACCTGGTAAATTATTAGAACAGTTAAAGCAAGCAGTTTTCCTTGAGGAAAACAAGGTATTAGCCAATATGGGTTAACTTAGGGGATAAAGGAAAAAGACAGATGTAGTGTATCTTGACTTCAATAATGGATTTGAAGGAATTCTACATAAGACACTTGTAGTAATAGTAGAAGAAGTGGTAATAATACTCTGCACTGATACAGCTACTTCCATTTATGCTCATCGTTGAAACCCTGATGTCTCAATTTGACACCATCTTTTCTGTAGGCCAGTTCCTACCTGTTCTATTGAAAATTGCAGTTCTTTTTCATGCCACTAGTCCATGAACCATGTTTGTAAATGTTCTTTGGTCCTGGAAGCATTTGTACTGACTTCGGAGCATTTCTTGCCTTGCCAGGTGAGAAGATTTCAACTCATAAATCCACATAGTTCTGATTAGTATCTTGATTTTTCCACTTCAGCTTTAACTTGTTAGCAGCTGCTGTTTCAAGAATGACTACAGTTAGAGATTACATTATGCCATCACTTGGAAGCTGGGATTCTCATTATATAAAACTAGATTGAAATGGAGAAATTGCCTTTTCTGCATTATAACTGGCAAAGTGTTCAATAAACATTTCTGTTCTGTGTTTGGTAAAAAGATTATGTTTCATATCATCTGATGATTGAACACTTACTATTCCAATCATAACTCAGAAGGATGTTAAACAGAAGTTACTAGTGTTAAATATTTTTAAATCAGCAGTCCAGACAACTTGTATCCAAGAACTTTAGAAGAGTTGGAAAGGTGCTCACTGGATTGTTAATGCTGATTTTCAATAACTCTTGGAACACCAAGGAAGCTCCAGAAAACTGGAAGAAAGCTAATATCATGCCAATATTTAAAGAGGGTAAACGGGATGATCTGGAGTTACTGGTGAGACTGCTCTGTAGCATCTCCTAAGGTGCCAAGCATGGCTCTGCAGGAGCTTCTCACCTTAGCCCACAAGTTTTGGCTGCCTGCTTGGAGCAGTGTGTCCCGTGCCATAAGCTCAGCTTTGGTCTCTACACAGTCAAATAAAAATAAACTCAGAATTTGGCATCTGCCCCTTTAAGATATAAATTGAAAGGCAAGCACTTAGTTTCAGCACTTGAAAGCAAGGCCCTGACCTGGCCCAGGGGTTCTGGGCCAGGCATGAGGCGCTCCTCCTCTGTCCAAGTCTCACCCAACACTCCCCTGATAAGAAACAGACAAGCCTTCTTAACTGGCCTGCCGACTCCCAACTGGTCTGTGCTGGCCCCAGTGCCTCAGGGCAGTGCTGGGGGGGGGGGTCTGCGCTGCAGGGAGCAGGGTTGGAGCTGAGTAGGGGGTGCCCCCTCCTCACAGTCAGTCCTGACCCTGATGCTAGGAGGCTGTACAGCCTCTGGGCCTAGAAAATGTTGTTAGTAACCTAGCCTGAGCAGAGAGATGTCTGGACACCGATGCCTCCAGCAAGGGGCAGAGGTGACCGGGTAAACCAAATCACACTCGGGTAATTATAGGTCTGTTAGCCTGACATTGATACGGGGCAAAATAATGTAACCACTGATATGGGATTTGATTAATAAAGAATTAAAGGAGGGAAAGATAATTAATGCCAAAACATGGGTTTATGGAAAATAGATCCTGTCGAACTAACTTGGTATCTTTTCTTGATGAGATTGCACGTTTGGTCAATAAAGGCAACAGTGTTGATGTAATATACTTAGACTTCTGTAAGACATTTGACTCATGACATTTTGATTAAAAAACAGAATGATACAAAAATGAACATGTCACACCTTAAATGGATTAAAAACTGGCTAACTGAATGGTCTCAAAATGCAATTGTCAGCAAGGAATCATCACAATAAAGTATGTTTGTTTTTAATGAGGCCCTGCAGGAATCTGTTCTTGGCCCTATACTTTTTAACGTTTTTATCAATAATCAGAAAAATCATCACTAATAAAGTCTGTAAATAACACAAAGATTAGGAGAGTGATAAATAACAAAGAGGACAGGTCACCGATACAGAGCAATCTGGATTGCTTGGTAAGCTGAGCACAAGCAAACAATATGCATTTTAATATGGCCAAGCATCAAGTGATACATCTGGGAACAAAGAAGGTAGGCCATACTTACAAGATGGGCAGGGGCGGCTCCAGGCCCCAGCACGCCAAGCGCGTGCTTGGGGCGGCATGCCGCGGGGGGCGCTCTGCCGGTCGCCGGGAGGGCGGCAGGCAGGGCTCCGGTGGACCTCCCACAGGCGTGCCTGCGGAGGGTCCGCTGGTCCCACGGCTTCGGTGGAGCCGCGGGACCAGTGGATCCTCCGCAGGCACGCCTGCGAGAGGTCCACCGGAGCCACAGGACCAGCGACCGGCAGAGCACCCCCACGCGGCATGCCACCCTGCTTGGGGCGGCGAAATGTCTAGAGCCGCCCCTGAGGATGGGGGACTCTATCCTAGGAAGCAGACACTCTTGAAGAAGACTTAGTGGATAATCAGCTGAACATGAGCTCCTATTACAGCACTGTTTCCAAAAAGGTTAGTGCAATCTTTGGATGTATAAAGAAGGGAATCTCGAATAGGAGGGTAAATTATCCCTGTATTTGGCACTGATGCGACCACTACTGGAATAGTGTGTCCAGTCCTGGTGTACACAATTCAAGAAGGCTGTTAATAAATGGGAGAGGATCCAGAGAAGAGCCACAAGTATGATTAAAAGTATTGAAAAAAAGCACATGCTTTATAGACACAGACTCAAGGAGCTCAACCTATTTAGCTTAACAAAGAGGTGAAGGGGGTGGGGGTATGCTCTAATTCAAACAGGAGTTAATTCTGTGAAGTCCTGTGGCCTGTGTTATGCCAGAAATCAGACTAGATCACCACAATGGTCTCTTCTGGCCTTATCTAAGAACCATTAATTTTTAATCTCTAGTAATTCATAGTAGCAGCTGCTTAAATCACGATGGTAATCACAAGGCCATTATTTTAAAATGCAGTATGTTGCAGATTGATGGAGCTACAGTAACAAATTCTTTGTATCCTTGGTAAAGTGGAAATCCTGATTTTTTTCAGTGTCATACAGTATTCATTTCACAGCCTGGCTGGTTTGCAAAGGAGAGAACCTTAATGCTGTCGCTGGCCTCTTGGAATAGCAATGTTTTTGAGCACTGAGATAGGAAGACGCTGACTTTAGAACAGTGTAACTAGCAATCTCCGGTTTTTAGACATTCCGAACATGTTAAAAGAAATAATCTTGCCATATTTAAAAGGAAAATTCCCATTTAGGCCTCAATCCTGCAGACAATGGGAAATTCTCATTTAATTCCTATTCTAGTGACAATCAGAAACTGGGGTTAGAAAATGTAAGCCAATATTGCTCTTACTTACTTCCTAAAACTTTAAAACTGCGGTCACGTTACTGATTTAAAGTTGTGGTTTTGTTTGTTTGTTTGTTTGTTTTGACATTTCAATCCTGCAGCACCAATTTTATTGCATTTCTGTGCTTCTGCTGAGGTGTCCAATGAAGATGAGGCCAGCATCACTTCCATTTGAACTAAATTAATTCACTGTTAATCCAGAACTAAGGTACTGTACATATGCACTGTTTTGTTTTACAGAGAGAAGAATTCCTGAAGATGTAGCAAAGAGAAATATGCTTTGTGTTATTTTCAATATTTTATTTTTAGTCTAAAATTCCCTTTAAAATAAAAAAGAGATAGTGATGTCATTTTCAGATTGTTTCCCTGTCAGCTGTAGTCAGAAATTATCCAGAGACCAAAGTCTATTTCAGCTCATTGAAAATTCCTAGCTTCAGGTTTTTCTTATTTGTTTAGATCAGCACAAAAAATAAAAAACAAAAAACAAATTCAAAGCAGACAAGCTCAGGCAACAGATTCCCTGTGTGTGCTGCCAAAAATGCATCTGCTCACCATGACTCATTCTGTTCTGTCAGTGTACCTCATTCATAATTGCAGCCCATTCTTCAACACCAGTCTGGTACTTGGTGATTAAAATGGTCCTTTTACAACTGCTCTTTAAAGTACATGCCTGAAGTGATATAAATACAGACTAAAAATCCCTCAACTCACAATAACCTTTCCAGGGGTCACACTAACTATTTTACCAGAGCCAAAAGTCTCTGGACCAATGTAAAACAGCAGTTAAGCCACTGAAGTCAGAAATGTTTATGCTGATGTAAGGAAGATACAGACGCCCTCTGTCTGTAAATGGAAGATAGATGGTGTGAACAGCTGCACTGTATAAAAAAAAAAATCCCACAAAACAAATCTTATCTCCCACTGAGAAATGCGGTTTATTTTAGATTTTCAGAACGAGCTGGTAAGACAAATTTGGGGGAGAGGGAGCAAGCAAGATATCCAAGGACACACATGCCTCAGATTTTTTTTTATTTTTTTTGGAAAGAAGAACAGCTATATGTACTGAACATGTTATATTAGATAACTCTCAGATGTAAGGCTGCTTATAGCTATGTTATACCTCATAATATTACTCTTATAGTCAGAAGTGTATCAAAATTGGCAATTCTTGGCTTCCATGGCTTGAGAGACAATGAATACAGACTGTTTTTCTTCAGTGAGTTATGATTATTTTACAGGGTAATTCCAGTAACCCCAGTAGTATTGCTACAGAAGAGGCAAAAATAAGCATTTTCTTCTAGTTCTCATTTTTCCCCAGTTTCAGACCTCACTGAGTTGTAACCTGATCTAATAGAATACCTTAACTCTCCCACAGAGCCTTTATGGAACAGATTTTCCAAGTTAGGCATGACTGGAAAAAGGATGACTGATAAAAGGCTAATGTAGTGCCCATCTTTAAAAAAGGGAAGGAGGAGGATCTGGGGAACTATAGGCCAGTCAGCCTCACCTCAGTCCCTGGAAAAATCATGGAGCAGGTTCTCAAGGAATCAATTCTGAAGCACTTAGAGGAGAGGAAAGTGATCAGGAACAGTCAACATGGATTCGCTGAGGGCAAGTCACACCTGCCTAATCTAATTGCCTTCTGTGAGGAGATAACTGGCTCTGTGGATGAGGGGGAAAGCAATGGATGTGTTATTTCTTGACTTTAGCAAAGCTTTTGATACGGTCTCCCACAGTATTCTTGCCAGCAAGTTAAAGTAGTATGGGCTAGATGAATGGACTATAAGGTGGATAGAAAGCTGGCTAGATCATTGGGCTCAATGGGTAGTGATCAATCGCTCCATGTCTAGTTGGCAGCCGGTATCAAGTGGAGTGCCCTAAGGGTTGGTTCTGGGGCCGGTTTTGTTCAATATCTTCATTAATGCTCTGGAGGATGGCGTGGACTGCACTCTCAACAAGTTTGCAGATGACACCAAACTGAGAGGAGTGCTAGATACAGTGGAGGATAGGGATAGCATATAGAGGGACCTAGAGAAATTAGAGGATTGGGCAAAAGAAATCTGATGAGGTTCAACAAGGACAAGTGCAGAGTCCTGCACTTAGGACAGAAGAATCCCATGCAATACTACAGACTAGGGAACGAATGGCTAGGCAGCAGTTCTGCAGAAAAAGGACCTAGGGGTTACAGTGGACGAGAAGCTGGATATGAGTCAGCAGTGTGCCCTTGTTGCCAAGAAGGCTAATGGCATTTTGGGCTGTATAAGTAGGGGCATTTCCAGCAGATCGAGGGACGTGATCATTCCCCTCTATTCGACATTGGTGAGGCCTCATCTGGAGTACCGTGTCCAGTTTTGGGCCCCACACTACAAGAAGGATGTGGAAAAATTGGAAAGAGTCCAGCAGGGGGCAACAAAAATGATTAGGGGGCTGGAGCACATGACTTATGAGGAGAGACTGAGGGAACTGGGATTGTTTAGTCTGCAGAAGAGAAGAATGAGGGGGGATTTGATAGCTGCTTTCAACTACCTGAAAGGGGGTTCCAAAGAGGATGGAGCTAGGCTCTTCTCAGTGGTACCAGATGACAGAACAAGGAGTAATGGTCTCAAGTTGCAGTGGGGGAGGTTTGGGTTGGATATTAGGAAAAACTTTTTCACTAGGAGGATGGTGAAGCACTAAAGAAATTTATATTATATCTCATCATGGAATAGGGACTATAAATGAAATAAGGGCAAGAAACTATGCCCGGAGTACTATACTACATCATCAAACCCAACAACAACAAAGCCAGAATCTCTGCTTGCTGGAAGAGAAACATTCTGCATGGAAACTTTTGTACATCAAGTTTCTGAAGTGTTCAGAACTTCTTCATCTGTTATACTTGGGTATTAAGAACAATCTTTTGTCCTCTTAGATGTTATACTTCTGCAGATAGTATGATTAACCCTGTATTCCAGGGCTCCAAAGTTTTGGGATTACTTTTTTTGCTTTCTTCAGTGTGATATAAAAAAATAAATGAATTATAGTATAATCATTAATCGTGAATTTAATTCAACTCAGCAACAATTAAATTAGTCTTTTATAATAGGAAAAAGCAGGTGACTTGACAGGATCCCAAACTGAATAGAGATTAAATTAAGTCATCATTTCCTTGATAGATATTAACTTGTGCCTTTTTTATGAGCTGTGGTACCTTTTTCAAGATTAGTGCAATAATTAATGGGATTATAAATGTACTGTCTAGATTTTCAATTCTGCAAAAATATCTAAATGTTGGAACAGAGCCTCATGTTCCTATAAAGTACTAATTTTAAAGACAAATTTGATGAGTCATTTAAGAGCCATCATGGAATTTTCTATTCTTCATGTCAGCATTTGTCCTAAATATTTATTTAATAATGGAAAATTTTTACCCTTGAGCCATCATGCCAAGACACACTGCCCTGGCTCACTATAATGAAAGGCTTCAGCATCCATCTCCCCTGACTTAAATTTCTCTGCCTCCTCCCATGCCCAAGTTCTCTCTTTGCTCTCTGCTCTCTCGAGCCTGCAGTACAGTAACCCTCTGGTAGGCACACAGCTGATATTACTACAAGCAAAGAAAAAGGAGTAGACATAAAAAATAAAATGTATGCCAAAATAAAAGAACCACTTGCATGGAGTCAGATGAGCTCTTACTACAAGTTGTTTGTGGCAAATGATGGGGAGCAGAATATCTTTAGTATATAATTAAATAAATTGCACCAAATGTATACAGATGTATGCAAGTTGATTATACATCACCTTACATTGATTTGCCAAACTCAGAATCCATGGAAATCCCTTATTAGAGTCTCAGAACTCTGAAACACATTTCAACTTGAATCTACATAAGTTTTCAGGCATTACATCATTCTCAGCCAATCAGAGCACAAGATTATTGTACAGTCACTGACCCATAACTGTACATTTTGACTGGTTGCTGGAGCGATCTGACAGGTATAGTGACAGTATTTTAATCTATATACATGCACTCTGACTCAGGAATATCATCAGCCATAATACACATATAATCTGATTGCACAGCTGGTTCTCAATAATTCTACAGTGCTTATACAAATTCCCCTGATCTGACTACTGCCCACAACAAACATGGCTACATCAGCTTCTAACCATCCCCCACCCTGCCAACCCTCTCAATGCCAGATGTTGCATGCATTTTTCATTGAGCCTGAGGACAGTAGCCAACTGAAATGCACAGATAAGATTACCAAGAGCACACAGTATAGCAACTTGAGACTGCTCTCTATTAATGTTTCACTAACAACCAGACCTTCCTTTAACACCTTTCGTCATCTTTGGTCTCTGAGTTCACTTACTGGGATGCAGTTAATGCCCTCAAGTGATCATTAAACTATTACTATTACTACTACCATAGCTGCTAGGAGCCAGAGTCCTGGACCAGGACCCCACAGTGGAGAGGCGCTGTACCAACACAGAACAAAAGGATGGTCCCTGCCCCAAAGGCCTTCCAATGTAGTGTTCATTTCTTGTATTCCTGTTGCAGAAGCAACACAGTATCAGAAAAGGGAACTCCTGACCCAGCAGCCTCAGGAAGTGTCTTCTGTATTTGGCCAAAGTAAAAATTCATCTATCCCCTCGCTTATTTTCCCTCATCAGATATTGTTCGTTTTAATTTAGAAAAAATGAATAATTTGTTAAGTATATTTCTACTTTAACACATCAGATGCTATTCCCTACCTGGCCCTAATTTAGAAAGACATGCACCTGTTGCCATATTTTAGCAATTAATGAATCTAATAAGATTTTTGTACTCTGACAGACAGTATATATATGCTAATCCCATGTAAAAAAAGTCCTAAACAGTCAAAATTCCAACAGGCATCCACTATAATCATACAAAATCGTGCTCCAAGCCTGTAAACACTTAAGCATAGGCATAACTTTTCTCATGTGAGTAGTCCTACTGAAGTCAGATGGGATTGCTCACCTGTGTATGGCTACATAAATGCTTAGGTGTTTGCAGGACTGGGGTCTTTGTCATGTTCATAACAGTGTGTGGGGTGCGGAAGTTCATAGAAAACAAATTTGGAACAGTTCCCTCAACATAAATAATTTCATAATGCACCTCTACCCTGCTATAACGCGACCCGATATAACACGAATTCCAATATAATGCGGTAAAGCAGTGCTCAGAGGGGGCTGCGCACTCTGGTGGATCAAAGCAAGTTCAATATAACGCGGTTTCACCTATAACACAGTCAAATTTTTTGGCTCCCGAGGACAGCGTTATATCGGGGTAGAGGGATAGCTCAGTGGTTTGAGCATTGGCCTGCTAAACCCAGGGTTGAGAGTTCAATCCTTGAGGGGGCCATTTAGGGAACTGGGGTAAAAATCTATCTGAGGATTGGTTCTGCTTTGAGCAGTGGGTTGGACTAGATGACCTTCTGAGGTCCCTTCCAACCTTGATATTCTATGTACAAATCATATTTATTCAGTAGTAGTAGTGCCAAAAGACACCAACTGAGTTCGGGATCCCATATTGCTAGGAAGCATACATACACATTCTAAAATAATTACATAAATTGCAATATATTCTGAGAAAATGTTTAATGGAGAATGAATCTTCCTTGAAGACATAAACAGCACAACATTTTAGGAGGCTACGTCCTACTTGTGTATTTCAAGAAATATCAGTAGATCTATTAAAAACAAGTATTCTGTATTATCAATTACTGATACCATTCATAAATCTCATGCAAAACATGTCAGCCACTCCTTTTAGGAAAAAAGGAACAAATTACATAAAAGCCACAGAACATGCTGACACATCAGCCCAACACCACCAAAACCTTTTTATTTTAAAGGTAGTGTGAAATACCTTTCATTACTATTTTCTTCAGTGAATGCAACCCTCTTTCCCCAGCTAGAAGCTGTACATTTTAAAATAAGATATCTGCAGTTCTATGCTTCACAGAGAAACAATTGTGCTTGAATAGAAAGCACTTCTTTGATTTTGCTAATTCCAGTCCCCATAGAGTAATTAAGAAAAAAACATAAGGTTACCTGGTCGTAGCTCTCATAATACGACACTATTACACATGAAAGGGAAAAGCCAAATGAGAGCATGATTGAGGTCTGGCACTTAAAAATCCCTCTTCTCTTGGATACCACAGATACAGAATTTCTCTTGGCAATGAGTATGCACAAAATGCATAAATATGCCAAGGGTACAATCAATCCTAAAATGCCTTGAGCATAAAAGTAAACAAATATCAAAACACTTCCTTGAAAACGTCCCAAACTGGAGAAGCACTTTCAGCAGGTACCAAAAATACCTCTAATCCAAGCCAAACAAGCAAAGGGAATATGGCCAGCAGACCCAGGAAGTGGTTTCTGTATCTGGCCAAAGCAAAAGTTTTTGGTGATAATCTTTTAAGGAAAAAAGTAATTCGAACACAGCTCTACTGATAAAGGGTCAAGAATGATAATGCTTGGCAGATGGAAATTGCTGCTGTATTGGTTCAATGGATTAGTGAAAAAACACAATGCAGTGGTCACTTTTAAAAATCTTTCAGTTGGTTTTGCAACTAGGTAACATTATCTTGGGATGTACAGTGTGCATGGTAATGTAAGTCTAACATTCAAAATGGTGGATATGAGACCAAAGTTTTCTTTCACTCAGTTGTTCACAAAAAGTCACTCAGTGATGAGTGTACAATTTTAAGTTTCTAGTTTGTAATTTTTAATAGTATTTTATTTATTTTCGCATGAGTAGAAGTCATGTATAAGAATGAACAGCCAATATATGGGGGGGGGAGGCGTGTCACAAAAGATACCATTACATAATAATAATAGTTAATTAACAAAAATGTGTGAACTGGACTGCCAGAAATTATTACACACAAATTCAAACTATTTTCCCTATCTTTGGTGGTTTTGATATATGTCAATTCCCCCCCCCCCCCACCACCACCACCACCACACTCCCCCAATAAACAACACTTCCCAAATTCGGTTAAAATAAGATATTGACATTGGTGTCATGCCTCATATAGCAATTTGCAAGAGACTGTGAAGATATAACTTATAATTAGGAGATTCATTCTTTAAGTTAGAAATATTGTTGATTTCTTTTTTAATGGAAGTCTCACTAATGGGCTCAATCAGTCCATTGGTAAGTCTTTTAAGTTTCAGAAAGAGGTCTTATGTCACTTATTACTGAACCTTTACATGACAAGTGGTGCCAGATCCTTGTTTCCTATAAATACTGCCCCAAAAGCCACAGAACAGGCCGTGATGAAACAAGCCAATGAGCCTGCAGTGATCAGACAGAATATGTCCTAGATCATCTGCAGTTACAGACTGATCCAAAGACCAGTGCAGCCAATGGCAAGACTCTCACTGACTTCAGCGGGCTTTAGATTAGGTCATTGGTACCACAGTGGTAGATGCTGTGTTTAAAAAAAAAAAGAAAAAAAAAAAGAAAAAAAAGTAAGATGGGTCTTTTCCTAGAACTTTAAAGAGTTTGAAATGGTGACAGTTAGATGATGACTTTCTACAACAGCCAGGTAATGGAAGGAAGACAAGGGCTGGGAGGTAGGCCATATTTTGTGAAAGGTGCCTGACAAGGGGAGATTTCTCTTGTTTTCAGGAAGATCCATTTGTCAGCATTTGAGGTGACATTAAGGATAGAAGTCAGACCTGTAGCCCATCCTTAATCTAGATCCAATGTGAATAACAATAGCAGAACGTTTAAAAGTTTATTTTACAAACTGCCTCCATCAGTGCTCATTTGATGAGCTTATTAAAAGTGTGGATCAAATCCTCAGTGGATGTAAATCAGTGTAGCATGGCTGATTTCCATGGCAGCTTACATCAGCCAAGGATCTAGCCCTATGACTGCTCTATCACACAGTAAAAACTCAAGGACATCAGAAAATTCTTCCAGAAATATTCAGGGATTCTCCCCATCACCACCTTAAACACAAACACAAACAAACCAATTTAAACAAACAGCTTACCTCATTCCGTCGGTCGATCTGTTCTGATAGTTACGGTAAAGCTGCGGAACGCCTAACATGGCCTCAGTGAATACAGCCAGGAAGCCCAGTGTTTCCACAAAGAGAAATGAGTCGAGAGAGAGGTAAGTGATGTATCCTGTCACCCCCGTGAAAGTCAGAACACACTGCACATAGTCTGTAAACTTGCTCCAGTGCCAAAAATAGTTCAAGTCAAAATCTGAAATAGAATATTAAAAAAAATAAGAAGAAGAAGAAGAAGAAGAATTTTCCCAACTCACATAATCAATCATTAATCTCTCTCAGAATCTTTAACAGGTGGAACTAACAACTGGGAAGCATAAGAGTCATTATCATCCTTCATGTAAGGGATTAAATAAAGGTGGGAGAAAGGAAAAGGAGGAAAAACCCCCAAAGTCTAAGGTCTAAAGTTAAAGTTAAAAAAGGAAAAGATGATCAGTGATGTGGCTGCTCAGGAGACAAAGAGGAGACAAGGATTTCCCACCCTTCAATGTGCTTCCAAAATTGGCTTTTACTGAAATCCTTGCCCCTTGGGGAGTAAACTAAAATGTAGAAAACCCATCTGGCGATTACTAGCTGTAGAACATTAACACAGATTTATACAACACCACACAATACAAAGGCTCTGCCCCAAAACACTTACAATCTAAGAGCTTTCCAATTCAAGGTCATGGTCCTTAACTTCGAGGCACTCACACTCCTGGGACATCTAAAAAGTTGACTGAAGCTCTGGGACAAAGACTGTGGTAGAGAACTCTGCTCCTCGGCACAATGGAACTATATACAGCAAAAGTAAAAGCTGATCTGGGCAGGAGACAGCTTTCTCGGGGGCCAGCCCAAGCCTGCAAAATGAACTCCCACAGGAACCACCACAAACCTCACTAACCTTTCATTCCAAGTGTAAGATGTGTTCCTTGGACCACCGAGCCTTTGCTAATAAAAACACAACTCAGTGGAGATATATAGATATAGAGCTAGAGCTATAGAGGTATATATATTTGAGTCAATGCCAAAACAAAACACACTGCAACTACACTATAAACACACAATCTTTGCCCCTGGGAAGCACATTAGAGAAAGAATGAACAGTACAAGACAGATGTTATTCATATAACTTAAAGCACTACTGAAAGGCATTCAGATACCTCAGTGATAAGGCTGGTATAAAATAACAGACAAATACAATCAAGGACAATGGCTTTATTGCAAAACAATAATAATGGAACCACCAAAATGAAAGCTCTAAACTAATAAATCATTTGTCGCTGCTATTATAGCTTCTTCCACTCTACTACTAAAAAAAAAAAAAGAGAGAGAGCGAACGAGCGAGAGAGCGAGCACAAGAGAGAGAGGGTTAAAATACACTTGCTTCATAAGAACTTGATCCCCTTACTCATCAAAAGAGTGGACCATATAATGGCTGTAGTACATGAAGCAGCCAAAACACTCCAGGAAGCAACAAACCAGTTGTGGTCTTTGTTCACTTTCTCCCCCAGTGAAAGAATTTGAACCAAAAAAAGCCCCTCTACTAACAAGGCCAATCAACACCTTGTCTGACCCTGCAACACACACAGGTGATCTGGATGCTCTTTAAAAACACTTTCTGTAAATTCAGGTTAAACACATCAGCACGTCAGCCTCTGCATCCAGCAAGTTAACTTCATCCAGCCAAAACAAAATGAAGCAGGAAAGCAGGTTGGATTCCAGCCCCAGTCGTAGCATAACCATGTTTGGTTAGAAAATACAATAGAGTGCTATGGCCAAGAACTGAATTTAACAGCCTATTGCAGAGCCATTCTCAAAGCAAAAGTGACCCAAATCCTTGAAAAGGGGAACTACAAATGGCCTTTAAACTCAACCCAACAACGTCCTCTCACTAGGTTTTTTTTTTTTTTTAAGTTATGAATTTGAACAACTGTAAAGCAGACTTCAAATCCCTTACAATGCTGGCAATTCATTGAAGTTCAGCCCTTAGAAATTATAGAAATTTTGATTTAATTCAGACTCTGTCTCTGTTAAAGTCTGTAGGATAGAACATCCAACTGGTACCTGGAAAGTTTCCATTTACTTTCCAATAAATACCCCTCCAACTCAATATGTAATATTCAAAAGGTGTCCACGTAAATACCTGAACTCTATCAGAAAGCAGCAGCTGTAGCTCAGAACACTATCTTTCCCATGCACTACCAGACCAAAAGGAACCTTGACAGCTCTTGAAATTCATCATCTAGTCACACTGCTCTGAATCTTGGACTCCACATCAATTTCTTTCCTTATTGGTTGTACTGCCCTTTTTGGTGCAGCTTCCTTGGGCTTCTCTACGACTACTGCCCACCCTCTTTTGCCAGGCCTCACCTCCATACACTGTGTGTGTGTATGTGTGGGTTGGGGGGGGTTCCCTCCTCTCTATTCCCCCACTTTCCTCCTACTCCCACAGTCCTTTCCTACAGTTCCACCCCCACAGTGAACCTGAATGCCTAACTTTTATAATATAAACTAAATAGCTAAAAGCATGTAACTAACATAAAAAATTAAAAAAAACACAACTTACAAACCCATCAGAATGCATGCACCACTCTAGCACCTCCACTTAATTCATAAAAGCTCAAATGCTCAAACCATCATTAGGCTATACAGGGCCTAAATTTCACAACTGTAGGTTCTGAGTAATTTCTAATTTCAGCTACAACTAGCCTGATAATGTTTTACTGAACAGAGGGTGGGAGAGAGGGAAAACAAGAACAATTATAACCTTGATAACTACTTTACTGGGGGGGGGGGTCTGAATTCTGTTCAAAACAATCCAATCAGTAATTGCTCTATTTAACAGACATATATTGTACCAAAAGAGACTTCTGCATTTGGAAAGACATCATAAACTTCTGCATCACCCTTACAATAGCAGTGCTTTTTCCAAAAACAAGTAGAAACTGATTGGACTTTTAAAAAAATGTTAAGATGATGTCACGTTTGCTTCCTGTTTTTCATATGGATGTTAGTTTTGCCGGCCCTTACTTGGATTGTTAAACTAGTGTTTTGTCTTCTAATAGGTTTCAGATGTTTCGCAAGGCAGCTTGTTTTAGCCAAAGCTATCTGCCCTAGTAATTGGTTTCAGATGCTCAAGAAAGGTCATAAACAAATCAATTTAAGGCTGGAAATAAAGTTGTGAAGTATTCCTTCTGAGCATCTGAGCCTTCCTTTCTCCAGGAGGCGCCAACTATGTTAGATGACATCATATAGTAGCAGTCACACCTTTCATAGCAAAATAATAAAATACTGTTAAGCTAACTGACATGATACACTATATGAGAGGATGAGGACTTCAACTAGTCTCCTACCACATCCTTAACAATCGATCCCACCTTGTATTTAGCTTGAGCATTCTAGATACCTTCTCCAGATTGGAGGAAGAGCTCTGTGAGGCTCGAAGCTTGTCCCTTCCAACAGCAGAAGTTGATCATATAAAATATATTACCTCACTCACTTAAAAAGACTAATTGACCTTAAAGTGACCTACAAAGGGTTTTGATTTTTTTAATTTTATTTTAAATTAAGTTGCCTTCTTTTTAAACCCCTCCTTTGATTATCTATGAAGAGGTCTTCAAAAGACTTTAAGGGATGGGTTTGCTGCTTTTTTTAAATTCGAACCACCATGAATGGGCGCTCATGTGACTTAACTGAAGAGACAAGATGATAATTAAACCAAAGCCTCAATTTTGAACAATGACTAAAAATCCTTTCCCCTAATTGCTTCTTTTTCAGTCTGTCATTTCGCTGTTCTCTGTTTGCCATAGTCTTCCACAGTAAATAAATCATGAATATTGAAGATCTAGAACACACACACACACACAAAAACAAACAAACAAACAAAAAAAACAGGCTTTTGCCCCTTATTTGCCAGGCACCAGTAAAACACACTAATGCAATACTTTCTACAGCTGTCTTTACACACCATGTTAAACCTGGTGTTTATTACATTCTTTGTAATAAGACTGTACTGCTTAAGAAAGATGCAGGCTTGACAGCCACAGAGACTGAAGTCTTCTTTGTCCACAAAACAGGTACAACAAGGTACAATATGAACTACCCGCATTGCAATACCAATATGCCTGAACCATAACCTGGACAGATCATCTCTGCCCATTAAGTCTTGAGCTCCTACGTCAAGGCTGCCAGCAAAGATGGTTTGCATCATGTGGACCTTTGACCACACTCATTTGATGTAGGCCACTGAACAATCAGATAGTAACTTTCTGTCACTATTGACCTGCACTGGATTTGAACTGACAATGTAAAAACGAAAAGGTTCTACCGTATTACTAGCTCCCAGTGCTATTTAATCCAATACACTGGTTACATTTCTAACATGTTAATCCATTGATGGAAGAGAGATTTATGTTGGAAAAGCCTATTAATAAATACTACAGGGAGTTTGCTGCATAAGTCCTTTATGCAATGATTAGAGTATTTTGTGGCTGGAGATAGAGGAGAGCAGGTTGCCATGCCTACTCTGGGATTCCCATCAAATGTGTGTCATCTGTAACACTCAAAGTAGGGACGGAGTAACCAGATTTAGTATTATCAGAGCCAACACGAAAGTGGAAAATTCAAGGTTAAGATTAAATGTGAAGTGTCAGAGTGACCCCAGGAAAACTACATAACATCTGCTTCCACTAGGATCTTTGCATCAAACTTCTTCCTACAGAGCTCTTAAAACAAAACAAAAAAACCCAAGTCATATTTTGGTCATAAAAAGTTTTCCAGCAAGTTAGTCGTTACATTAATTCCTTCTGAGAAGCTGTGAAAAGGAAGACTAAGCCAGTGTAAAAAGAAAGCAAAAATCAAAAGCCACTGGAAATCTGACTTCATGTAAAAGCAACAAAGAATCCTGTGGCACCTTATAGACTAACAGACGTTTTGCAGCATGAGCTTTCATGGGTGAATACCCACTTCTTGCATCCGAAGAAGTGAGTATTCACCCACGAAAGCTCATGCTGCAAAACGTCTGTTAGTCTATAAGGTGCCACAGGATTCTTTGTTGCTTTTACAGATCCAGACTAACACGGCTACCCCTCTGATACTTGACTTCATGTAGTTGTGAGCCTAAAGTGCACTTGTCACTCCTTTGCCCCATTTCATAACGGGGCATATGCCTCGAGGCTATGCCATTACTGAGTCTTTCCAGAAGGCTCAAAAAGATAACGAAAAGCTTAGGGAAGAGGAGGAGGAACAGTAAATCAGAAGGCAGCTACTGCTGCAGCAACTTTTCTGGCTGGCTGGCTCCAAGTCAACTAACCCTTTCACAGGATTTTAGCAGTTGGTCAGAGACAGACTGACACAAAGAGAGAGAGGGGTGCTGAACTGGTTTTTAACTTTGGGAAGGTGGGAACATAGTGCAAAAAGGATAATTAGGAGTTGGCCCACATGAAGCCTGGGTAATTTTACTCTTGCATTGATATAAACAGTCAGGGCCGGATTATGTCATTCTGAGGCCCTAAGCTACATCAATTGTAAGAGGTTCCCATCCCATAAAAAATGAATTTATTGTTTTCATAGAAAGGACAATGAATATATAAAGACGAAAGCTTTATATTTGCATATATACAAAGGTGAAGTTGTAAAAATAGAATATATTCATTTTCAGCAGCCCTCTCTAACTATGATATCATGACAGAAATAAATTTGACAAATTCTTTGAACTAATTGCGTGTGTAAGTAAAGTAGAAGTAAACGATACAATATAAAAATATGAAATAAAAAAGTACAGTATACAATACAAATTACTAGAAGAGTTCTCAGGAAATTTTTCTTCTCTGTTGGGGCATCTAAATTGTGGAATTCCTTGTCTGAATACGCAATGAGACTCTTAGAGGATATAATATGGCAATAGGGGATAAAAGAGGCAATAACCCATAAGCTTAAAGCTCAACTATTAGTTATATTGATATGAATTACACCCAGGTAATAAGCAAACTATCAGAAAATTGTATATGGGTTGTATTTGTCCAATAAATTGATTTGTTTTGTTTTTATAGAAGGTTATGTTGAATTACCTAATATTGGTACTAAAATTAGTAGCAAGTAAAAAATAATAATTTTATATTATAAATATTAATAGTTATATATCTATACCACAACAAATAAGATAGATAGATAGATGAAGTCCATTAATTGCAGTTAACTCATGTGATTAACTCAAAAAAATAATCACAATTAAAAAAAATTAATCAAGCAGAACCCGTCATCAGCATGCATGCCTGTCCTCCGGAATGGTGGCTGAAGCATCAAGGGACATATGAATCTTTTGCACATCTGGCATGTAAATATCTTGTGACTCCGGCTACAACAGTGCAATGCAAATGCCTGTTCTCACTTTCAGGTGACATTGTAAACAAGAAGCGGGCAGCATTATCTGCAAACCTAAACAAACTTGTTTGTCTGAGCAATTGGCTGAACAAGAAGTAAAACTGATGGGACTTGTACGCTCTAAAGTTTTACATTGTTTTATCTTTGAATGCAGGGCTTTTTTTGTACATAATTCTACATTTGTAAGTTCAACTTTCATGATAAAGAGATTGCACTACAGTACTTGAATTAGATGAATTAAAAAATATTTCTTTTGTTTTTTACAGTGCAAATATTTACAATAAAAAGAAATCATAGAATCATAAAACTGGAAAGGACCTCGAGAGGTCATCTAGTCCTGTCCCCTGCACTCAAGGCAGGACTAAGTATTATCTAGACCATCCCTAACAGGTGTTTGTCCAACCTGCTCTTAAAAATCCTCAATGATGGAGATTCCAACCTCCCTAGGCAACTTATTCCAGTGTTTACCCACTCTGACAGTTAGGAAGTTTTTGCTAATGTTCAACCTAAACCACCCTTGCTGCAATTTAAGCCCATTTCTTCTTGTCCTATCCTCAGAGGTTAAGAACAACATTTTTTCTCCCTCCTGCTTATACTTGAAAACTGTTATGTCCCCTCTCAGTCTTCTCTTCTCCTGAAATGCGGTGCCCAGAAATGGACACAATACTCCAGTTGAGGCCTAATCAGCACAGAGTACAGCAGAAGAATTACTTCTCGTGTCTTGCTTACAATACTCCTGCTAATACATCCCAGAATTATGTTTGCTTTTTATGCAACAGCGTTACATGGTTGACTCATATTTAGCTTGTGATCCACAAGATCTCAAGATCTCTTTCCGCAGTACTCCTTCCCAGGAAGTCATTTCTCATTTTGTATGTGTGCAACTGATTACTGCACTTAGGAAGGAACACTTTGCATTTGTCCTTATTGAATTTCATCCTATTTACTTCAGACCATTTCTCCAGTTTGTCCAGATAATTCTGAATTTTAATCCTATCCTCCAAAGCACTTGCAACCCCGTGCTCTCAGCTCTCAGTACAAACTTTATAAGTGTACTCTCTATGCCATTATCTACATCATTGATGAAGATATTGAACAGAACCGGACCCAGAACCGATCCCTGCGGGACACCACTCATTATGCCCTTCTAGCGTGACTGTGAACCACTAATAACTACTCTCTGGAATGATTTTCCAAACAGTTATGCGAACGATTTCGCCAACCAGTTATGCACCCACCTTATAGTAGTTCCATCTAGGTTGTATTTCCCTAGTTTGTTTATGAGAAGGTCATGAGAGACAGTATCAAAAGCCTTACTAAAGTCAAGATATATCACATCTTCGGCTTCCTCCCTAGCCCCAAGGCTTCTTACCCTGTCAAAGAAGGCTATCAGGTTGGTTTGACACGATTTGTTCTTGACAAATCCATGCTGACTGTTCTTTATAGGGTGACCAGATAGCAACTGTGAAAAAATGGGACACAGGGTGGGGGGTAATAGGCGCCTATATAAGAAAAAGTCCCAAAAAACAGGACTGTCCCTTTAAAAATGGGACATCTGGTCACCCTAGTTATTTATCACCTTATCATCTTCTAGGTGTTTGCAAACTGATTCCTTAATTATTTGCTATATTATCTTTCCGGGTACAGAAGTTAAGCTGACTGGTCTGTAATTCCCCAGGTTGTTCTTATTTCCCTTTTTATGGATGGGCACTATATTTGCCCTTTTCCAGTCCTCTGGAATGTCTCCCGTCTTCCATGACTTTTCAAAGATAATTGCTAATGGCTCAGATATCTGCTCAGTCAGCTCCTTGAGTATTCTAGGATGCATTTCATCAGGCCCTGGTGATTTGAACACGTCTAACTTGTTTAAGTAATTTTTGACTTATTCTTTCCCTATTTTAGACTCTGATCCTACCATATTTTCACTGGAATTCACTATGTTAGACGTCCAATCACCACCAACCTTCTTGGTGAAAACTGAAACAAAGAAGTCAATTAAGCACCTCCGCCATTTCCACATTTTCTGTTATTGTCTAAAGTGAGCACTATACACTTTGTATTCTGTGTTGTAATTGAAATCAATATATTTGAAAATGTAGAAAACATCCAAACATATTTAAATAAATGGTAATCTATTATTGTTTAACAGCATGATTAATCACGTTTAAAAAATTAATCACGATTAAACATGCATTTAAAAAAATTAATCGCTTGACAGGCCTTACATATATTAATAAAAGTTATTTTATATATACATACACACAAAAAAACTGTTATTTTACCAGAATATTTCTGTGAAAGTTAATGTTATTTTGTCTATGTTCTCACAGGAAAACAAGAGAGGATATATAATTTTTTTACACCATGAATAAGAAAAAAAATATCCTTTTCATATGAATAGAGGAAAAAATGTTTGATCAACTTTGCATTTTCCTAGCAAAATTAATCCAGACTATATATAAAATATATTTACAAATGTTTACTCCAGTTTAATTTTTGCTGTTATTCTTGCTGATATTTACTGTGAAGGTTCCGGAAACTGACAGAGGAAAGCCAACACAAATTTATCCTCCTCAAGATCCACTCAACCCAAGTCTATAAGACGATCACCTGCAAACTCAATCATGTGAAGCATGGATATCTCATGAAGCACAAAGCAGCGTGTGCACTAAAATACACAGTTGTATGTGTCTACAGATCAAAAGAAGAAAGAACGCACTAACATAAGAGTATGGGCTTGGCAGGATTTCTTCATGACACTGCCGCCTCTGACCTCACATTTCCCCTGATTTTATCAGCAGGGAGATTATTTATTTATTTAAATGAGTTATGAAAGCACGATCAGAATTTTACCCATGACAGCTGGCAAACAAAATGCTGCCTTAGGAAACTGATAGCAGACTTACTCGTAGAAATACTAATTTTACAAGTGCAATTATTTTTTTCCTCAGCGCTGGCCTCCCATTGGTAACTAATGAACAATTAGTGAAGGGTAAGGGTAGGATAAGGGTATTTGTGTAGCCAGATATGTATATTTTTGTCAGATTTGAACAAAAATATCTATATTTAGAGAGAATCTTCTTTTTCCCCATATGTCCTTTATCAACCAATTTTGATAAAATTGAAATCAGTTTTTTCTTTTTTAGAAGCTCCTCATATTGCGAGGCCCTAAACCAGGGGTAGGAAACCTGCGGCATGGAAGCTGATTTTCAGTGGCACTCACGCTGCCCGGGCCCTGGCCACCGTTCCGGGGGAGCTCTGCATTTTAATTTAATTTTAAATGAAGCTTCTTAAACATTTGAAAAACCTCATTTAATTTACTTACAACAATTGTTTAGTTATATATTATAGACTTATAGAAAGAGATCTTCTAAAAACGTTAAAATGTATTACTGGCACACAAAACCTTAAATTAGGAGTGAATAAATGAAGACTTGGCACACCACTTCTGAAAGGCTGCCGACCCATGCCCTAAACTGTAGCTTAATTAGCTTATGCCTTAATCCTGCACTGTAAGCAGTACTCTATTCATCCATGTCCTCTGAGTGCAGCGACTGACGCTAAACTAAACTTCTTGCCTTTGGGACTGCGTTCTCTGAGACACCCAAGTTGTACCACAGTCCTATAGTAAATGTAGCCCCTGGGATAAGAGTCACAATATAGTGTCCTTTATGTATCAGCTACCTATGCTTTAAAATTCTTATGATAAACTTTATCCATCTCACTGTCTGCTTTAAAAAGCCTTTCCTATTGCTTCAATCTATGTGCTATAAACCCCACGCAAGCACAGGAACTACTATAACTGTCAAAATTGGCTTTGATTTTTCAACTCAGAGAACTGGCGAGCAGCTGTCTCAAATGACAAGTTTCATGGATTTCTTACCAGAAATAAAGTTGGTTTATTTCACACAACTCATTTGAAGCCATATTTCCTTGGAGGACAGCATGTGTAGCTTTCTGCTTTTACCTTCATTTCCTTTTTTGCCAACAACAACAACAACAAAAAAGACTAAATTTCATTTTTTTTGCAACGACTGACACTGAGAGCTCCTCTTCAGATCTATGCTGTGGAGGCACTATGCAGAATATGGGGAATTTCTGTAATTCTTATGGGGATTTTTTTTTATGAAAAGTCTGATTCAATTTCACCACTCACTTTTGAAGGGTTACCTACTGGGATTGAAGGGGGTCATTTCTTTGCTAGGACAGAGGACCGTGTAGAAGTCACACAGACTGTAGGCACATCAACTAGTATGGACAAATTATCAAGAGAACTGTCAACATATGAATGGAGTCCTCTTGGAGAGAAAGTGGAGGACCAACAAAAAAAACGTTAATTTTTAATGACTGCCAGCCCAGGGAGGCAGAACATATGAAACAGCATAACCACAGCTTGAAACAAAGACTGGTGGCGTGAGGAGACTGGATTAAGTAAACTGCTGCCCCAGTGCAAGGGGGGATGGAACCCCGGGCGGCTTGGGGTGAGAAGCAGGTAATGCTGCCAGCATGGACATGCATGTAAGCTTTGCTTGTCCATTCTAACCTAAGGACCCTACATGCTGTAGCCCAATTGACTGAAATGTTGGCTTGCTTTGAAAAGGTTTAGCTGCAACACAGGCACATCTGCAACAGGAGGTTCCTGTTCTTTTGGACCCAGCTGAAGAAGTGATGGTGAGAAACAGGAGGTGCTGAAGTGAATGACCTTGGGGTAGTGGAGTTGGGGGGGGGTGTCTCATCCTTGTAAAAGTGGAAGACTGGGGCCTAGTCCTCAAGGAGCACACTCCCAGGAGAGACTGTATAAAGGTCAGAGGCACTGCATACTCTGTGGATGTGTGGCAGGTGCAGAGACATACAAACCAATTAACAATGTGGAGGCTGGAAGGCACACAGGAATCACATATCATAGGAGACTAATGTTTCAGACAGCTCAGAATGCTGCCTTTGCCAGCAAGCAACTGCTTCAGGGGAACCTGCAAACAGCCAAACAAAAAGCCCATACCTTTCGCTTCCCCCCCCACACACACCCCCATTCCCTCAACTGGGCAGTTGTATAATGGCCTGTCCATAGGGGATATTTTGTCCTAACCAGTCAGCGGTTAGCTTATGAGATTGTATAAGTTTACACACACACACACACACACACACACGCTGAATGCAGCTAGGGAGTATCTACTCTGGTTTTGAAACCTATGAAATTCTAGGCCTCAATGATATCACATGGCAACAAGTTCCACAGGCCAATTATGGGTTGTGTAAAACACACACACACACACACACACACACACACACTACTTTTTGGATCATTTTTTAAATGATCATCAAATTTTCAAATGAAACCTTTCATTTTCACTGAGCCCCCCATTGTTCTTGCATTATGAGATGTGTGCTCCTACCCTTCCTTACTTCTCTAGATCATTCAATTATTTTGTACACCTCTCACATCCCTGCTTATTTGTAGCACATTGACTTGTCAACAGCTCATGACTTAGTATGAAATATTTACATCACAGTAGCACCCACAGACCTCAGTCCAGGCCCTCTTGTGCAGTGCAAGGGTGCTGGAACAATTTGTGTAGTGGGGGTGCAGAGAGCCATTGAACCAAACTGTAAAACCCATATATGGTGGAAACCACTTCAAGCCAGGGGTACAGTAGCACCTCTAGTTCCAGCACCTATGGTGCAAAGACTGTACAAATAGATACAGACAAGGTACTGAGCTGCCTGCCCCGACTCTTCTCAGTCTATCCACAGTATGTTGGCTGATTTCTTGCAGGCATTATTATAGAAGAGCATCTTGAGCAGGAGTGGCAGAAGGTCTAACAGTGAGGGGGCCCACTGGCACCCAAACCATGGCCACGCCCCCCCATGCCTCCCCTTCCCCTGGAGGCCCCACACCTGCACACTCCTCTCCACCCTCTCCCACCCCAGTGGCTCACCCTTATGGCTGTTAAAAAAAAATGGAGGGAATAGCCCACCCACTTTAAAAGTGAATGAGCTCGGGCCCCGTGCTCCTCCCTGTTCCAGCACCCTGGATCTTGAGAAGGGATTTGAAGGAGGAGAGAGTAGCAGTCTTACAGGTCAATTTAGGGAAGCCGTTCCATGTGTGAGGGCTACAATGGAAGAACCACAAAGAGGCTTGTCGGAGGAGCAGACGTGCAGGCCGTCACTGCTGGAGCAGCAGGGATGCAGCAAGATTTATCAGTGACACCTCAGCCTTACCTAAGGGCTTTGCACAGCTCCCATCACCGTAGGATCTAAGAGAAGACCCTCAATTAGCAGAGTTCAGTTCATGCAGCGACTTATGAATTGGAATTTTTTTTAAAGCACTGTAAAATTCAGTGAGAAATAACTCATAAAATATTCCTTGAAATGGAAAACCTCTCCCCACCCCAACTCAACCCCAGGCATGAAATGCAGTTAACAACCCTGCTCTGAGTGCTCTAGTGACAGGTCACTAGGTAATATACCAGATGCAGTGGAGTTGAGAGAGAGAGCTTGGCTTAAGAGGGTTGGAGAAGTCCAAGTTTAATTGTTGCCAAGTCGTCTGTGATGGCCTTAATAGTGCTCATCAGCCGCAGAAACAGCTAAGTAGCTGTCTTTAAAAAAAAAAAAGCAAGCAGAATTAATGAGAAAAATAAAGAGAGAGAGAATGAGCTTTAAAGTTTAAAAGAGTGATAAAAGCCAGTGGTACTTAGTGTGATCCCAAGTGTCCTTATAAATGATCCTGAATGCAGGAGGAAGAGAAATTAGAGTTTTAGCACCAAAGCTTTTATAGCTCTGAACGGTACTCATCTTTCCTCTGAAACTCCCTCCTCTCCCACAAATCTCCTGCAACTGCTAATGCCACTATCATCCTCCCAGTCTCTCAGGCATATAATCTGGGAGTCACATTCACCTCTATTTTATGTGCCCCTATCACTGTAGTATCTGAGTGCCTCCCAACCTTTAATTTATTTATCCTCACAACACCCTTGTGCAGTAGGACAGTGTTGTTAACCCCATTTTACAGATAAACAACTGAGGCACAGAGAGGCTAAGTGACTTGACCAAGAAGGCTGTCCCAGACTTCTTCCTCTCAGCCGGCCTCCAAATCTGGCTGTTCTTAAGCTGCTTCTTCCTCCACAGTACTTCTAAGGCATAGGTGCTTATTGATATTTTTACCCTAAGTGACTTAAGAGTCTAAATTCCACTTTCAAAAGTTCCCTAAGGCAGAGCTTCCCAAACAGTGGGTCAGGGTCTAGGCGGGTTGCATGTGCCCTAGAGGTGCTCTCCCCTGCGCTCTCACTTCCCATGAGCAGCAGTATGGGAAATGGGATCCAAGCAGCAGCACCAGCAGCGAGGAAGCACCTCTGAGGCACATGCTGGGTGGGGACAGACTGCTGACTGACTGCTCACTAGCTCCCTCCAGCCACTCCCTCCACGCTGCTGCCGCCTGGATCCCACTGCCCACACAGCTGCCTGCCACCCAAGGGAAGTGAGAGCAAGAGGGTGCAGGCATCAGCACAAAGGAGATGACTGGAGCCAGCGAGTGGACAGTCAGCAGCCTGGTAGCGATGGCGGCTCAGCTGCAGGGCGGGGTGTAGTGGGGTAGAGCTGGGACAGCAAGAGCAAGGGGTTTGAGGGAGCCAAGCAGGGGACATGATGAGGCCCCCAAAAAAGGACACAATGCAACTGGCGGGTCAGCTTAGTAAAAAAGTTTGGGAATTTAAGGCACTTGGGATATTCACAAGTCAAGACTTAAGTCGGATCGACTTTCAGTGATTTTTTGAATGCTTGGGATCAGCAATACTGACTTACTGGCACCTCCTCAGCACCCAGGAGGGAGGGATAGCTCAGTGGTTTGAGCATTGGCCTGCTAAACCCAGGGTTGTGAGTTCAATCCTTGAGGGGGCCATTTGGGGATTGGTCCTGCTTTGAGCAGGGGGTTGGACTAGATGATCTCTTGAGGTCCCTTCCAACCCTAATAATCTATGATTCTATCAGCCGCTTCCCCAAATCCATTCTGAATGCAGCTACCAGGATCCTTTTCTATGACCACAATATCCACCGCTTTGAATCTCTCCACTGGTTTCCCCTTTTTCACCACATCAGGTTCAAGTTCCTTGTCCTCATCTTCAAGACTTTCCATAACTCTGCCCCATCCCCATGTGGTGGCTTGTCGGTGATTGCATGGAGCCCTACCTCATTTGTTCCACCAACAATATCAGCCTCATCTGCCCAGCGGTCAGCGTCACACACCAATGTCTCCAAGCTTCCCTCAGTGTAGCCTCCCAAGCAACAGTATTATACCCTCCCTGATTGGTGAGCCACCAACACTCTCCTGCTTCACCTCTCCAATAGCCATCTGCTGTGATGCCTACAAGTAACCAACTAATTAATGATGGCAAAGGGACAAATAAGGGGTAAGTGAGGACAGCTGGCACTTTAGCTATAATTAAAAAATTACAAGTGTATATATGGGCATAAAAATGGCCTCTCATTGCATCCCTTTCTCACCCACTCTTCATATGTCACTTTTCTTATTTTAAGCCCTTTGGCACAGGTACTGCTTTTGCACCTAGCACAGTGTTGTTGGAATTTAATATTAAAAATTATTTAAAAAAATGCAATGATGATTGTTTTGCCAACTTAAAAATATAGATTAAAGTCACACTTGGCCTGAAAATGTTTTACACCAAATGGTTTTACAAGAAATGCCTACAATTCATACAAAATAGAAAGAAAGTAGAGGGGGAAAAAATCTATTTTTTCAATTCACTTACTTTGTGCATTTGACAGCCCACTGTGTGTAGTCAGCATCACTGCTTGCTTTGTACAAACTCTCAGTTTGCGTGGGTCTTTCACACAGCACGAGGAAAGAAAAATCACTTTTTAAAATAAAAAAATTGACTGTAAAAATCACAACAACTGGCATGGGAACGTATAATTCCTGGAACTACTTTTAGCTCATCTTTTAAAATTGACTCAATGTCCATTTAAAACCACTTTAGTTATCCTTTTGAAAAAAACTCATTGTTAGGATTTCACTTTGGCTAATCCCAAATTTAATGGCATGTTGTTGTAGTATGACAGAAGACAGAAAACACACGCCCACGCACAAAACTATCAAAAGCAGATTGCACCTTAAAAAAAATTAAATTAAAAAAAATCATTCAACAGTAATGCTGATGGTACAGCCTTTAAAAAAATCATGACGTTAAGCAAGAAAAGCATGAAAGATTTTTGTTTAAACACAAAAGAGGTTTTTAGAATCCTCATAATACAGACTAGAAATATCAGCTGGGTTTTTAGAAATGAGATGAGCTAACGAACCTGGCCAAAGACTTAAAATATAAAAACAGACTAATTCCGATTGTATGTGCCAAGGGCATATTGACCCAGAGTATATTTTTCTTCATCTTATTCACACTGTATATAGCAACATAGCGTTTTTAGTTAAGCATGGGGTTTGAGGAGGGTTCTTTTTTGGGGGCAAGGGAGAGCCTGCAGACAAGGGATCCTATGAGCTACAATACTGAGAGAGTACAAAGGAGTGAATTAAGTGCAATAGACAGGCAACCTGGAACGATGAATCTCTTGCATTTTATAGTTTTAAGCTGGAGCCATTTTCCCCATGAAAACGGTTTTAATTTATTTTAACTAGTACAGATGCTCCCTGCCTTACGCACGGCGTTCTGGAACAAAATGTATACCTGACGATTAAGCAAAAAATAATAATAAATAATAATAATTCCTATTTCTAGCTTACAGAACTTTTCATAAATGTGGATTTGCGAAAGTCGGGTTTGCGTAACCTGGGGGGTGTCTGTACTAGGTTATCATTTGAAATCCCAGCAAAGCCTCAGAAGTAGCACCAGGCTTTGTCTACACTGGCAATTGAACGACAAAACTTTTGTCTTTCAGAGGTGTTAAAAAAAAACACTGCCGCCAAAAGACAAAAGTTTTGCCAACGACAAGCACCAGTGTGAACAACACTTTGTTGGCAGGAGCGCTCTCCTGCTGACAAAGCTAACCCCAGTCGTTGGGGGTGGAAGTTTTTTTGTCGGCAGGAGAGCCAACAAACAGTGGCTACAACGTACGACTTTTAGCAGCATGGCTATAGTGTCACAGCAGTGTCGCTAAAAGCTCTGTAGCGTAGACAAACTCAGATTATTATACTAAATACTTTGCACTTGTTGAGCAACTTTCATCCAAGGATCGCAATGAGTTTTACAGAGATGAACATGTCTCATCTCAAATTTTCCAGGTGTGGAAACTCTGGATCTGCACAGCATTGGACTGCAGGCTACCTACACTGATGCCACAGTTGCTATGTGCTACTGAGGCTGTATGTCAAATACAGCCAGTTACTTACAGCAGGGGTTAGGCATCTTGGGTTCTGGAATTGTCAGACAACACTGCCTTCTTTAAACTAGAAAAGTAGGAGAACTGTGCTGACAATTTACCAGCCACTTACAAACTGAGGGCTGTTCTCTTTTTGATTTGTGAGTGAAACTTCCATTAATAGTAAAAGCGAACTGCAAAGGTAGCATAGTCAGCAATCAATGGATTACTCTAGGTGAGCACTACCCACTATGCTGCCCCATCCTGCTTCCCGGGGTGGTAATGCTGTGTGGCACAAACTGCATATTTCAGCATAAGAGCCAGGGAGCTATCTAATCTGTGCGCCCAGCAGCCTCAAAGAATCTTCTTTGCGTTTGCCATACGTGAGTCCTGTGTCTTCTCTATTATAAGGGACATATGCCCCACAAACTGAAATGAGACTGCACACCATTCCATGTCATCAGTTAAATGTTGAAGATAATCATCAACTGAACTTGACATAAAATATTCTTATCGTTACTATTGTTAATTAGAGCCTAATTCTTTTTCCATTTGATCTAGGTTGTTTGTACTCTTCAAGTCCAGACCTGAGGAAGAGCTCTGTGACACTTGTCCCCTTCATCAACAGACGTTGGCCCCCCCAAAAAAATGTTACTTCACCCACATGGTCTCTGTACTCCTCTCAATTAGTTATACTAGAAACTAATAGAAAGATGTAACCAGTAATATTTGAGATATTAAAGTCAGATTGTGTGTCTGACGAGCTCAAGGTTTGTTTTTGATATCAACTCTCAGGAGAGAGAACAATTTAAAAAAATTGTGAAGTTATGGAAATGCAGCAACACCTCCACAGTGACAGCTGAATATCCTATTCAAAAAGATAAAGGAGGAGAGAGAGAGCGCACCCATGCACATGGTTTTGTCCCACATACTAACTTAACCAGTCTGTCTAAAAATAGCATGCAGTTCTCCCCTCTTTCCTGCAAAGTTTAATCCTCGTTTCCTAGGCAACCCACCTCCAACCAAGACAGACTCCACAGCCCCATAGTGCCCATACTAGTTTGGTAATGATGCCATGTGGCCTGCTAAACATTTCTTGGCACCTGCCAAAGTTAAAAGAAAATTATTTTGAGGTTAATGTAATAGCACTTCAGCGTACCATGAGAGCGTGATAAATTGGGGATGAATCGCCTCAATTAAAATGTTTTTTTAAAACCTGCATTGAACAGTGAAACTGACTACACAGTGCACCATAGGGGCTGCAACTAGGGGTACTGCCACACTGCCTGCCTGGTTTCCATCATCTACAGGGTTTACAGTTTGGTCCAATGGCTCTCGGCCACCCCCCACTATACAAATTGCTCCATCAGCCCTGCCTTTAGATGATCTTATTTAGGTAAGCAACTGTAGATAGGGGTAGTCAAAATTGTCATTTCTAGTGAATCAGTCTATACACTGTGCAAACCCAGCCACATTTTTAAAGCAAGGCTACAGAAAGTAGCCAACGAAAAACATGCATTAGCAGGAAAGCACAGCTCATGCTCATTTCACTCCTCTTAAAATTCCTCAGCGAAGGGAGAGGCGGGGCGAGAGGTTTCTGCTTGCAAAGGGTTTTCCAAGGTTAAGACAGTACCAGTTAGGGTGATCGGATGTCCCGATTTCATAGGGACAGTCCAGATTTTTGGGTCTTTTTCTTATATAGGCTCCTATTACACCCCCATCCCCGTCCCGACTTTTCACATTTGCTGTCCAGTAACCCTAGTACCAGCAAGTAAAGAGATGTATACTCACCACTGTCAGCGGGAGAATAATTGGGTAGTAGGGAATAGTACATTAAAGTCATGAATTGGAGAGGAGGAAGCTACACTGGTAACATAATTAATATTGCAAAAGGCAAGAGACCTCAATGCTCCCTAGTAAAGCTTAAGTAAAAATTCACTCTAAGACATTTCTACACAAATGTAAATTACTATACACCAGTGTTCTCAAACTTTTGTATTGGGTGACCTCTTTCACACAGCAAGCCTCTGAATGCGATCCCCCCCTTATAAATTAAAAACACTTGTTTTATATATGTCACACTATTATAAATGCTGGAGGTGAAGCAGGGTTTGGGGGTTGAGGCTGACAGCTCGCAACCCCCCCCCCCATGTAATAACCTCACGACTGATCGAGAGGTCATTACCCCCAGTTTGACAACCCCTGCTACACACTGACTGAACTGAAACAGGTAGAATTTCAAGCCATATGTCTACCACTCCTTTAACAAAGAGAATTTGTGGGGATGGAAGCCATTAAAGAGTTTTATTCGGGGACGTTGGTCTCATTGATTTCAATGCTTGTGATAGGAAAGCTGAAAAAAAGCTAAGTAAGACTGAGCTACCATAAAAAAAACAAAAACAAAAAACAAAAAACCTTTTCCTTTAATTTCTTAATCTCTGGTCTGACATGATTGACAATAGTTATGCAAGACTTTTTTTTTTTAAAAAAGATCATTGTGTTCATTTATCAAAGTGTATCCCGTCTGTATATTAGTGCCCCAATTATTAAGATAAATGCAATTTTAGGAGAGGAGGTGGAACAAGAAATTAAAACACTGAAATGAATCATTTGTTTTCTTTCAAATCTTCTGGAATTTAACTTTGTTTTTTAAAACTGAATTTGTGAAGAGGCATCAAACGAAAAAACAGAGACAAGAGTATAAATGGTGTTCACTAACAAGATTAACACCCCCCTACCACAGCATAGAGCAGTTTTTATGGCTGAATGATATAGACATTTGTCTTCCTTTGTCATGCTTGTTACACATACTGTCTTTACTCAAGGGAACGGGGGAGAACGGAATGACAGCTGACGAGCTATTAGACTGATGAACTGTGCAGCCTTCCACATCTATTATACACAGGAATTTAATTAGGAATTTGTGCAGAGGACTATTTAAGTCATTTTGATATTGACTTTGTTTGTTCTATTCTTTGGATGCATAATTACAAGTTATTTTACTACACCCTTCTCACAGAAGGGGCTGGAGGGAGGAATGAGTGTGTAAATACCAAAGCTTTTGCAGAGGCAGTGAAGAGTTAAAAGCAAAAGAAGGATTCTGAATCAAATTACTATTGATTTTACATAGAAGGCGCTATGATACTACACTTACAGGTGGCAGTATAAAAACCCTATGCATTTTTTCATTTTGGCCGTTCGCATGGGATGTCTTGGACTTC
Organism: Mauremys reevesii; assembly: GCF_016161935.1. Taxonomy (NCBI): domain Eukaryota; kingdom Metazoa; phylum Chordata; order Testudines; family Geoemydidae; genus Mauremys; species Mauremys reevesii. Next base: position 184,873,293 of record NC_052624.1, on the reverse strand, counting down.
TCCCCTCACTGTCCAAATATACAAGGAGTAGCAACTCACTCTTCTCAATTATTATCTATGGGAAATTGAGAATGGAGAGTTATAAAGCTGCCTCATTTAACAGCTGCACGCACAGTTTGTAAAAGTACCCTTACAAATCAAGCAACCAAACCCCATTATAAATGCTGAGGGTGCTGAAGAACAAAGTTTCTTTTTGTAACTTAAAGCTGAGCTGCAAGTGATTTTTCTTTAAGAAAAAAAAGAAAAAGAAAAAGAAAAAAAGACTGTGCCCATATAAATAGGGCCCTACCAAATTCACAGCCATGAAAAACATGCCAAGGACCATGAAATCAGACCTCTCCAATGAAATCTAGCTACTGGAGGGGAGGGTAAAGGAAGGGCTGGGGGGTGGGAGGGGAAAGAGGGACTACCTGTTGGCTCCAGCTGTTAGTCCCCTCTGGGCTGGGGAGGGATGGGACTTGCTCTTCCCCGGCACAGCCATGCTCGGGGGAGATCAGACTCACCTCCAGGTACCTACCCTAGCTGCAGGACTTGGCAGCAGCCCCGAAGTTTCCTGCAGTCGCAGGAGGTTGCAAGACGTGGAGCTTAGCTCTGAAGGCAGCCCAGAAGTGAGAATGGTGGTACCATGACCTACGTTCCCTCTACAGTGCGCGCCTGCTGCACCCTGAACCCCTGATCCCCAGCTGGAGTCCTCACCCCAAACTTCTGCCCCAGCCTTGAGCTCCCTCCCACACACTGAACCCCTCAGCCCCACCACACATTGCCTCCATATTGGGGCACATAAAATTCATTCCGCACATGAATGGGAAAAATTAGCGGGAACATTGTCCACGACCCCTCCACAACAGATCTGCAACTCCCCCATAACCCCATTTTGGGTCTGGACCCCATGGTTACAACACTGAAATTTCAGGTGTTAACGTCTAAAAATGTGAACTTGACTAATTTTCAAATCCAAGGGAACATTACAAAGAGATTAGTCAGAGTACATACAAAGAAAACCCAGAAGACCCCCCGCCCCAATTATTGGAGTTCTATACAAAACTCAACAATTGTTAAAAATAAACCTTGAAAAGGGAAAGTTAATCTTCCCCCACCCTCTCCCAAAAAAAAACAAAAACAAAAAAAAAACCAGAAGCCCTAATATGTTCATAAGGCCATCCATGGCTCCACGAGTATAAAGAAAGAATCCACACAGGCATTATTTGCAGTCAGGGGACTGAAGGTGAGAAACTGTTTAGGGCCTGGGCATCACATACGTTTCTTTACTTGTTTGGGTAACAGACCAGAATATGTGCTCTCCCACCACCTTGTAGATTCAAGCAGGACTACATAGAGGTTTATGAAGACAACATCTCTTGAGGTCGTTTTTCCCTCTCGCTTATTAATTACACACTATTAATCAGAGCACCTTCCTAGGCATGGGAGAAGGAACAGGGCAAAAGTTCACAAAAAAACAAATTTTAGGTATTTAACTTCAGCTGTCTCTCTTAAATCCTCCTGATAGGCCCAATAAATTCCTGTTGAAGTCAAGGGAAGTCTTTCCATCAACTTCAGTGGGAGCTGGATTGATCCTCTTAGCTGCTGCATAAAGAGAACAAGTGAAACACGCAGCTGTTAGCTCTTTGTTCACTACAGAAGTGCTTCTCCTGCTTCCATTGTTCAGGTTGAGCTGAGTTTTTCACTTCAAGCAGGGAGTCGGCCACTTGGTAAAATACCTGTGAGGAATGCAGCATATTTTGCCAGAATTACAGCCCTTATTTTTTAAGTTCAGAATGAATTGGTTAAAGATTATTTTTCAGGTTCTTTAAAAAAAACATAAGACTACAATAAACCATTTTGTGTCCTGAATGCTCTTAATGGAATAATGAAGGCCCTTCAAACTTTCCTTATAATTAAAATCCATAGAAATCTCATGTACAGTCTAAATTTGAACAAATGCTATTAGGATTAATCATCATTTTTTGCTGTTATTCTTCATAACTGAAAGTTTTTTCTTCAGCAAAGGTTGGCAAATGATGTTCTGCTACAGAGAATTTCAGGAAAAAAATCTCTTCTTTCCAAACTGCTGCCATATCCTGTTGTTCTCAAAGAGAGTAAAGCCAAGATGACCTCATGAGATGGTGGCCACGGACAGCAGCTTGGCTTCACTCTTGTGAGGGAAAATATGGTGGGCTTACAACTTTGGCCAGGCTTTTAGGCTTAAACTTTGGATAAGCTTGTTTCTAGGCTGTGCTGAACTTTGGTTCAGCTTGTCTCTGTGTATAAGGGGCAGAGAGGAGGGGGACAGAGTGATGAAAGAGTGATGGAAAGTTGCTTCCGTGTGTCAAGAGGTAAAAGGAGTCACAGTGAAAAGTTCCCAAAAAGGAACAATGGCTTTGTGTGTATAAAGGGCATGAGGGGGCAGAGTGATAAAGTCCCCAAGAAGCATAATTTGCAATAGCCAGGCTTATGAAATATATAACCACAATAGTTGTGTTAGAAAGGTCGCCGACTGCAAAAGAACAGACAGTGAGTAACGGGCGGGGGAAGGAGCGGGGGGAGGGGCTAGTGGGCGAGACGCTTGTTTTTGCTTTTGTCCTATATTAATTTATTTTGCAATGTATTCCAAATAAGGTAATTAATACGGAAGTATGTGTAATTTGTCTGTGGTTTTAACCTTTATAAGCTAGCTAGAAATTTATGGAAAGCAGAGCAGTGTGCCTCTTGCGTGAGGCCATGCTGACTCTCCCTGCATATATGTTTGTATAAAATAAAGGAGCCTCAGGCTGTCTGATCCAAAATCAACTGTGTGGTCAATTTTCCACAACTCTCTCACTAGTAATAGCAGAAGGTGAGGGCCATTCTGAAAAAAGATGACATAACACAGCACCTTTGGCTTCAGTCCCATTGAGAACAATAGGACAGAGCCACTATTTTAGGGTTGCCATGTGTCTGGTTTTCGACCGGAACACCCAGTCGAAAAGAGACCCTGGAGCAGTGGTTCTCAAACTTTTGTACTGGTGACATCTTTCACATAGCAAGCCTCTAAATGCGACCCCTCCTTATAAATATATAAAAAGTGTTTTTAATTTAACTTAATTCTAAACGCTGGAGGCAAAGCGGGTTTGGGGTGGAGGCTGACAGCTTATGACCCCCCAACCCCCATGTAAGAGCCTTGTGACCCCCAGTTTGAGAACCCCTGCCCTGGAGGCTCCAGTCAGCACCGCTGACCAGTGCATTAAAAGTCCAGGTGGCAGCACAAGCAGGCTCCCTACCCAGTTCTCCGGGGCTCCCTGGAAGCGGCCGGCATGTCCCTCCAGCTTAGCGTTGCCAACTATCTAATCGCACAAACCCAAAACTTTCCCCGCCCCTTCCCCAAGGCTATAACCCTTCCTACCCTTTTCTGAGGCCCTGTCCCCCCTCCCTCTGTCACTCTCCTTCCCCCACCCTCACTTTCACCAGGCTGGGACACAGGGTTGGGGGTGCAGGACAGGGTGCGGGCTCTGGGCTGGGGCTGAGGGGTTCAGAGGGTGCCGGCTCTAGCAATGAATAGGAGTGCGGAGGGGGGCAAGGGCAGGTGGTTGGGGTGCAGAGGGGCTCTGGGGTGCAGGCTCTGGCTGGCCAGCACTTGCCTCAGGCAGCTCCCACAAGCTACCAGCATGTCCCGCTCCTAGGTGACTCTGCCCCTGTCTGCATGTACCACCCCCGCAGGTCCTATTGGCCACGGTTCCCCAGTCCTGGCCAATGGAAGCTGCAGAGTCGGTGCTCAGGGCAAGGGCAGTGCACAGAGACCCCCTGGCTACGCCTCCTCCTAAGAGTCGCTGCTGGACATGCCGGCCACTTAGCCCCACCGGACTTTTAGCGGCCTAAAATCTCCTGGATTGGCTTCAGTAGCCTCTGGGAGATTGAGCCCAATTCCTGGAGACTCCCAGCCATCCGGGAGGGTTGACAACCCTACTCCGGCTCCTAGGTGTAGTGGTAGCCATGGAGGCTCTGCATGCTGCCCCTGCTCCAAGCACCAGCTCCGCAGCTCCCACTGGCCAACAGGAATTGTGGGGGCAGGCAGCACGCAGAGCCCTCTGGCCCCTCCACCTAAGAGCCAGGGGGACATGCTGGCCACCCCCGGGAGCCGCCTGAGCTGCCTGGACCTGCACTCCTCACGTGCCCCAACCCCCTGCCCAGTGAAAATGAGTGTGTGGGGGGGAAATGGAGTGAGTGGGGCAAGTGTGTTCAGTTTTCTGCTATTAGAAAGTTGGCAACCCTACACTATTTACAGCTACTACATTTTTATTGAAAATAAACAGTGACATTTTTAACTGTCAAATCATCATACTTGGGAGATAGACTAAAGAAACCCACTGTAGAACTACAAGCAGGAGGATTAATTTCACTGAATTTTTAAAGGGGAGTTACAGGTCCAGCAACAGTAAAACATTTTTTTTAATACTGTGGGGGGTAAAGTGCCTGTGTCACTGAAAATACCAAACATGCAGCTTTGTATTGATCCAAGCTATATGGCACTGGTTCTACAGTAATTAAGCTAGAGGTAAAAATAAGTCTTCTTTGGCAGGCAGAGTCAATGCTGCCTCTAAGCAGAGAAAAAAATGACAGTCATATTCATCCCACAGATTATCCATAGAAAAAAAAATATAGACATGCAATTAAACTGAGGTAGGTATCATTTAACAAAATTTTAAAAAAATAAAACCCTCAAAAGCTTGAGAGGTGAACTTAAATCATAACAGGGCTCTTAAATACAACCCCGCATATAGTGTTTTCCAAATATGTCACTCACATAATAAAACTCTGTTTCACTATACGAATAAAATACAGAAACAGTAATAAAATATGCATAAATGTTACTGAAAATAAGGTTCTTTGGCGTTTAAACTTACCACAAAACATGATAAATGTAAACACTTTGATACTATTCCTACATTTTAGAAGTCTGCTTTATTAATACTTGAAAAATACCTAATCCTCAACTTAATAAATGCAAGTTAATCTTATACTATTTTTTAAGCTGTGAAAATGACAGCAGACTAAACAATCCTATTACTCATTTTCTACATTCATTAACTGCTGATTTATGAGTCAAATGTCATCAAATTACTATGAAGCTACAAGTCTGCCCATTCACTGCATCCCTGCAGCCTCCCCACATGATACAGAACCACTCACAAAGAAGAAAGAAACTATGCCCTTCATTTAAGTCATCTGGGTATTTTGCGTAGTTAGTGTCCTTATAGGACACTAAAATTCAAAAGCTGATGTTTATTGGCTCATAAATGAAAAGTAGAAATGTTTTTCCCTGATCACATGGTATCACCAACAACATCATTATGCACTGTAGATGGAAATTTTAACTTCCTTTCAAGGTAATCAAAAAAATAGGAAATTTTTAATTTTTCTGAACTTTTAGAAATGTAATGCTCATTCTCCCCAACCTCCCTGACCCTACAATCTTTTCCTAAAATACTGAATTCAACAGCATAACAATTATTTAAAAAATAAATAATAAAGGGTACTATGGTCTTCCTTGAAATGACTATTACATTTCTGACAATCAGGTAGGTGAAGTAGAGAATGGAAAGGAAGGAGGGGAAGATATTCCAGGGCTTCAAGAAAACTTCAAAAGAAGCAGTCCTGTCTAAAAGTAGGATAGAACATGAGTGGTTATTAATTTTATTTTATACACACAATCTGTGCTAACATGAGGTATTTGGTTATAAATGTTATCCCTCATTAACAGTCAATACAATGCCATTTTTCCTAATAGCGCTCCTCCCAACAGAGGTGTAGGAAAAGCACTCGGGAATAATTCATAAGATCAGTTTTATTCTGTCAGTATTTATCAATAGTTCCTTGGGCATATTTTAAGATTGCTGATCCTCAAAGTAATTATTTGGCATGCACAGTGCCTGGCTGGCTTTTTTAAGATATGACTTGGGCCTTAAGCTTCATAAAAAATGTAGTAGTCCATTAAAAGATATTCAAGAAACTAACAAATATTTCAGAAGAACAGCTAGTAAGAAAAACCTAAGTCAGTTAAACTTTCAAGAGTCAAATGAATAAATAAATAATAATTACAGAAGATTAAGAGCCAAATTCTGCAAGGTTTTAAGTATCCTCAGTTCCTGTTTAAATCAATGGGAATCAATGGTGCTCATCACACTGCGGGATAAGGACCTTATTTTAGGTCTAAAAAGGAATAAAGTTTGATCATCTTATTTCCCCTTGATGGGAACAAAGAAAATGGTGATTCAATGAAGTTTCATTGGGAATAAGATTCCCTACACTGGTGTTTAATGCATTTTTGTTAACAAAAAATTGTTTATATGCAGACTTCACAAAAGTAGGCCTGTACAAGGTGGATTTCAAAAATAAATCAAATTGGGGGGAGGAGGGGGAAATTACAAACAAGGGGTTTTTTGTTTGTTTGTTTTTTTAAACAAACCTATTTGACATTGACAACCTATGTTAAGGCCTAACTTATTACAATCATTTTAATTAAAAGTAAGTACTTGGTATTTAGCAGCAAACTGTCAGGAAAGTCAAACCACTGAGCACCTGGAAGTCACTGGCTGAGCACCTGGAACTAGTTTGTTGCAGTGCTAAGTCAGCTTTTGACAGCAGTAGCAGGTGCAAAGAAGAATATTTTGTTCATTTCAGTTTATTCAGCTAGTTCAGTTCAATAACTAGTTCATTCAAAATTAAAAAGCCAGTTGAGAGTTGAAAAGCAGGACAGCTTGTTTTCCTCCTCCAATCTATGAATAAAAACTAGGTGTGAGGATGAGATCTTCTAGATCTAAAATTCTGTAGGGCACAGTGACCAGAAGTAATCAGTTCAATTCAATAACTACAGATAATACTTCCTTTGTTTAATAAGTCCGTTTTTAATCAAAACATGTTTTGCATTTGAAACTCTTTGTAATTTTTCCCTTATGTTTCAAAAACATTTAAGGCAGTTTTATTTCATAAAAACAAAAATTAAAATGCAGGTTTTGTGCATTTTAAATTTAATTTTAACTTGCATCCAAAAAACGTGACATAAATCACAACACCCAAACAATCTAGTAAATAAGAAATGGATCACTCACCACTTTTAGCATAAGGTAAAAATTAAGAATCTAAATACATATCAGCTATGTAATTGCTTAAATAAATGTGTAATATATAAAGGTATCCTCCTTGATAGCAGGGGGAAAAAAATATCAAATTTTCTCTAACGACTACAATTGCAAATGATGATATGTCTAAATGGTTACCAACCAAGAGAAGTTATTTTCTTTAGGAAAATAATTAAAAAAGCACAAATGCAAAACATGATTAAAATCAATTTAAATCATTTTGATTTAAAATCAATCCACCCTCGTCCTTTACATTCTTTGTGCATTTTAAATAATAAAGTTACTAGCTTCTAGTAGCATATCAAATATGGAATTTAACAAGTAGCGATATATAACGTATATAACATATAAAAGGTGGCAAAATAAAGTGCACCGAGTATACTCTACAGTCAGGAATGCCTCTGACATCGGCTCCACGTGTGGACTTGGGCAAGTCACTTCAGCTCAAACTTTCTAAAGCTGCTCCACTTGACATCCCTATGGTCTCATTTTAAAAGGTGCTACATAGCCGCTCCAAGCAACAAAAGCTGCAGGTGCTTACCACCTCTGACAATCAGGCCCTCGGTTATCTCAAGTTGGGCACCGAAGACTAGTGGATACCTCTTGAAAAGTTGGGCCTTTGCCTCTGTGGGCCCAATTCTGATCTGACATATAGCTTGATGTCAATGGAAGTGAAAAATCAGGAGTGAGATTAAAATCAGGCCCACTATTTCTCAATTTATAAAGCAGGGACAACAGTCCCAACAGCAGCATCCTGCCACTGATTCACAGGATAGCCTTCCAGATAAGTCAATAGCACAAAATGAAGGCAAACTACGGCTGTTACCTCCTTTGCAGGGGTAAGGATTAGTTAATGTTTATACAGCACTCTTAAAAAAAATCTGGCTGCACACATTTTTATGATTGAGTTTGTTATCAATCCTAGCAGGTCAAATATTTTATTTCGTGTGTGCGCGCGCACACATATATTTCTTAATTACACACACACGTAAAATAACATACTTTTCTATTTTTTAAGACCTCAGCACCCAGCAAATTCTGTTGCTCTCAACGGATGATGCTGGGTGGCAAGACATTTGAAAATCTGGCCAGTAATTATATACATACACACACACACGCTGAAGTGTACGCTGCATCAGCTAGTGCTATGCAATCATGTAATGAAAGAAGCCATCATAAAATTCACACACCCTTGAACAAGAGCCTTAGCTTTGAATGGCTATTCCTGAACGTTGTAGGTTTGTTACAACTTTGAACACTGCAAGAGTGTACATTTTCTGTAATGAACTGACCATTCATCCCACCATATAAGAGATCATGGGTTTTCTGCTCCCTCCAGTCTGCTACACTCTTCACTATTTTGCATTAAGTGCACTGGGTTTTGGATGGGAGAGGCAGCAAGGCAGGGAATTACAGCGGTTAGACAACCAAACCTTTGTACTCCTTTAAACCTGCAGGCTGCACTCCTATTGGTTAAACATTAAGGTATTTTAACAAGAAGCCAAATTTAAACTATGAACAGAGCTTTTAAGGAGCATAGGTGCATTCAAAGAGTGTGAGATTTGAACACCCTCACTCCTCCAGCTGAAACTGAAATGTAATAGTGTTTTGCTGCACATACATCTAGAGAAAATAGAATAATGTATGTTCATATAGTGTGTGTGCACGCATTCTCTCCCCACCCCACCCCCACCCCTTCCCCTCTTTTTCATTTTTTCCTCTGAGGTTACAAATCTGAATAATTCATTTTATTCTTATCCAACTCTTTCCTCTGCCCACAGAACTACATTTTTAAGATCCAGAGAGAGAGAGAGAGAGAGAGACAGACACTTTTGCCCACTGATTCTATATTTAGACTCATACCCCTGACAACAGGATCATGTCTTTAACATTTAAATTGTTTTCCCCATTCCATTTAAGGTACTCTATAGACCGACTTTGGAAACCCTTGAGCACCCTCATGTGGTCAAATGTAGCTATAAGCAATGAAACTTTTATTGCTTGGTTTAAAATGGACATCGTTTGTATTAGCAAAGGTTTTATTCATTCAAAGTTTTCATCCCCAAAATCATGAAGATCACCATGTCCAAAGTATTATTACTACCAACTAGTCCCTTCAATAACGCCTTCCCTGCCTTTTATTCAGTTTCAATTCAATGAGACCTCATGGATATGAAAAGCACTGCAAGCATTGCCAAAGTAAAAGTAAGAGTTTTGGTATGTCCATAGGCAGGTAAGATCCATCCAGGATAGGGCTACACACAGAGTTTGGGGTTTTATCTCGTGTGTCCACTTGGTATTACTATCTATTCCCAATCTGGTAGCAGGCTGCTATGTCACGTAATGCCACTTTTACTATCTCTCTTTTCTCCCACCATCAGACACCATTCCTCTGTCTAATATAAGAATTTTCTGTATCTTGTGACCCCAACCTTTGCATGTTTTTCTCTTGTCAAGCTATAAGGTTTTCAGAGCAGGGATTAGATCATCCCCTGTATTTGTGCACAGCCTAAAATATCAGGGTGCCACTTTTATATAAATACTAGCTTTTCAAACTCTATTAAAAAAGAGAAAAAAAAGTCAAAGTTCTATTTTTACGTTGAGGGCATTCCACAGCAGTAGCAGGGTTGATGCAGAATGATGGGCAAGAGTTCACTGGAGGGTCAACACAAATCTCCCTCCTCAAGTAGGGTTTCCTTGCAGTAGTTCTGGTTTAGCACAAAATGCCACTAAATGGAAGGTCTCTAGCTGCATTTCTTCCTTGCAGTTTTACAAACAGTCAACTCCAAGTATATCTTAAAAATTGTACAAGCCATACAAGAGAGCATCTGTTTCACCAGAGTCCCCTGCCTTGGCTTTCGGTCACTGCACAACCCCTTTCTTCATCTCCCTCTTCTTCTAAGGAGGTGAAGCGAATGCATTATTTGATTGCCTACATATCAACGCTGGGTAATGAACATGAGGAATTGGAAATACTTATATGTCAGAAAAATTACTACAAAGACGGCATTTACTGAATCCTGGAGCCTTGTCAGTGAATGTTAGTCACTGGCAGCATCCTCATTAGGGAGGACAACAGGGAAGAGAGGTTGGACTCTATATCAAAGATACCATTACTTGTTTTAGTGATAGGCAGTTGTGTTGACAGAATACACAGTTCTGTGAGGCATCTGATTTAGTACAGTAACAACACAACATTCTGATTTAAAAAAAAAAATAAACTAACACTGAAGATACTTTACCATTGGAACAGATTACCGGGGAAGCAGCAGATTCTCCATCACTTGGCCCTTTTAAAATCGAGAATGGATGTGTTTCTGAAAGAGGATGATTATACTCTAGCTCATCTACAAGTTATTGAGCTCATTACAGGAATTAATAGGTCAAACCCTACAGCCTCGACACTATGCAAGAAGCCAGATGATGATGATAATGGTCTTTTCCAACCTTTTAGAAAGGGGGGTATTAAGCTTAAATGAACTCAACCATACATAATTAGCCTCCAATGGGGAATTAACCCCCAAAAGTTCAAGCTGTTCATTGGCTCAGCAGTCTCTTAGGGACATCACTGGAGCGGCCTGCAGCAGGGCTCTTGGGGTAACCACTAAGGGGAAGAAGAACACACTACCCTTAGTCACATCCAGCCTATACTAAAAACCGTTTCATTAGAGTTCCCTTTAAAGTACCTATCGATTTTTATTTTATTTAACTCTAAGTACAGACTGGAACTAAACAAGCTGCTTTTTGGGATGGGGAAAAAGCAGCAGGGCTCCAAACCCCATTTCTCATAAATAGTGGCATATACGTAAAGCTGATGAGAAAAGGAGTTAATTTTTCCTGTGAAGTACCTGTGGGAAAATGGGGAAAAGGAGACTCATTTTCTTCAAAATTTTCCACATAAAATTAGAGTTTTTGGTAAAAAATTGTAAAGTTAAATATTTCTATTCTGAAGTGCTGCCACACTGTCTCGTGTTCTCATTTTTCCCCTGTAATCCCAGCTCCGGTTGGACTACATCTCTCGGTATGTACCACGGTCTCTCTTCTTGGTGAGAGGAGGTGGTGCATCATAGCAGTTGCACAGTGACTCCTAGGAGATGAAATCTGGGTTGGCAGCCCAGCCTAAATAGAAGATCAGGGAAGGCATTTCAGAATCAAAATGTTTCAGTATTCTGGTGGCCAGTTTTGCAACTGAAGATCTAAGTTATCAGCAGAAAAGCTGGGGTTTTTTTTGTGAAGTGTCTTAGTTGAAAACCCAAAAATTTCCATAAAAAAAAAAAAAGGTTCAGTAGAAAATTTTCAACCAGCCCTACATATACATTGTCAAATAGGAACCTCTAGTTGCCAGGCGACCCAACCCCAAGTGTGCAAAAATCATAAGTCATGATTCAAGAATTATGAGATTGGCTTAAAAATCATGCAATTTTGGATGGATCATTTTTGTCTGTCTTCTGGGATTTCTGAGCCTTCTGGGTGCACGTGGGTTGCATTTTCAAACTTTTTTCTCTGTAACCATGTAAACTAGAAATTTTCTTTTTTTAAATAATGAAGACAGATTATACTGCTCTTCCAGGACTGCCTGACAGAACAGCTGTGGGTGAGGGGGAGCTCTATAGACACTGCAGACTCCAGAAGGATGCTGAGCTGCTTAACCGAGACACCAGTTTGGCTCGAAAGTTAGTTGCATGGGTGAGGGAAACCTTATCAAACCCAACTCCACAAAGCCCACAACAAATATATTCCCACTCCCAGCACTGCCAGCTCTTGTGATTTCTTTCCAAGTCATGTGACTTTGGCCAGGGCTGGAGCCAGTATCACAATGACAGAAGAAACTCCAGCTCTCTCTCAAATTTCAGTCATGCCTGTACGAACCCCTTCTGATTGGCTGCCTTCCCCAATTATGCACCTCTTGGGAAGAGCAGTCAATCAGAGCTGCTACAGGAAGCAGACAGAGCTCTCTCCCCTCCCTTCAGGAGCAGAGGCTAGGGAAGAGGGAGGAACAGACATCGTTCTCTCAGGAAGGAGCAGAAATAGCCCAGCAGCTTAGAGCAGCTCCACACCCTCCTTCTTATTCCCCTTCCCACTGTGAAAAATGGGTCAGTCTGCTCTCTGCTCCTCCCCACTTCCCTAATCCTGGGAAGGGAAAAGAGAGGACCCCACTGACCCCCCTCCCTCCGGGAGGGGTAGAAGAAGCAGAGGCAGGGAGAGGAACAGGATGAGCAGATGTTGGGGCTTGAAAGGCAGATGTGGGATTGGGGCACACAGTTAATTAGAGCCTTTGTGTTTGGAGAGAGGCTGGAAGCTCAGCACCAGCCGCCAGCCAGCAACAGCTCCTGCAGTGAGGTCAAAATCACCTTACTCTATGAACTTGGGAGTGTCAGCAACACGACTTGTCACAGACATTGCGGGTGAACAGGAGGCGTTCAAAAAACAAAACAAACCAGACAGGCCAAGAGATACGATGAGATTTATTTAATTATGTGATTTTGGGGCCAAATCCATGATTTTGGGGGATCTAGTTCATGAGTTTTGAACGTTGGTGGCTGCCAACACTCCCCTCCCCTCCCAAAAGGAATGGCCTGGCAGCCACAGCTCCCGCCTTCCTGTGGCCCATTTAGAAGGGAGATGAGCTTCCCAGTCTTGATCCAAAACCCACTGAAGCCAATAGGAACATTTCCCTCAACATCAATGGGCTCTGGATCAGGGTCAAAAAACCTAAATATGGGAGGCCAACTCTCCTCATATTGCTTAAACCAGAGGTCTTCCCCTCCTTCCCCCCACCCCCCATTTAAAAAAAATGGCTGCAGACTGAAAGACATTCTCTCTTAAGAAACAAGTAATGGGCTTGTGTGGGTAAGCAGGGGAAGACTCAAGTATTGCACTCTGAACTACCAAGTCAGGCTTCAAGGATCACAATCCATTATCATAACCAAGATTTTCTCTACTGTCCTTAGCTAAAAGAAATCTGAAAGATAAAACACCTAAGTACATACACCCTAAATATAAGAATTAAGCACAAAAAAATTACAATTAACAGTTTTCTTCTCCTAACTTCTATGATCCAAGAGATGCTTGTATTAAGGCATGCCATCATTATACTGAATAATTCCTCTAGATTTCTAAAAGAGAGCTCACATGAACAGACACACAAAAAAGACTTCCTGTTAAAGCAGCATTAGATCTATAGAACTAAAGAAGGATCTATACTAAAAAATTCTTTGAAGTTTTTAAAACAGAAATGTAATCTAAAAAACAGAGAAGTGGACCCAAATCCATTTGGTTTACAAATACCAGGGGGAGGTCAAGGATTTTAATATCATTAGCTTTATGATGTCATTTATTTTACAACAAAACGAGTCACTTTCTCTCTGGATGTGTAGCTGGAAAAATTCTCTGCTTAGCTTTCAAGATTCTTAAGCAAATTCCACCTTCTTTTCCTTAAAACATTTAGTCTAACACAGGCCTATTTGTAGTGATATTAATCAAATGTATTTAGAGTAACCTGAATTGGGTGTGCGGGCGGGGGGGGGGGGGAGAAACGGGGTACATTAGATGACCCAGTTACAGCTGCTTTCTGGAAAGCAGATGATGATTTATCAGTGGTTCCCACTGCTTCATATGTGGCAACCGCCAAAGGTGACAAGGACTCTGCACAGGTGACCAAAGATCGCCTAATTTTAATAAGGATATACTTCTACACGCTCAAAATGCTGTCACTCCATTCTTCATCTTCCATTTCCTTTTCAGAGATATCTCAAAAAGAATAAGACAGTAATAAATGGGGGGGGGGGCAGAGGGAAAGACGCCCTTACACAGAACTACAACAACCTTAATACAACAGGACAAGCTGGAGGACATGCCAGATATCAGACAGTTAATTGCGTAGGTTAGGAGATCCTGCACCGCTGAATGCTACCACCTCAACCAAAGCAGATCTGGGTCCCTTTGACTTCTAACCTTATATTAGGAAAATAACCCTAACAAAAGAAACCTAATGATACACATACATGCTGTGGTAATGCATACAAGTTAAAAAAAAATCAGTCTAAAGGAGGACATTATAATTTTGGAGAAGTGCAGAGTGGGCAGAAAGAATTTAGTTCCTAGGGTCAGTGCTGGGTGGTAGCAGCCAAACCCAGGAAGAGCCACAATTACACACACACACACACACACACACACACACACACACACACACACACACACACACACAGAGAGAGAGCAGTGGTGCACAGAGATCTGTAATTGTCTCTTTTTCACTAAACTTCCCAGACAAACAAAATAAAATCAAAGACGAAGCCACATGATTGGCTGATGGAAAGTTTGGCTCTGCCCTGTCTTCAACTCTAATCAGTATGGTAAAGAACCGAACAGAGGAGCACACTGTGTATATATCTGCTTATCCATTATATTATTGATATAGCACCCACATATGGTCATGGTACTTTCCTATATATTTGTCAACACAAGCTCATACCCCAGAGATAGACCCCAACACACTCCACAGAGAAGCAACTAGAGAGCTAATCAAATAATGCTCAGGTGCCATGACATGATGTCATTTACTAGCATCCGAGTTACGAGTTCTAGAGCTTGCTTACTCATTTCATTTACCACTAGGTTATTTGTCTTCTAACTGGAGGAAAGAAATGAACAGGACAGCAGCTGGAGAGCGAGTTCTCAGTTGTCATATTATACTCACAGCTGCACGTAGTGCAGCAGCAGTTCACACTTAGTATCCATGGGCTAACTAGCTAATCAATCCATCACTGGTTTTTCCATTTGTTTTTATACAAGAACCTCCTAAAATGAATTTGTTTACACAGACATATTCTGGTTTTGCATATACAACTTTTTTTAAACTACAGTTTTACATACTATTGTACTGATGTATAATTAATCTACATTGTTTCTGGACACCTACTATATCATTAGGACTCTGTCCTCTGGACCAGAAGCAAGCAGACTTCAAGCAAGAACTCTCACACTGCTTAGTAGCACGACAGATACCAAGATAACTTCATTTCAAGATTGAAAATAGAACTTTGTAAACAAGGAAACCCTTGTGATTTCTTTCAGCAGTGTCCTTCAAAACTTGTTTAAATATTTACTTGAAAATTATAAAATTCAGCTAATCGCATGCATATGCATTGGAAGTTACCCACTGCACTATTTACCACAGAGCTATAAAAATATCTTCAAAGATCTAATAACCTTGATCCAGTGTCTTGCATGTCCTGTCTCCCCCAAAATCTCCAGATCTCATTTCAAGAGCTCAAAACGTAGGCAAGAACTTGCATCTCAATACAGGAGAGTACAAAACATCCACATTTATTCTAAAGCATTTCAGCAAGTGACAAACCAACTGGTTGAAGAAAAAGCCTTGGCTTTCTTAATGGGCAAGCAGTATCGAGGTAGTACTTTAATTTAGCTCTCACACTAATCTTCAGATACACCAACTGGCAATGTGTAAAACTAGGGCCACTGTTTTGTTTTAAATAAAGTTTCTTCAGAACTGTTGCTATTTAGATCTTCCTTTTCCTGGAACAACTGGGAATAATTTTGTTTCTATATGAAATCAGGAAGCTACATACCATAGGGCAGATCCAAAGCTGGTGTAAATTGTCATAACTGTTGAAGTCAATAGAGCTATGACACCAACTGAGGATCTGCCCCTTCGTAGAACAGAATCTAGGCAGTCAGCTTTCAGAGTCAAGTGTCAGATAAAAGCTTTTGCAGTTAATGTGTGTGTGGAGGAACAGTAGCATTAAGTGGTTTACTGGAATATGGACAATAAATATGCCTAAAGAGAGACACCAGTGGGCATAGAAAGGGCTCAGTTTCTGAATCAAAGGTGGTGACAGAGGACAGCTTCAGTATCATCATTTATCTACCAATTTCCCCACAGATCTATTGGTATAGCAGAGTGGGCAATATTTTCCACTTTAACACTCTAATTGTCCTGCAGGGCTAACTGAAGTTAAAATGAATACTCTATACTGTATGCTTACCACGCTTTTGAAAAAGAGCTGTATTGACTCCCAAAGCCTAGAAACACTAAAGAGTTTTTAGGGAACTGAAACTTGAAGTGAGAGGCAGGAACAGGGCCGGCTCCAGGCACCAGCGCAGCAAGCAGGTGCCTGGGGCAGCCAATGGAAAAGGGCCGGCTCTTCAGGGGCAATTCGGCGGTAGGTCTCTCAGTCCCTCTTGGAGGGAAGGACCAGCTGCCAAACTGCCGCCGAAGAATGAAGCAGCGGTGGTAGAGCTGCTGCCAAAGTGCCGCTGACCGCAGCTTTTTTTTTTTTTGGGCCACTTGGGGCGGCAAAAACGCTGGAGAGCTGGCCCTGGGCAGGAAACCCAGTTGTAATAAGTTTTTTTGAAAAAAAATAGTCTGCCAAATTCATTAAGAGAGGTAAAGGAATACACAATCCCCTGAGCCAAAAAACCAAACACCTCCTTACATAAATTTTTAGTGAGATTGCCATGTCTCTGGACAAACAAAGCACTGCCACATAGACATAAGCAGGACATAATTCAATTAAACAAATCCTGTGTAAACCAAAATATGACTAGCCCAATAAACTAGTGTTTCTCCCATGCAAACTTTCCGAGTCTAGTAGGATATTATATACACATGTAATCACACACACACACACACACACTTCTACCTCAGAACTATTTTAAACAGAATTACACTAATTAAAAATATCCAGTTTAAAGAAACAGAAATATACAAAGAATAGGTACCCAAAATGCAATCATTAAACTTTTTGCATTCCTGAAAGTGTGTTTTACTGTTTCATCAAAATGCAGTATGACTACTTCTTTTTATCTGTCCTGTTTTCCTAAGCAAGTTGAAGTTCATTTCAGAAACTGCTCGTCACAGATATCAAAGCACCCAACTCTAAGTTTCAGCAGATTTTCATAGACACATTCAGGTCCCATTGTTTACTGAAAACCAGGTGACTGATATTTAGAAACTTGTAATCTGTTAAAAGACATAAGTAAAATGTAGCAACTAATAATCGTTTCTCTATTTTCTTATGGGTCCCTGAAGCACTCAGAATAAGCCATCCTTCAACAAGTTAACAGATTATTGTTTATAATATAGCTAAAAACTGGAAAGCGTTAGCGAATAAAGAAAACAAGAATGTAAACATGTTAAAAATAGGGTAAGATTCAAGTTTACATTCTATAGGTAAGTCCATTTTGACATAAGCCAGTGAGAATGACTGCAAACTAATAAGAGACAAAAGAGCAAAACAAATATTATTTCATGCAAAGCCCAGAAAAATGTTTTTTGAAAGAGGTACAATAGGAAAAGGTGCTTTGCAAATTACTGGCATTAAACCAACATGCACTTTTGGAATGTTATGAAATATTTTTTTCCCCCCCCAAATCGGAAAATCCAGAAGAGGACAATTGCATTTCTTGATTACTTGCTCCATTAAAGATCATCCGATACACAGGACTGATCCGATGGTCTAAGGAAAGTGCTCTGCATTGCACCACCATACAGAAATGTTTCTGTCTCTGTCAGGGTTTGTCTCCATACAAGCTGAACACCAATTTGATTACATTTACAAACAGATTCAGTAACACTGATTCAAAACCCGATGTAGGAACTCTTATTCTGGAAGAAGAGAGCCCTATGTTGGATTTCCTTTAAACTGATTTCTTACCAACTTAACCAAAATTGAAATAGGGTCCTCTGGTTCCAAAATAAGAGTGTCTACATGGGAGGATCGCACCAAATTAAATAGGTTTAAGAAACAACTTGTATTAAATTGGTGCCATTTCTATGTTTAGAGATATGAGACCTTGTATAAAGTGGTATCTACACTCCTTAAACAAAAGTAACCTGGCTAAGACACCGTCATGGTCTCTGGTTCTTCAGGCTTCTAAGCGCTGGAAGTGACACAAAGGCAGGGTGCACATCATATTTCTCAATCTCTCTGGCTAGCTAAAGAATCTTAGAATGGATTCCAAAAACAACAGTCCAGATGGTGACACAGGGGCCTTCAAAATGTGTGGGGCTATAAATCCCTCCCCCATCCCAATAACAATACAGAGGGTGCCCTGTTGAAAATGAGGGCTGGGACAGGAAAGCTTCATAAATAAGTTTTGTTGTAAGCCATTTTCATTTTGCTGAACTTGAGATGTTATAGGGAAATCCTTATTTGCTGTGTTGCAAAATGAGCATCTAACATTTCTCCTGGCTGAAAGCTGCTCCCATATTTTTCATAGCTTGCTGCACACAGTCTGGCCCTGCTGGGGGAAGGTGCGGAAAACAGAAAGAAGTAAAGTTCCTATTTCAGTGATGTGAGGAGGAGAAGAGCCCCATGTAGGTCATGCTGGTTAATAGTTTCTATTATATAAATACTGTTATGTTTCTCTAATGGGGCAGGAAAAAGAGCAAAATATAATTGAGAAGAATGATGGGATGAATTGGCAATTCATTTACCTCCAGAAAAAAAAATGGTTTCTGGAACAGAACTGAAAGCATCTTTTCCTCTATGAAAATTAAAACTGCAGAACAGTTAGACGTTAGTATCTGAAGAAAAGATAGCAGAAACATTCTCGGCAGAAATGACCATCATGCAATCATTTCTAAAAATGGCAAAAAACAAAACACACAAGACAAAAAGTAGTGAAGCGTGAATTATGTTTCAGATGGCAACCTCATGCAGCATGGGTTTGTACAGTACATACCCAGATAGGATCTCTTGGGAGGTGCTTTGATTTCTTCATCTTTACTATCTGCAGCTACATAAGAAAAATAAATTGAGAAGAGAGGACGAAAAGACAAAATAGACTAATTTGAGTCAATACAGTAGATGGTCTTTTAGTTTGTTTTATTTTAAGCTTTGTTAGTACATCTTGCTGATAAAAAAAACCATGCAAAAAGTTTTAGTTTCCATGCTCTCTATAGGGTTTTCCCCAAGATTTTAGGGAAGAATAAAAGGGAAGGAAATCACAGAAAGGCCTCAGTGTGAGAAATAACAGCAATTTAAAATAAAATAATAAAGGAGGGAGAGAATAGAGACAATGTAACATGTAACCCTCTTCAAAGCAATGTACACATTTATAAACTTTTCAGTGAAAGAGAAAGCTTAAATTGCTTGTTTTTATTCCTGTGCCTGAGTTAAATGTGAGGATGGAGGAGCCTTTCAGGAAAGAATTATGTAAATTATGCAAATAAAGAAATAAAACAACATGATAGGGCTGCCTCACATTCTGGAGGAAACCCTTTTCTTCAACACTTCCAACAGGTTTAACTGTTTAGCCACTCACGTTAACAGAGACAGAGACCAAATCACCAATTCAAGTGTTCCGTATGCTGAACCATTTAATTTGATCCTAACCTTCCTCTGTAAGCCTCAATTCCATTTGAAAACCACATACTACCCAAGACAGTGCTCTCTTAATAAAGCTCTTCAAGGGAACACAGTGTTATAGTACGGGACAAGTTGTAAATAGAAGTTAAGATAGCATCAGTTTGAGGGTCCAAAATTAAATGACAGTAAGAAATAGACTGAAATAATAATGGAGCCCCCATGCTACTTGGCTTCTAAGCACTACAGGAATACAAATAAGCTACACAGCAAGGGTGGCTTTAGGGTTAAGCAAAATAGAATTAAAGGCATCACACCAACAGAATAGACCATCCCCATGACAACCCCCCCACTGGTTGTAAGCAAAGTTAGAATATTTAGGGGTGCCTGGCAGTTACCCACACACCAGGGCAAAGGTTCTTGGGGCATAATCAAGATTTGGGGTGATTGATTGTTTTCAGTTGTGTAATACACATGCATACAAAGGGATGTAATCTCCTCTTGGTTAATACCTGTAAATAAAGGATAATAAAATGTATGCATGAGAGAACAAATCTTTCCTAGAAGCTGGGGGGGGGGCGGGGAGGGACATTTCCTGGTGGGTTTTTTGTTGTTGTTGTTGTTTTAAACAGCAACAAAGGCGGAGAAAATAAGTCTCCCTAATACCCAGCCAGGACAGAGACTCTCCAAGGAGACAATCAAGCCAGTCCAAAGGGAGTGAACTTTTCAAGTTGCAACAGATTTCCACATAAATGGAAGTGCCATAACTGTGCACTATCCACATTAAATGGCTTTGTGGATACACTGTTAACTAAACACTAAAATGTACTTCAAGCCAGAGGACCTAGAACAACTTGCTTGAGTTCACAAAAACTGTCCTCTGGATTAGGAGAGAGACCTTGTTATTGCTTTGGAAGCTAAGAAAAAGATTGGCTTCCCCCTAACCTAGTTATTTAGCAGTAGTTATTTAAATGAATAGAAAAAAACAAGCTACTCCGGGATAACTCAAGACTCATTGGTGAAATGTGCACCGGGGATTAGTAGACTGGAATATAAGGCATCCACTAAAGTGAAGACAGAGCCAGGACAGGCTCACTTTTTAATCTGAATTATGTTGTAGAGGTATTAGGGAAAGAGGATGGAAGGAGAATGGGTAGAAAGATTTAAATACAAAAATATAGTGATATTGATCTTATTATGATGATACTGCAATTCACAACCTAGCCACTTCCATCCAGGGATGTCAAAAGCATCAAACTGAAATTTAGCTTCCCACCATCTGCGTGAGATATGGCAAAAACTTGGTACAGAGAAAACTCAGGATCAGATGGGAAAACAATGAGAGAGTCAGGTTTAGGAATGCAGGTCATCTGATCAGGGGCGGCTCTAGACATTTCGCTGCCCCAAGCAGGGCGGCACGCTGCAGGGGGCGCTCTGCCGGTCGCCGGTCCCGCGGCTCCCGTGGACCTCCCGCAGACGTGCCTGCAGATGCTCCACCGAAGCCGTGGGACCAGCGGACCCTCCGCAGGCACGCCTGCGGGAGGTCCACCGGAGCCGCCTGCCGCCCTCCCGGCGACCGGCAGAGCGCCCCCCGTGGCATGCCACCCCAAGCACGTGCTTGGCGTGCTGGGGTCTGGAGCCGCCCCTGCATCTGATTCCCAGTTCCTGTGCTTCACCCTCTTGAAGGAAATATGTATGCCGAAAATGGTAAAATAGCACAAAGATTAATTTCAAGCCAGTACATTACATCTGACAGTAAATCACAAGATCCTCAGCATTAATACCTTTCAACTTGTAGATCTTTCTTATATGATAATATCACTGGTTTAACCTGCGTATCAATCGCATATATGAAAGCCAGGAGAGACATTTAGTTGCACTGTGCGGTTCTAATAAAAAAAAGTTTGCATGGAGTACAGTGAGCCTCCTGCTGCAAAGAAAAAAGAGAGTTAAAGCCCAAAACAACAGGCAAAATTGTTCTTTTTGCTGGATTAAATATATGGAGAACTGGCTCCTGGGAAATGATTATGGCATGACACACTGAGTACGCTCTGCAAGTTACCTTACAGGCTAGTGAAGAGCCCAATTCTTTCATGAGGTGACTGAATGCCAGTCATTCAATCAAAAAAGATTGTGGCTGAAGTTGAATTGGACATGCAACCCCCCTGACATGTATTGAGGAAGCCTGCTAGAGAAGGAGGGAGGGGAAAGAGGGCAATCTAGTTTGAAGACTTACCCCCTTGGCCCCACAAAGGGCAATCTGAAGAGGAAGCCCTCTGCTCCGCTCCCAACCAACAGGTATCTACAGGCAAAGAGCTGGCTGTTCCCCTCCCAATTCATCCAGTTTTTAAATCTCTGCTAAATGAGGCCAGATCTAAAGTCATTCATTTTCCCAGCCTGTGATAACTCTTGCAGACAATGCATTCCCAGACTGTAGAGGAGAAAGATAGATGGGTCAGAGTATTGAGAGTTGCAGATGAGCCAACGTTCTCCATGACGTCACTTTACCTGGGCAGATTCACAACACACTCCACAGAAACCACTGAGTGGGAGTACGTTTGCAGAGCAGGCCTATCTTTCTATTAAATAAATAAATCTGCTGCAGAGCCAGCACTCATAGCCCTCTAGGGCTCCCTCTGCCTGGAAAGGCTGCAGCTATTTGGAGCTGGATCAAGCCCTCAGTTTTTAGGGTAAGAGAAGGAAGAAAACAGATCGAGAGAGCAAATTATATGTCCATATTGGCAAGTCAACTGAAAAGAAGCCAACAGTTTTATAGCCCAGCAGCAGCAGGAACAGGAGAAACATAAAATGGGGAATGTACACATCAAAAAAGAAAACCAGAGGTTGGCATTTGTTACATTTCCAAACTGTAAGAGAGTCTGCCATACAGTAAATCATTTTGTAAAAAAGACTTAGAGTTTGTCTACATGGTGGGGTATAATGCACTCTATGGGGATGTTATTTCTGAAGCACACCATCATGCTGCACATTAATTGGTCCTCTAAGACCAGGCTGGTGCGCACTGAAGGCTCCCTAGTGTGCTTTAATGTAGTACCATTTCAAACAATATTACATTAAAGCGCACCAGCAGGGTCTACACAGACTAATTCATGCACAGCATGTTAGTGCGCTTTACCCCATAAGGCACATTACCCAATTGTGTGGACAAGCCCTTAGATCAGTGATACTGAGACTGAGGCTCAGGAGTGGCCTTTTAATGGGTCTCTTGTGGTTCTTTGCAGCACATGATATTAAAACACTGTGATTTAATTATTAACCAATTTAAGTTATCAATCAGGATGCTTTTACTATGTTATTAACCAATTGTAGAATACTTGGTCAGTCACTTTGCTATAAGAATAATTAATAATAATAAATAATATTGAGAGAGAGAGAGAAAGAAAGAAAGAGTAAGTAAATGAAACAATGAACACTACTATGGCTCTTTTGGGTAATGTTGATTGCTAATTTGGCTCCTGAACCACTGAGGTCTGAGTATCACGGCCTTAGATTAACAAATGATATTCTGGCCCAGATTGGAAATTTCCACCCACCCACAAAAGTACTGCAAGACCACAGGAAGCGTACAATATGTACACTTCGATAAACCTGTAATAGTGACACACCATCACTCCCTATTTTGACAACAAATGTGATGACAAGAAATAAAATATTTTATGTGCAAGCAAGATACAGCATTGGCAATAGTAAGGTATGGCTTCTGACACTGGTCAGTGATAAATGGTTTCTGCAATTCAGAGACATGCAGAAAAGTGCAGTGAAAATTCTTGTTGTCATTCAGGCCTAGATCTTAGCATCATCGAGACTGGCAGAGTAGCATAACTTCTACTACTTCCTAAAGTTTGACATAAAATATTACAGAGAACTCTATTTTCTAGACTGAACTAAGACCCATTTAAAATACTTGTATGGAAGGAAATAATTTTAAACAGTCCATTCAGGAAGTGCTGGGTTGGATCTTCAAGAGACAATGGTTTGCACCACGCACAAAAAATTTTTCACTCAACCCAATGACAATACAAGACATTTTTAGAAATTAATATTGGAAGATTTCACTCTGCAAAATTACTGTTACCAACCTGAAAAGGAGCGACGTTTTATGTTCAGTTCATTTGACACACGTACTTCAGTGCATAGTTTCAGCATCAGTAACATAGTAATGATCATGATAATGCTTTGCCACAGAAGAGGGGACTCAAAATGCCTGCCAAACCTAAAAAGTAAGAGAAAAATATATAAACATCTCAAGATGATGATCTTTATACACAATTAATCTCAACCCTATTTAGGTGTTTGACAACTGTATCCTTAACAATCACAGTAAATGACAAATTTGCAAAGCTGCAGAGAAGAATTACACTAAGAGATCTAGCTGCATGTAACCTAACCATATTCCACGTGAACTTGTAGCCACAGGCACCGACACTGAATGCTCTGGGGCTGGATCACCTGTGGGAAAAAAAAAATAGTGGGTACTCAGCACCCACCAGCCACAGCTGTTGGGCAGCAGCACTGCCAATCAGCTGTCTGGTGACACCCCAATGAGCTAATTGGGGATGCCGCCAAACAGCTGTTTGCCAGCTGGGGGGGGGGTCTTAAGGGAGGGTGGAGAGTGGCGGGCAGGGGGCGGAGCAGGGGTGGGAGCACCCCTGGGGAAAACTAAGTCAGTGGATCTAAAAGCATGAGTTTCTGTTGCCTGAACTAAAAGGACCAGGTCCATTAGCTTGAATGAAGAGGCTGATTCACAAACCTGGTCTAGCTACTAGAAGGGGATAAAAGAGCTACATTGCATTAGCATGAGACACACACATGTCTTTCCTCTATTAAGTGAAGACGCTGTTAAGTTAAGAACTCCTGCTCTATATACTAAGTTTCCTATATATAATTTTAAAATACATTAAATCATAAGCCCATACCGTCCCATTCCCCAAAAAACACAACTACCAACCTATGATGTCTAACAGTGTCCCCCAACAAACCTACGAACACCCGCTCGTACTGCACTCCCACCACTCCAGAAGTCTGGAAGAAGAGAGGGGCATCACTTTTGGGAAATGAACTCCAAAGTTGCAGGAAACAGCTACTTGATTCTTCAGAGATGTGGAAACTGAACGGAAAATGCTCTCTCCCCGCCTCTCCCCCTCCCCCCCAGTTTAATTTAGGTTTGCTTACTGACGCTGTCTGGTGGGAATTACTGAGCTCTCCTACACGCACTGCAGGAAGAGGAACTTGGGTAGCAGCCAGGACTTAATGAAGGGTCCTCCATCTTCCATGATTGCATTAGATTCTATCACAGAAAACAAGACTCTTCAGTGAGGACTGGCTGCTATCCAAGTTCCTCTTCCTGCATTATAGGTAGGAGAGCTCAGTATAATACCCAACAGACATCACCAGTAAGCAAACAAAAGTAGGGTTTTTATTTTTTGAGAAAAGGGAAGGAAGATCCCATACAGATCTGGTGCAAAATATATTAGATTTATTGTAGACAGGCTCCAGGCACATGATTGTGACTTCTCTCTCAGCTCAAACAACCTTGCTAGGGTGTATTCCTCAGAGATTCTTACTGCTTCAAGAAAGCAATTTGGGGAATTAAACAGCGTGCTTTCACTCATTCTTTAATTCTGGGCCACATTTCCTATCTGCCACTCCAAATACACCCACAAACTAGTCACCCAGGCCACTGCTTCATCACCCCACAAACACTGTGCTGCCACTGGCTAAGAAGATAGGAGACAACACTTACAGGAGTAGGATGATGATTTGTTTAATTAATGTTTTACAAAGCTCTGGCAAACGTTAAGTATAGGATACTATAATGAGCCATTAGTATGTATCAGAGTACAATGCAAGGTCTCCCATAAGAGTCTGGATATAATTCTTTAACTTGGGTTTCTTTCAAGACAGAGCTCTGAGCTAGTCATTAAGACACTAGGATAGTACCAAGCGTGTTTGCCATTAAGCCCTTGCATTGTATGAATGCTGAAGGAGTTCTTTACTTCCACTATGGTCTTTAGAGAGATTCAAGTTTTGTTATGGGTCCATGTGGGTTATGCCCAGTAATGGGGAGAAACTGGAAAGTCCTTGATTCTGGACTTGCTGAGTTTTCTTGGAACTTTTCCATTTGTAGGCGGACATGTTTGTCCCCAATGGACCAGACCATCCCCAGGGAACTGGTCATGGGGGGGAGGGGGAGGCCTAGCTGCCTAGTGCCACAGAGCTGGGGCCATCATTATGAAACCATGAGCCTTCACAATGTCTCCTGGGACACTAGTGGCCTAGGACTCTTGTGTACATGGCTGCAACAAGGCCTCCTCCTCAACTAATACCCTGGGGAGAGGGGAAGGGTGACACTGCAGCAGGTCATACCATGGTAAGATCAGCACTAACAAATTCAGAAGATTGCTGAAGTGTGAGGAGTTGATGCAGCCGAGTGTACAAACTCCCCTCTGATCTGCAGAGAACCCAAGTCAGGTTTCCATTGAGTCAGGAAGAAAGAGGATGGAGTGGAGCAAAGTAGAGTTGCCATTACTCCCCTTTCTGTGCCCCTGCTCCTTGCCAGGGCAAACCCTGCAAATGCTGCTGAATCTGCAGTTTCAGGGGACCCTGATGTATAGAGTCCACCAGGGACAGTTTGCATTGCACTGACCATGAGCCAGAGCTCCATGGGTATAGTGAGAGGAGCATTACAAACAGCTCTGTGGCAAAAGCCTGATTCCCAAGGGTCCTCAAGTTATTTACCCCACTAACACAGCCATGATACATAGAAGAAGCGGGGAGCCTGTGTCATAAGAGAATGTCTCTGTTGAGGGTGGAGCTAGAAGCTAGCAGATAAACACACAAGTTCTGGACACATTACTGAGCCAGTGCCATGCTGGCATAACAGAGGAGCTTGTCTGAGATCTGCTGTGCAACACTCTCCTGGCAACTGAGGAGCCCATATTAATTGTTTTGCTGGAGGCTTCAAAACTGAGGAACTAAGCCGGTCGACTGCTTTCATCCATCTGTCATTCAGGAAAAGAGAGAAGAGAATCTGTCCTACTGTTGGCAACTATTACCAAAAGTCCTCTAACCGTAGGTGTACGAAATACTGTACTTATCCCCATTACAAATCCATTTGTATAACAGCTAATTTAGGGCTACACGGGCAGCACTGGTGCTGAAGTTCTATTAAGTCACAGGATAGGGACGGCGTGGACATTAGTATTAGTTCCCCGTTACTGACATGCTAATGTTCTTCCAGCCTGATCCAAAGAGAGCCCATAGAGTCTCTACTGGCTTATTCACTCCTTGGTACGTTTGTGGAGAGTGCTGCCAACAATATCAACTGTTACACAGATATCTGCCTACTACAAACAGAAACAAGCTAATCGCCTCAGGCTACCAGCCGGCAGCTATAAAGCAATTTACAATCACCATAAACTAGTGGCACATTAGAACAGAGATGGAAAGCTGTGTTATCAACCCTCTGAGTCATCTCTCACTTTAGAGCTAAGATTTAAAAAAAAAAAAAAACCCACAATACACAAGAGTTCACCTGGGCCTGAACATATATGGCAAGGTTTCCATAGTCACTTCAAACAATGTATGAGAATTTAACAAACTCCAGCACACACAGGACAAAAGTTGCACTACATAAACTTTCATTCTGACTAGCCAACGCACTTCAAGTTAAATTCTCCTTCTAGATACTGTGTTCTATTCTAAACAACTTGAAAGCAAATAGCTCTTATTTTGGTCAACATGATGGACATTAACATGGAGAAAGCAGGATGTACACTCCAGTTTGTATTTGAAATTACGGTTCAGGAGCCAGCCTGGCAAAAGCATCACACCAGGACATGGAGGATCCAAATTTAAGATTCTCTTACCTCTCCATTCCCAAATGGGCTGGGGAGGTGATAGGGACTGGAAGAAGGGAAGAGGCTTGTGTTGCTGTGCAGTGAGCATTCTGGATGTTTCAGAAGCAGCATTCGACCCTTCCCTCCCCACCTGCCAAAGGCGGTGAATATTTTTGCCAAAGCAGGGCTTGAGGGTGGGAACAGTAAAGAAGCTGCTCATAAAAGTAGGAGGGATCCTTAGGGTACTAACTGGGGCTCAGGGAAAGAGGAATATAGGATTGAAGCCTATTTATATTTGTTGTTCTTTCTTTCTGAGTTTCTAGCTGGTAACTATCATATAGCTAAACAACTGACATTTTCAGTTTTGGGGTGTCCAATGTCAGACCTCAAAGCAGTTTCCCTTCTATTTATATAATATTTTAAACTATCACTGTGAAGAGTTCTTGGTTTTTGAACATATACAACTTTCTTTAAGTACCAGCAATATTTTTGTTTTTAAAAAATCTTAACTGTTTGTGTTCATAAAACAGAGAGGCTGAACAACTGGGCTAGAGCCAAACTGACTAGTCACCATGAGTTTGTCTGAATAACTCTACCAACGCACCTCAATCTTCATGCAACAATCCTGTTACTCCAGTCCTGGGCCTACCCTGACAGAAACCACAGATTGTGTGGAGACAAGCCAAACTATCTATCAGTTTTGTGATCTAAAACACAGTGAGTTGGCCAAGACCAACTTCACTAGCAGCCAAGCTGGGTTTGAATATGAAAGCTTAATACACTAACCTACTGCAGCATTTAAAGGCCAGATCAAGGTCTTCTGCAGTTTAAGAGATTCTAAAACAGGGTGGAAGCTGTGTTACAGGCTGACACTGTGTAACCCAAACTATCAGGCTCCTGGGGGACAGCATGATGCAGCAGCACAATGGGAGTCAGCAGGAAGTATAAAAGAGAAAACAAACTAGTTTCAGAATATGATCTGCCTGCTAAGAACTGCTTCTCAATATGTGAGCTTCCAGGATTGTGTGTGGTACAGAACATATATTTTAAAATTATATATTAAAACCTACATTTATATTTTATTCTTCCTGCACAGAATAAAGTTGGCTGAAAAATGCTAGTGATCAAAGAGAGGAAGTCATGTGTGCATTTCTGCTTCAGTGACTGAATTTACTGAGGGAAAGCTGCTCTGTGCTCTGCACTCTCCTACCATGGCATTCTCTCTACTAGGGGGCTCCTTTGCTGGTCAGCAGTATCCAGAGGAGAAAGTAAGCCTGACTGTACCCACAGGGGGCAGCTTCCCCAGGCCAGCAATTTAAAGGGCTCGGGGCTCCCAACAGTGGTCGGAGCCCCGGGCCCTTTAAATCGCCGCAGAGCCCTGCTTCTGGCCAGCAGTGATTTAACGGGCCTGGGGCGCTGCTGCAGTAGCGGCAGCTGGGAGCCCCAGAGCCCTGCTGCCAGCAACTGGGAGCCCCAGGACTCCAGCAGCAATTTAAAGAGCCTGGGGCTTCTGGCTGCTGCCACTACCCCAGGGCTCCAGCAGCGGGGCTCTGGTGGCGATTTAAAGGGCCTGGGGCTCCAGCCGCTGCGGGGAGCCCCAGACCCTTTAAATGGCCACCGGAGTCCTGGGGCTCAGGGCTCCCAGGGCGTTACCGATTTTTTTTAAATCGGTAACGCCAAAATAAAGTCTAAGAAGCAGAAGTTTCTCTCACATATATATAAGTATTGTGTGCTTGGCTGCCCCTGTCATTCATATATATATATATATAAATAAATATGATACTCAGACTCCATCCTAGGCAGCAGTGAACCCAAGATCTCGTTAGAGTCTTGTTTGGGCCAGGCCTTGTTGTTCTGATTAAAATAAACGAGGCCAGGTGAAATACACTTGCTCAAAAAGTAATCTGAAAGCTGAGGTCTGCACTGAACTTTTTCAAAATAGTTTCAGATATTAAAAACTGGAAGGGTCCCTTAAATCAATCTCAGCAGCTTTAATTAAGGTGAACATATTGCTGGAGAACTCCTCCAGGGCTTGAAGCTTTTGGCCACTGCTGGGTGGCTTCAGGACAGAAAGCTTTATCCCAAAACACATCTAGAGGCATCCAAGATACTGCATAATTAAAGCCCTGTGAAAGTCAGGAGGAGTCTTTCCATTTACTTCAGTAGGCCTTGCATCAGGGGCACAATCCTCAGCTAGTGTAAACTGTCAGAACTCCACTGCAGGGAACTGAGCTGTGACAATTTACACCAGCCAAGGATCTGCCACCAGGACTTCAACACACACCCAGGCAGTAAACTGACTGCAGCTACATGCTCATTGTTTCTTTGGCTGACAAAGAACAAATATGGGAAGTTAAGATAAAGGAAAATGGTCTTTTATTCAGGAGACTTCATTCATGTTTCCCCCACAACTCATATCTTGGACACTTCAGCTCAGGAAAACCAGCCTGGCCTATCATTCCTATTTTTTTAAATTAGTGGAGCAAAGGCTACTGTGTTTTATCCTGAAAAAAAAAAAAAAAAATCACACAACCTTATATGGCAGCTAGTGCATCTAAATTTGATGAGACAAAGGACTGCACCACAACTCAAAAGACTCCAGCCTGCTGAGCACAGCAGGAAGCAGGACTACTGTTGACTGACCTTACTTATTAAGATGTAACTAGAACGCTTACCATCTACTTCAGAGAAATCTTTTCCAATTTCCTTTCCTTGGCGTAGGCCATGAATTTGTTCTGCTAATATTAAACCCACCCTGAAGTTATTTCAGTCTGTGGGACATTTTGTACACCAAACTCAGGAAACCCCATTATGAACTTGTATTCTAGTGAGCAGTGTTGAATGAAGCTCCTTCTCCCCGCCCTTTCCACTACAAACTGTGGTCCCACCACAGAAATCACCCGTTATTTCTTTTCCTATGTATCTGACTGACCCTGCTAGGTGAGTAGTATCCTTGGCGCCAAACTAAAGGTGAGCATATCGAAGTATTTTCCGTAATGTAACACAGGATTTTACTTGTCTACCAAGTCACAGGCTAACTCAGACAAGGAGGGGACGCCTAGGCTTGCTAATGAGAATGCTAACGAAGAACAGAATTTTTTTAAACGTAGAGGTTTTTTTTTCATAAATTGCTAGTAACTGTCATGCACATTCACACAACTACGTTTTTTCCATTCATGCTCACAGATTTTTTCATCAGCAGCACACTCATGGACCCCAAAAAGTTGAGACTCATGTGTCACATCCCACGTGAGCTACTCCCAATGAGAAGAGGTTGCTCATCACCTTTGCAGAGGAAAGCGCCAGCGTCGGTCTAAAATGTTGCAATCAAAAGGTTTTTTTAAGATGACATATTAAAAAGGGTCAAAGACTTAATATGTAATTTCTAAGAATCAACAAACTGGGTCAGATGCTTGTGTGACAAATAGGGGAAATGCCTATATTATCTTTAATGAAAACTGTATAGGACTGTTTCCTAGGACAATTGTGTATTGCCGCCTGCCTGCCTAGAGATAAGTCAAAAGGAGGCTGCAAAGGGATGCTAAAATAACCATAAAATAGTGATTCAGATAAGTCAGTCTCAAGTGCTCAGCTACAAAGGAGCCATAACAAAGCTGGCTCCATCTAGGCTAGAATGGGGTACCCTCCCAGAGGCTAAGCCTGGGATCAAAGGAGAGCTAAGACCTCAAAGACCCTAGAAAAGGCAGGGGGGCGATTAGGTGAGCTGGGAGAAGCTGACAGGCTGGGCTAGAGAGACACAAAAATCACGGGTTACAGCCCCCTGAGTGTCAACCATGTCCTTGTTTGAGAGTGGGTGAACTGCAGAAATCCACCCCAGGAGAGGGAAAGGCATGAGGCCTGCCACCTGTAGAAGTTGCATTCATGAGACCCAAAGAAGGGACAGTACTCCATAACCATTACAGCTTGCACATCTTCAATGCCTGATGATTTTTAACAAGAGTTGGGTATGTACAAGGAAAACAGAATCAGGCCTACTATTGTCTCTAATAATACAGATGTATCATTTCGTGTGTACAAGTCTTCTCACACTGCCGTTCAGCAAAGGTGCAGAAACAAATCTGCTGCTTGAACAGAACTGTGCTGAAAACTCTGGAAAATTATTTTTAACTCACTTCGAAAGAAAAGTTTAGAGGCATTTTGAGCGAGGGAAACACAATGTTGAAGAGACAAAGTTAAAGAAATCACACTACTGTCATCGTGTGATGATGCAAGTTCTCAGTCTTTGATAATGCCCTCAATGAAGGATTAGAGGAAAGAGGGAAGGAAGAGGGCAGAAAATTGAGTTCTTTAACTTAAAAAATAAAAAAAGGCATCTCCTCTTTCACTGGCAGTGGAATAACTGGAGGGGAAATCTTGAAAAGTAGTAGTATCTAGTCAGGGGCGGCTCTACAAAGTAGGCTGCCCCAAGCAGCGAGCGAGCGCGCACCCTCCCCAGTCCCCCCCCCCGCGTCCTTCCCCTCTTCCGGCATCCTGCCTGGGGGGGCGTCATTTGGCTCGCGTGGCGCCTCTCCGCGCAGGTCCACCGCGGCCGGGCCGACGGAGACGGACCGCGCTGGCGCTGCCGGAGCTCAGGGAGAGCGCGCGGAGACGGACCCGCGCGCGCGCCGCGCACCGCGGCAAGGCCGCTCGGGCCGCGGCCCGGCCCGCCGGCATGCTGGCATGCTGCTCCGCCAGCCAAATCCTCGCCTGGCCAGGATGCGCCCCCCCGCGCCGGCGCTGCGCCCCGGCGCTTGGCCGCCCCTGTATCTAGTAGAGGCAGGATCATGATTCTTGCCCTTAGTGCTAGTACTAATTTCTGAGCTAGTATCACAGTCCTGCCGTGCCAGCTTTAGCTATAGAAACACTTAACAGTAGATTTCATGGAGATTAGTGAGTAAATATTGTATCTGCAGATTGGAGGGCAAGGGGAAGGTCACACTCCTCCTGTTTTAAAACTAGTTGATTTTTTAAATTAAAAAAAGAGGGGCAGATTACAGGAGTGAGTTATGGAGGGAGTGCAGTGGGCACAGTGCATGGGAATACGTGGTCTCCACTGCTACTTCATGAAACAAGGTATTTTGGAGGTTGTGGGAGAAGGAAAGGACCAGGAGTCAAGAATGAGTATGTGTTGGAAATAGGCACACTACACTAGCACTGAACCCCATTAGCATGATAGAGTTATGAGCAGAAAATAAGTGAGATTTGTTCTGGAAAAAAGGAAGCTAGTCATGTGGGGATAACACACACATTGAATGTGAGGGTGAATCTAGAAGGCCTTACTGAAAGGTGCAGACAAAGTTAGATAGCAGTATGCACTGTGATGTAGATACAAAAAAGCCCAGTGCAATTTGTGAGAACATGCTCAGAGACAATACATCACAAAAAAAGTCACTCTCTGGTGCACCTGTTCAATTCCAGGAACAACAGTTCCAGAAAGATATTGACAAACTCAAGGGAGTTCAGAGAAGAACAACAAAAGCGATCAGGGAATACAGGAAATGGCTTGAAATGAAAGATAATTAAATATGTACAGCAATGCTAAGCAATGTTTGGAGCTAGGGGAATAACATGATTAGACCCTTCAAATATTTCTAGACCTACATATTATATATGAATGAGTGTGTGTGTGCGCATGCATGCGTGCACACACGTGTATATATGTACGCTTAGGCAAAAAGGGGGAGAAATTAGCATAGTACATCAGTGTATAACCAGGAGTCGTGCAGGGGTCCAGGGAAAACAATTTAGGAAAGAATTAGGCTCAGTGCCAAGAAAACCAGCTTGACAGAGGCATGTATCAGGCTGTAGAATAGTCTACAAAGTGGGGTGGAAGTCTCATCCCATGGTGCTTTTACAAGTAGAATGGACAAAACACTAGAAGATGAATTGTAGGGAACAGCCCTGTCTTGGCAGGAGGATAGACCAAATGATCCAACAGGCCTTTTTTTTTTTTTTTTTTTTTAAACCATGAATCAGAGAAGATTAGGGTTGGAAGAGACCTCAGGGGATCATCTAGTCCAAACCCCTGCTCAAAGCAGGACCACCTCTTATCATTACCATGAACTCTTATCTATATACACCTTTAGAGTAATCATAAATTTTAGTGTCTATACCCAGTCATATTTTGTTTCAAGTACTGATCTTGCCCCAGGTGGTCATAAAGTGACATCAGCAGTAAGGTTACTATAAAAAATGACTATGCTTAACAACAAAGAGAGAGAAAATGAATTACTGGCTGCTCTCTGACATGATTAACACAAGAGTACCTTTAAAAACTGAATCTTGCTTTGTGCATTAATCACTCATATGCCTCAGAACTGTATTCACCCAAAGAAACTTTCTTGGCATTACACGGTACATATTACAATATCACGGATGCCATAACCTTTTCATTGTGCGAGGTATCCTCTTAAGACCATACTATTTTAGTATCATGGTAGTTGCTTTATAGAGAACAGTATATGGGTCTTTTCATCTCTAACTTGTATTTCAATGGAACTACTGGCATAGCAAGGGACTATTCACTTCAAGTGAGGGTGAAAGAATCAGAACCTTAAGGTTTTGCAAGGTCAAGCCTGTAGTATTTACCCAGTGCGGGTGGCTATATCAAATCATTTGAACTTTTATTTATAGGCCACACTAAGTTGATAGCTGTGACAGCATTCTGAAGTCTGGCTCTGCGCTTTGGACTCAATTGAAGCAATTTAAAACAATGCAGGGACTTTCAAGATCAGAACACAGAGAGTGACACAAAGCTAGACTCCATTTGAGTGTTTACATATTATAACAATTTCTCTAAAGAACAATAGCATGAAAGGACACCATTAGTTTGAAACAAATATATTTAAAAAAAAGAAAAAGAAAAAAAAAAGTGTTTCATTTTCCATTTTACAAATGACTCTAAGATGTTAAAAAATTTTAAACTTTCAATTTAAAAATTTGTTCTTTTTTATTTATTTATGCTATTTACCTATCTTGTCGCTTGAGCACTTAAAATAGATTAAAAATTAGGGATTCTCATTTTTTCCTCAGTATTACAGGCCTCCTCTTAATAAAGCAATTGCACGGCATCTCTCTGTTAACTATGCAAGCATGGAATAGCGAAGTATTTATGTATATTTAACTCTTTGTCGTCACAGGTATTTTCACATATTTGAAAAAAAAAAAAATACTGTCTGCTTTGGCTTTTCACTTCTCATTTCCCCCCATCGCTCACAGTTCTGTTTACTCTGTTTCCCTTGCACATTAGTTTGTTTCTTTCCATTCTCCACCACCACATGAGCCTCTTTTCTTCCACATGCTTCCCCCTCCACTTCTCTCCATTCCTCTCTAAGTACAATTCCAATCCCACAGGCAGTTCTGATACTACAGATGACTTCCCTACATCTCATTGCTAACTCTGGTCCCAAAGAACAACCCGTTTCCTCTACTCATGCAGCAGCAGACTTGCAGATGTTTTTATTGGAGTCCAGGCTGCTCTTTGCAGTTAAGATCCTGTGGATCTTTACAAGCAACTGGAAACAGGCAGGAGGAGCCAGCACACGATCGGTCAGCTCTCCGCAGACCACCAGCATTGCTCCATTAGTCAAACTGTTCTCAGAATAGTTTCCAATATTCTTATTGTTATCTCATCAATTTCACTTTTTGATTCTTGTACATTTCTAATGCTGCAGTGGCCAAGTTAAAAACAAATATTCCTCTGCAGTTTTGTAACATTTATTTCTACATGGTGGGGTGGGGGGAAAACACACACGAGACAGGTCTATTGGTTGATAAACACAAAACCTAGATTTCAGAGCAAAATTTGCTTTTAAATGTTATTTTTAAAACCTCATATGCTCCATCCTCCAAAACCTCCATGTTTCTTGTTAGGCTGTTTTTTAAAGAGCGGATCTTTAAATTTTGAGCTCTAATCCTGCAAGGAGCTCCATGGGTAGACCCCCACAGAAGCCAATGAGGGCACGCGGTCTGCCTGAGCAGAGCTGTATTGACTTCAATGGAGGCCTACCTGCATGGAGCAACTTGTAGGGTAGTGATGAGGGTGCAGAAAGAAAGGAAGAGATTTTTTCTGAACTACTTTAGATATGGGCTTGTCATTAGCATCCACTGCTAGCTTAGGAGTTCGAAGTTTTGAAATGCAGCTTATTAACATTGATAACTATGTCAGGAAGACACAAGAGACAAACAAATTTGGTACATGAGCTCTAAGTTGATGCACATGAATCCACTTGCACCAAGATTGAATTTTGTTTCACATCTTTAAAGGGTGGGTCCCACCAAATATTACATCCTGAGAGACCTCAGGTCTCAAGCTGTGTAATCAGAGAGAAAAAAAAGAACAAACACTTTAAGAGAATAAAAAATAATTACCAACTTACCAAAAGAGTATTCTCAAAATATTTGCTACTAATAATACTAGACACACATAGGTTGAAAAGCCCTCTGCATTCTGTGTCCTTTTGATGTCTCTGTACTGGGGGATGTATGGCACCACACCTCCAAATACCATTGCACCAGCTGCACTCCAGGAAACCAGCTGGTGCATTGGAACCACCAGCCACTCCAAGCCATCTGCCTCCATGCCAGGCAAAACAAAGCTGTGCAGCACCAGGGCAACCACTGACAAGGGATTCCCTTTCACTGTTTCTTCGGACTTAGTTGATTTTAGTCATACACAGTCCTGCCAGTGCAATGTATTGCCATGCTTCCCTCATTCCTTGCACAGCCGTAACCTAAAAAAAAAAAAAAAAGGAAGTGGGAGGGAAATGTAAATATATCATCTGACAACAGGAATACAAGACCCACAGGCCTATGATCAGGTCAGAGCCACAGCCTCCAGTGTCATAAGTTAGCCAAAGTGGTCAAACATATGGAGTTGTATGGTCCATGACTAGAACTCCCAGGTCCTACAGTAATACAAATAAATAAATACAACACAGCTTGTGTCCAACCTCATTTGATTTCCAATATTAACCGAAAGCATTTCCTGCTGTTTACTTAATTGTTTGTATAAAATGAGTGTCAGTGAGGTAGCTATAATAGTGCAAATGGTGCACTTGCACAAGGGGCCATGAGGCTATTCGGGACCAAACACATGGGCCACCAGGGGAGGGCAATCAGGGAAGTGGGGGACAGAGTGGAGGTAAAAAAACCGGGGGGGGGGAGGGAAATTGGATCCAGGCTGGGGGAGTTGAGGGCAAGACTGAAGGAGGAGGAGGATTGGGGAGAGCTGAGAGCACTGGATCAGAACTGGTGGAGAGTGAGAGGAGGCTGGGGGTCGAGGAGGCATGAGGCAACTGGAGGGAAGCTAAGCAAGAGGTGAGGGTGGGAGGGCTGGATTAGAGCTATGGGAACAGGGGAGGTAGAGGGGGCTGGAGACTAGATTGGGGCTGGGGAGACCTAGGGAACAAGGGGGCTGGGAATAGGGCTGTGGGGGAGTTAAAGCAGAGTGTATTTTGGAATCAGGATGAGGGGGGTCCCTGAATTATTCTTGCACTAGGGCGCTCTGGGGCCTTGTTAAACCAGTGTGTAATGCTTATGAAAGAGAGTGACTTGACAGCCCTGGATGGAGACTGATATCCTTTAACAACAAAATAAGTAGAGCACAAACAGCAGCAGGACAAGTTTTCTAAGCTTTTCTTTGTCAGTGTGCCTCAGTATTGATCTGGAATGACCAACTCTAGCAGTGAGAAAGTTCAGACTCTGTGTACCCCTGGTTGAGAACCACTGTGCTACTTGATAGGCACTGAATGAACCACAGAGATCATCCAAGGGGTACATCAACTCATCTATATATTTGCCTAGTTTTAAAACAGGCTACATAAAAAGCACTAGCAACATTAGTACAAACTAAACATTTCATACAGACAAAATGAGAAAGTGAGCAATTTTTCAGCAACAGTCTGCTGTGACACCTTTGTATGTTTATGTCCAATTTTGTAAGCAAGAAGTTTTTAACTGCGGTGAAATTGGGGGATCCACTGGATAAATCCAACTCCTCAAAGGGGTACAGTAGTCTGGAAAGGTTGAGAACCACAGGTGTAGCAGTGCGAATGATATGAACACTCCTCCTTTGGAAGCTGGAT
This sequence comes from Mauremys reevesii, assembly GCF_016161935.1. NCBI lineage: Eukaryota > Metazoa > Chordata > Testudines > Geoemydidae > Mauremys > Mauremys reevesii. The sequence goes on along the minus strand of NC_052624.1, from coordinate 184,835,908 downwards.
CAAAGGCATTTCACATAGACCACAAGGGCTGGAACCTATAGTTTTTGTGGTCTAGATCTCCACATTAAAGACGAGGGTCCCTGTGATCTGGTCTATTTTTTATACATATTGTGCAACCTCAGACTTGGAGCAAGTTGCCAACACAACTCTCACTTTGGGTAGAGCCTGGGAACTGGGGGCAGGACAGAGAGGCCAGAAAGAGTTTGGAGACAAATACGTATCTCTGCTACCCTACTAATGATTAGATTTGGGGAAGTGAAGATAGAAGAGAAGTCAAACAAAGCAAGGGGAAACAATTACTCTTGGGAACCAAAACAATGACAAATATTGCCAAGGGGCTATGATGAGGCTTCTCCTTAGGAGCAGGAGCGACAAACCCCCCACTTCCTTTTGTATAGTGGGAGGTACTTTTCAACCTAACACATACCCCAACACACCTATGGCTGAGACTCTGCTCCCCTCAGACTGGTCCTCCTCTCCTCTGGTTGCCCTCTTCTCGTTTCTAAGCCTTCGTTGTTTAGCAGAGAGCAGGAACTAAAGCCCCACGCTCCCCCCTCCCACACACACACTCCGTTCACGAGAGAACACGGCAGCACTTGTGTATATCAACAACAGTCACTCAATCTATGGGGTATTTACAAACGCCTCCTTCCCCCCAGAGCCTCTCCCTTCCCGGGGAAGAGACTTGGGCTCTGGAGACAGCGATCGCTGGGTCTGCAAGACTGCCCTAACTCCAGAGAGCTCCTCCGCCCCCAGAGGGCAGCCCGGACTGGAGTCTTTTGGAACCGGCCCCCTGCGAGTCCCCACCCCCGGTTTCGTCTTACCGTGGGTCTGTCCCCCTCCAGAGCACTAGTGACGCGTCTGGGGGTGGTCACCAGCGCCGGGCCCCTGTGGTCCCTCCAGGGCCACACATCTCTGGGTGCTGCTGCTGCTGCTCCTGCAGGTCCTGCCGCTGCTGCCAAGCCTGCCTCCCGGGCGGCTGGGGTGACATTAACCAGCAGCAGGGGCAGGACCTCAGGGCTGCTTCTGTGACGTCACAATGACCAGCAGCGCCTCCGTCAATGAAGGGAAAGGCCCACCCTCTGACTCAGCGTCTGTTTCCGCTGGGTCCTAGAGGGCACCGGATCCCTTCCCAGAGCGAGGTGGTGTCCCAGGAGATGTGTGCGGTGCCGGCCACAGCCGGAGGGAACCGACTTAGCCCAGCTCTGCAGGAACAGGGCGCACACTGCCTGTGCCAGTCTCTTTATTTACAGGGCTGAGCGGGACCCATACAGAATGAATGGGGTAGGAGAGTACAAACTTCTGAGATTTGCAGTGGCTCCTTGTAACACACCCAGCAACATCTGCTGCAATCATAATAAGGAGACGCTTTAGAAAGTGCATCTAAATGAACCAGATTAATACAAATAATTACTTGCTATTTACACGGTAGTGCTTTATTCTTGAAGAACTGATTATTCTTTAAACTGGCACTGTGCTTGGTCTGTTCAAGACACAAAATACAGACAGTCCCTGCCCTCAAAAGTTTACAATCAAAGACCCCAATAATTGTAATTTTTTCTACTGCAGTAGTGTCTAGTCACAGACCTGAACCCCTCTGTGGTTAATACAGACACAGAACAAAAAGGCAACTTATTCCATCTAGGCTAGGGCTGGCAAGCAATTAAAAAAATCGTGATTAATCGCAAGATCAAAAAAATTAGTTGTGAGTAATCACATGATTAATCGCACTGTTAATAATAGAATACTATTTATTTAAATACTTCTGGATTTTTTCTACATTTTCAAATATTGATTTCAATTACAACACAGAATACAAAATGTACAGTGCTCACTTTATTTTAATTACAAATATTTGCACTGCAAAAACAAAACAGTATTTTTCAATTAACCTAATACAAGTACTGTAGTACAATTTCTTTATCATGAAAGTTGAACTTAAAAATGTAGAATTATGTACAAAAAATAACTGCACTCAAAAATAATGTAAAACTTTAAAGTCCACTCGGTCCTACTTTTTGTTCAGCCAATTGCTCAGACAAATAAGTTTGTTTACCTTTGCAAGAGATAATGTTGCCCGCTTCTTGTTTACAATGTCACCCGAAAGTGACATTGGCACTGTTGTAGCCAGTGTCGCAATATATTTACGTACCAGATGCGCTAGGGATTCATATGTCCCTTCATGCTTCAACCACCATTCCAAAGGACAGGCGTCCATGCTCATGACGGTTCTGCTCGATAATGATCCAAAGCAGTGCAGACTGATGCATGTTCATTTTCATCATCTGAATCAGATACTACCAACAGAAGGTGGATTTTCTTTTTCTTTTTGTGGTGGTGGTGGTTCGGGTTCTGTAGTTTCCACATCGGAATGTTGCTCTTCTAAGACTTCTGAAAGCATGCTCCACACCTCATACCTCTCAGATTTTGGAAGGCACTTCATATTTTTAAATCTTGGGTCAAGTGCTGTAGCTACCTTTAGAAATCTCTCATTTGTACCTTCTTTTCGTTTTGTCAAATTTGAAAGTATTCTTAAAATGAACATGTGCTGGGGTCATCATCCAAGACTGCTATAACATGAAATATATGGCAGAATGTGGGTAAAACAGAGCAGGAGACATACAATTCTCCCCCAAGAAGTTCAGTCACAAATTTAATTAACACATTTTTTTTTTAATGAGAGTCATCAGCATGGAAGCATGTCCTCTGGAATAGTGGCTGAAGCATGAAGGGGCATATGAATGTTTAGCATATCTGGCACGTAAATACCTTGCAATATCAGCTACAAAAGTGCCATGTGAACACCTGTTCTCACTTTCAGGTGATACTGTAAATAAGAAGTAGGACTGAGTGGACTTGTAGGCTTAAAGTTTTACATTGTTTTGGTTTTGAGTGCAGTTATGTAACAAAAAAAATCTACATTTGTAAATTGCACTTTCACGACAAAGAGATTGCACTACAGTATTTGTATGAGGTGAATTGAAAAATACTACTTATTTTGTAAGTAGTACCGGTAATTTCAAGATAAAGAGATTGCACTAAAGTACTTGTATAAGGTGAATTGAAAAATACTATTTTTATCATTTTCACAGTTCAAATATTTGTAATAAAAAATAATAATATAAAGCGAGAACTGTATATGTTGTATTCTGTGTTGTGATTGAAATCAATATATTTGAAAATGTAGAAAAACATCCAAAATATTTAATAAATTTAAATTGGTATTCTATTGTTTTACAGTGCAATTAACACTGCGATTAATCATGACTGAGTTAATCACAGGTTTCAGAGTAGCAGCTGTGTTAGTCTGTGTCCCCAAAAAGAACAGGAGTACTTTTGACACCTTAGAAACTAACAAATTTATTTGAGCATTAGCTTTCGTGGGCTACAGCCCACTTCATCGAATGCATAGAATGGAACATATAGCAAGGAGATATATATACATACAGAGAACATGAAAAGGTGGGGGTTGTCCTACCCATTCTGAGAGGCTAATTAATTAAGATGAGCTATAATCAGCAGGGGAGAGAGAGAGAAAAGAAGTGATAATCAAGATAGCCTATTTCAGACACTTTGACAACAAGGTGTGAGGATACTTAACATGAGAAAATAGATTCATGTGAGTTAAATATGATTTATTGACTGTCCAGGCAGATGCATCTCCCACATGGAGTTTGATTTAAGTCATTGGGCCTACTCAAGTAAGCAATGCCCATACTTTATGTTTGGAAGATCAGGATCTAAGCAAGACAGAAGCATTAGCAAGCCCAGAGGAGAGAATGACTCAGACTTTTATTTTAAATTATTATTGTTCACTCAATTTTTTGTGGACATCAGATATAGTGATGTTGTGTACAAACATTATTAAACCTTAAGTTTTATCATCCCCACTATACATATGAGGAAACTCAGGCAGAGAAAGCTGAGGTTGCACAGTATCTCTAAAAAAATTAGACTCGTGCCCTGGTAGAGTTCCCTTCATCTTTTCTCACTATTTTTAGAGACTGTCCCAGATTTGGGTCCCATGCCTCTAATTTTCCTTTCTGGAGAATTGAGAGAAATAGTCACGCCTCCTACATTTACTATGGCTTATATAACAACTGTTGTCCCTTGTGTGTTGCCTCAATCAGGGGGGAGGAGGTTAGGAGAGAGAGAGAGAGAGAGTGTGTGTGGGTGTGTGTGTGTGTGTGTGTGTGTGTGTAACAGTAAATAACTATAGCCTACAGTGCCTCCAGGATATGTTCTTCAACATAATTAGATTTTTTTTTTTAACCAAAGCAGGGGGAAAGGATTCTTTTGTGAAAAATTTGTAACTTTTTTTCAATCAAAAAACATTCAATTGGCTTTATTTTTTATAAGTGTTTCATCGAAACTAAGACCCAAGGATGTGGAAGAATGTGACTGAATCAGAACTAAAAGGGGCTTGTGTTTGATTTAAATAAGATGGATGTTTATTCAAGTAAATGTAAAAGTCACTGCACCACTATTTTGGTTTTCTCTTCCAGACTCCTGCCTTAAGTTCCCTATTGTGTTCTCAGTTATATGCATTTTTACTGACTCCTGCTTTTGCCATAGGTAACCATAAATTAAATCATCATAAGAAATTAAATATGAGTTTTCTACACCTGAATTTTGGGTACAATTGTCTATGTATCAACAACCATAAAGGTTTGTGGTGAACTTTGGAAGTTAGGACAGTGAAATACATAAAATGCCTGGAAGGGCTCAGGTCAATATCTCTGAATAGTTACATCATGGTGCCACTTTTGGTTGGTTGGCAGACTCAGGGATGTGCACAGGAATAAAAATTTGATGGCTTTTGGAGGGGCATGTTCTGTGCCCCTGCCGCGCCCCTGGGGCTGAAGGAGTTTGCTCTTCCCCTGGGGCCGGAGGAGTTCTGTGTCCCTACCAATTATTTGGGGGCTGTGCCCCTGCTTGCACCCACTTGTGCACACCCCTGGGCAGAATGTAGCAGTTGTGTCCATACTATTAGTTTTTGCAGAGTATTACCGCTCCATCCATTCTCACAAAGTGGATTTTCTGGCATTAAAATCAGCAGTAGCACACAAACTACAGGCCTATTTCTGTGGAATAGAGTTTCAGGTCAGACTGGACAAAAGACAACTGGCTATTAGCTACTGTTAAGTGGATGCTACTGGACAGAGATTATTAGCTGCCATGACATCTATGTGTTTAGCTTTCTGGTCAGCATCCTTGTCAGACAATCAGTGGCCCTAGTGGCTTGTGAATATGACCCCATCTTCAACACATTAAGAAGAAAGATATGTTTTGAAGTACTTTCTGCAAGTCCAACTTCAGCCAGAATGTTAGGGCACACCTCCATCATAAGAAGATGGTCTGGTTTATTCCAGGGGAGGAGGCGGAGGCGGAGGCAGAGGTGAGCTGGGGTGGGAGGGTGGGGCAGGGAGCTGCCGGTGGGTGCTAAGCACCCACCAATTTTTCCCCGTGGGTGCTCCAGTCCCAGAGCACCCACGGAGTCAGCACCTATAGTAGATGCCTCTGTTTTACTCGTGAGTCTTCCTGTATACGTGTGTGCTGGCAAGTGGGTAATGAAGTCTTACAGGGACATGTGATCATGGCACCTGAACTGGAATCCATCTTTAACCTGGTGCATTTCCATTGAGAAGGAGGGGTGGGAATCCAGAGGGACAAAGGATTCCCACCTTATGCAAAAGATATATGTAAGTGGGTGGAACAGAGAAAAGGGGGCGGCCATCATTAAAAATCCCCTAGCTACCACCTGAGCTGGAACAAGGGCTGTACCAGGGGAAAGGATTGTGCCCAGACTAGGAAGGTGTCCAGTCTGTGAAAGAAACTTATTGAAACATCTCTGAGGATGAGATTTTATCTGTATTCAGTTTTATTACTGTATTAGACTTAGATTTGCGTGTTCTATTTTATTTTACTTGGTAATTCACTTTGTTCTGTCTGTTACTACTTGGAACTACTTAAATCCTACTTTCTGTATTTAATAAAATCACTTTTTAATTATTAATTAACCCAGAGTATGTATTAATATCTGGAGGGGGACAAACAGCTGTGTATATCTCTCTATCAGTGTTATAGAGGGTGAACAATTTATGAGTTTACCCTGTATAAGCTTCATACAGGGTAAAATGGATTTATTTGGGGTTTATACCCCATTGGGAGTTAGGCATCTGAGTGTTAAAGACACTTCGGTAAGTTGCTTTCAGTTAAGTCTGCAGCTTTGGGGCATGTGGTTCAGACCCTGGGTCTGTTTTGGACGGGACGAGCGTGTCTGACTCAACAAGACAGGGTGCTGGAGTCCCAGGCTGGCAGGGAAAACAGGGGCAGAAGTAGTCTTGGCACATAGGTTGGCAGTCCGAAGGGGGTTTCTGTGATCTACAGCAGACATTACATCACACATCAACAGTTTGAAGGTTGATATCAGTCCTTTCATTCTGATGTACTTTGCAGTAGAGCTAGAAGACAAAAATTAAAATGAATCTGTAAGCGTCATTAGTTATAAATTAGGTGCCAGTATGTATAATGTTGCTGACATGGTAGTACTAAAGATCCCAGTGATAACCCAGAACAAACCAGAGCTTTTGCTAAGAAAATATTTAGAGATGTCATCTGTTAAGATATTACCCATAATTTCCTTGGGGTAAGCAAGATTAAGTGGTGAACAGATAGATCTAGATTAGCATTCGGTTTCAGTGGTTCCAGACCAAGGATTTTAATAATAGATTTAGTACTGTTAGAAGTCCTGGAAACCTTTGCATCAGTGGTGGGCAACCTGTGGCCCGTGGGCCATTCACAGCCCATCAGGGCAGGGGTGAAAGTAACTTAAAGGACTTACCGGTACTCTGGAGTCCTTAGGAGTGGGCAGGGCCTCAACCAGAAGAGGCGGGGCCTTAAAATCCCAGGGCGCTTTAAATCAAGATTTAAAGGGCCCTGGGCTGGAGCTGTGATAGCAGCAGCTGGGAGCCTTGGGCCCTTTAAATCACCCCCGGAGCTACCAGCTGCAGAGGCGGCTGGGAGCCCCAGGGGTGATTTAAAGGGCCAGGAGCTCCAGCTGCTACTACTGCAGCAGAGCCCCGGGCACTTTAAATAACCATCAGAGGGGGTCCCAGCCTCTAGCAGAGCTTTAAAGGCCAGGGCTTGGCTGCAGTAACAGCAGCCGGGAGCCCCTGGCCCTTTAAATCACTGCCAGAGCCCTGCCGCCGCTACCCCAAGGCTCCAGCAGTGGGGCTTGGGTGGCGATTTAAAGGGCCCCGGAGGGTAGCGGCAGTGGGAGCCCTGAGCCCTTTAAACTGCCACCCGAACCACACTGCTGCTGGTTTGCCTTCTGTTGAATCTCACTCATTACTTCATCTCAGATTCACTTCCTCCTTACCCACTGCATTACAGTTCACACCCTAAGGCTCCTGTTTGTCTGTGTGTGCTCTGTAGAAGTGGAAGGGCCTGGTAAGGCAAATGAAAGAACATGCTATTGTTTGAGCATGAGAAAAAAATTACATTGCAACTTCTACACAGCGAGTGAGCAACTCAAGGTCAAAAGATGCTATTTTTTATCATTGGGTTTTATGTTTTTTCACCCATGACATTTCTTGGCTCAGAGTCCTGTGAACTCTACTCAGCAGGACTTCAAACATCATGGTAAAATTCCCTTTAAATTATTTATAAATCCTCATTATTTTCCCCACTCACTATGTTTCACTACCAATGGTTTTGCTATCTTTCAGGCAAGAGAACATTATAGTTCTGGAGATTCCTAGCTGACAGCATGATCTTCTGTTCCAAGCCATTGGAAGCCAGCCATCCGTCTACGCAAAAGACCTTTTATATGCAGTGGTGTTGTAGTCCCAGGATATTAGAAAGACAAGGTGGATGAGGTATTATCGTAGCTTCTGTTGAAGCTGGTACAATAAAAGATATTACCTCATCCACCTTGTCTTTTTAAAGACCTTTTTAGGTGTTTGGGACTGACCAGCACATCTCCAAACGGAGGGGCTCAGGAGCTACAGAGGCAGACCTAATAAATATGCTCTGCACCAAAATCTCAACAGCCACCTGAAGTTCATAAAATCCAATGGAAAATCAACAAGATTCTGCTTTAGGTTGGTGATGTATTACAACCTTCTTGAAAGCACCCTACATTCATTCACACCCCCATGTACTCTTTATAACCCCCTCAGAAGAGTTTGGACTCATAATACAGGACACAAATACTACACATTACCCCCTTGGGACAGTTAGGACTGAACGCATGGACTATACACACACCCTTCTGCCTGGCAGAGTTTGGAATACTCAGGCTTTGGCTACACTGGCGCTTTACAGCGCTGCAACTTTCTCGCTCAGGGGTGTGAAAAAACACCCCCGAGTGCAGCAAGTTACAGCGCTGTAAAGCACCAGTGTAAACACTGCCCCAGCGCTGGGAGTGCGGCTCCCAGCACTGTAAACTAATCCCCACTGGCGTCGCGACCACACTCGCACTTCAAAGCGCTAGCGCTGTACAGCTGTAAGTGTAGCCATACTCTCAGACAGGTGACTCAGGACAATCTGGCATGGCTGGTTTGTAGTGTGCAGCATACTCACGGGGAAGGCAATGTAAGGCATTTCATTTTATTGCCCCAGCCCATCATGTAGACATAGTCATTGATTTAATTTGGAATTGTAGTTACTCAGGACCTTGGAAAATGAAGCCCCTACTTCATTAATTGGTTATTACTCTGCTGAATGTTTTAGCCTCAGGGTGGATTACTGCAGGCGTTCTCAACCTTTTACTTTCTAAGCCCCCCCCCCTATGCAATAAAAACATGGCCCACCTGTGTCACAACAACTGTTTTTCTGCATATAAAAGTCAGGGCCACATTAAGGGAAAGGAAGCAGGGCAGTTGCTTGGGCCCCACATCCCAGGGGGCACCACAAAGCTAAGTTGCTTAGGGGTTAGCCTTGTGGGGGTGGGACTCAGGGTCCTGGGCTACAGAGCCAGCTCCAGGCACCAGCCAAGCAGGCTCATGCTTGGGGCGGCAGATTATAAGGGGCAGCATTCCATCCAAACCTAGGGCGGCACGGCTGCCCTTTTTTTTTCTTTTTTGTTCGCTGCTCTGGCCGCCCTGTAGGGGGCGGTTGCGGGGAGGAGGGGAGCACCCTGCTGGGAGCCGGCTGCGTGCTCTGTCTGCCCCAGCCGGTGCCAGGTCTGCAGCAAGTCCGGCAGCCTGCGTCCTTCCCTCCCCGGAAATACAGAGCCCTCCCGGCAGGTGGTGCGGCGGGAAGGGCCGAGTGGTGAGCGCCCTGGCTGAAGGAAGCCCTGGCCGCCCCCCTTCTCTCTCTCCCCCCCCCGCTAGCCAGGGCACACACTCCACTGCCCGGGGCACGTCTGCAGCGCAGGGAGTCCCGCTAGCTGAAAGTTTGCACCCTGACTCCGGCTGCCCGCAGGTTTTGTTTTGTTTTTTTTTTTTTGCTTCACTGCTCCAGCCACCCTGCAGCGTTTTTGTTTTTTTTCCCTTGGGGCGGCAAAAAAGCCAGAGCCGGCCCTGCTGGGCTGCAGTCCCTAGTGGTGGGGTTTGGAGTTTCTGTCCTGAGCCCTAGAGAGTCTAATGTCCACCACACTTGGTGGCTCCCCTGAAACCTGCTGGCAGCCCCTAAGGGGCCCTGGACATCTGGTTGAGAACCACTGGTTACTGTACTATGCAGTAAAGAAAGAAATGCCATAGCTGTGAGATATTCAACGACCTCTTGATTACAAGACAGAAAACCAAAGCCATTTAGCACAAAAATCTATCAAAACAAATTTACCAGAACAGTTTTTTTTAAATGGAATATCAAAACTACACCACCTCTTATTACACAAAGCCATGGCCAAGATTTTACAAATTCATCTTACTCCTTTCTGCATAAATCAAAGGGAAATGCAGCTCCTACCAAACTTTCCACTTAAGTATTTACCTGACAGAATCTCTGAGGGCTGCAAAACCTGATGAGCTAGAGGTTTCAAATGATAAATGGGAGGAGTGCCTGAAATTCCACTGTGGAGTTCAATCTCATTAATTCATTATGCTAAGCAAATAACAAAGGTAAATTCAACAGTTCAGTTACCATCTAGTTAGGTTCACACCCTTTTGCAATGTTCAAACCATTTCCTACAGAGATTATCTTCTTCCTTGTGGTCTCAAGTAAAATAAAATCTCTCCTTTCAAAGGCATGACCTGCCTGCCACACAATATTTTTTTAAACAGCTTTTTTTTTAAGTGTTTTGTTGTACTTCACTTTTCTATGCTGCTTTGTATTAGCAGGAAATTGATTTAATAACTCAGATGGCTGGTTTACTTGGATGTAATAAACAGATTTAAAATTACTGTAGTTTATATCCAATGCTATTTTATTTAATTTTGTAATTTTACCAGCTTCATTTTTAAAAATATTGTAAAAATGTCCTAAATATCCACCTTCATATTTAGAGTCTGGATTAAATAGGAGGGGGCTCTTTGCAAAATATTTTGGCCTATCTTTTTAAATATTTGAATTTAACACTGATAAAGACATAAATGTACTTCATTAGGAAACATTCCATCTGACATCAGTAATGGAAGGCAGAGTCTTTTTAATACTCGTTTTTAAAGTCATTTGACATTAAAAAGTTCAGCAAGATACACACACACACACACACAAAGAAAAAGTGTCTGTTGGCGGGTCACTGCCAGCGTTGGTGATCAGTCAACATCCAAATCTCAGGCATTGTGTTTATTCACTGTGTATGTGTGTGTGTCAGGGACAAAGAATTGGGCAGTGTCTCCAAGGTATTTGTCAACGTTTGCATGTTTGTTCAGAGTGTCTGACATTGTTCCTGTGTGTGGGTGACAATGTTTGTGAGGGTGTGTCCGTGTGTGTCCTTTCCCCGGGGTTAGGGCCGGGGGGGACAATCAGAGCTGCAATCTGGCCTCTTGCGTATGTCGGTGAGCTCGCGTGTGGTTTGGGAGTGTTTGGCAGTGTCCCCGGGGCACGCAGTGCTGGAGGCTGGTGTGGCAGGGTGTGCCCGCCTGCGCATAGCTGGCCGTCTGTGTCAGCAGGTGGAGTGAGAAGGGCGGGAAGGACGGGCTTTGCTGGGGTGGCCCGCTGCGCTGCGGGCATTGCGGCGCTGACAAGACCCCAGGTCCCTCGAGGAAGCGGTGACCTCTTTTTGCGCGCGGGCGTGTCTCTGCGCGGGCGGGCGCCTGCTCAGCGCGCTCGGGAGGCGGGAGCCAGGAGCGGGGCCGGGCGGTCGGTCCCGCGGGGGCCGCCGAAGGAGGAGAGAGGAGCAGGCCAGGGGCCGGCGCGGGATGGCGGCCAGCGACCCGCGGAGCGCGCAGGAACTCGCGCAGTTTGTGAGTGCGGGTCTCGGGGGGGCGGGCACAGCCCGCGAGCCGCTCTCCAGCGGGTCTCCCTCTCTGGGGAACACGCTCACTGTCCGCAACCCAGAGAAGCGGCTACAGGGAGGGAGGAGGTGCGGGTTCCTCTCCGGCGCGCCGCCGAGTCCGGCAACAGTAGTGGGCGTGGCAGCCCCTTCCTAGCGCCCCACGGCTGGGGGGCAATAGCTCCGTCCCACGCTGGAGTCTCACCTTTTGGAGCCAGTGGCGTAAAGCGGAGATCCCCCCCCCCAAGGGGAGGGTAATAGACTGTTCTTTGTAAACCGCAGCTGCTAGACTCGGGCTAGTTTGGCTTATCACGCGTTTAAACAGCGAAACAGGTAAGTCAGGCTCTGTCCCAGCCAGCAGCTCTTACTGAGACCCCCCGCTCCCCGGAAAAGTTACAGCAGGGGAAAGTTTGTTCCCCAACTTGTAGTTACACTTAAAGTTTCCTTAACTAATCTTATTTGGCCCCCTGTGCCTGGTTTCCCACCTGTCAAATGAAGATAATGCTGCTCTGTAAACCCACGTTGAGATCTAGGGATGAAATTGAAACAAACAGGATGGTAATATTGTATTAAGGGCTAGTTTACACTGGCAGCGCTTTAAGTTGCCTGTGTGGTCGTGACCCAGCGCTGGGAGCTCTCCCGGCTCTAAAAAACCCACCTCCACCAGAGTCGCAGCTCCCAGCGCTGGTGCACTGTCTACCCCGGCACTTTACAGTGCTGAAACTTGCTTCACTGTTTTTTTCACACCATTGAGGGAGAAAGTTGCAGTACTGTAAATTGCCAGTGTAGACAAGCCCTCACTGGTATTTCACACTTATCGTGCCTTCCATCCCATGAGTTCAATATGTTTTACAAACATACCAGAGGGGTAGCTGTGTTAGTCTGTATTCACAAAAACAACGGGGAGTCCAGTGGCACCTTAAAGACTAACAGATTTATTTGGACATAAGCTTTTGTGGGTAAAAAAACCCACTCTAGATGCATAGAGTGAAAATTACAGATGCAGGCATAAATATACTGACACATGAGGAGAAGAGAGTTGCCTTACAAGTGGAGAACCAGTGTTAACAAGGCCAATTCAGTCAGGGTGGATGTGGTCCACTCCCAATAATTGAGATGGTGTCAATACCAAGAGAAGGAAAATTGCTTTTGTAGTGAGCCAGCCACTCCCAGTACCTATTCAAGCCCAAATTAATGGTGTTAAGTTTGCAAATGAATTATAGCTCTGCAGTTTCTCTTTGAAGTCTGTTTTTGAAGTTTTTTTGTTGAAGAATGGCTACTTTTAAATCTGTTATTGAATATCCAAGGAGATTGAAGTGTTCTCCTACTGGTAATTTTGTATGTTACCATTCCTGATGTCTGATTTGTGTCCATTTATTCTTTTAAGAAGAGACTGTCCAGTCTGGCCAACATACATGGCAGAGGGGCATTGCTGTCACATGATGGCATATATCACGTTAGTAGATGTGCAGGTAAATGAGCCCCCACTGATGTAATTGGGTCTTCTGATGGTGTCGCTAGAGTAGGCAATGGGGTTTGTTACAGGGATTGGTTCCTGGGTTACTGTTTCTGTGGTGTGGCGTATAGTTGCTGGTGAATATTTGCTTCAGGTTGGGGGTCTGTCTGTAAGCTAAGGCTGGCCTGCCTCCCAAGGTCTGTGAGAGTGAGGGATCATTTTCCGGGATAGGTTGTAGATCGTTGATGATGTGCTGGAGAGGTTTTAGCTGGGGGGCTGTATGAGATGGCCAGTGGTGTTATTTTCCTTTTTGGGCCTGTCCTACTACAGGGTACCTGTCTCGCTCTGTCAGTCTATTTCCTCATTTCCCACTTGCCTGCATCTGTAATTTTCACTCCATGTATTTGAAGAAGTGGGGTTTTTTACCCACGAAAGCTTATGCCCAAATAAATTTGTTAGTCTTTAAGGTGCCACTGGACTCTTCATTGTTTTTACAAACATAGTTAGCCTCACAACACCCATGTGACAGAGGTATCCCCATTTTGCATACAGGAAACAAACACAATGAGATATAATTATGCAGAAGCCAAAGAAAATATATTCCACTTTTAATTACTTGATTCATCATCGGTTGGGAGTGGTACCTGAGTGATACCTTCAGTCTGTGTGATTGTGTCTCACGCTGATCTTCTTACTAATTAGATTGCTAGTTACAGCTCTTCTAAGCCAATCTGGAAAATAATAGTTGTATTTGTTCTTTTGTGTGTTCATACATAGAATCTTAGAACATTAGGGTTGGAAGAGACCTCAGGAGGTCATCTAGTCCAATCCCCTGCTCAAAGCAGAACCAACACCAAATAAATCATCCCAGCCAGGACTTTGTCGAGCTAGGCCTTAAAAACCTCTAAGGATGGAGATTCCACCACCTCCCTAGGTAACCCAATTCCAGTGCTTTGTCACCCTCCTAGTGAAATAGTGTTTCCTAATATCCAACCTAGACCTCCCTCACTGCAACTTGAGACCACTGCTCCTTGTTCTGTCATCTGCCACCACTGAGAAGAGCCAAGCTCCATCCTCTTTGGAACCCCCACTTCAGATAGTTGAAGGCAGCTATCAGATCCCCCCCTCACTCTTCTGCAGACTACATAATACCTGTTCCCTCAGCTTCTCCTCGTAAGTCATGTGCCCCAGCACCCTAATCATTTTAATTGCCTTCCGCTGGACTCTCTCCAATTTGTTCACATCCCTTCTGTAATGGGGGGACCAAACCTGGACACAGTACTCCAGGTATGGCCTCACCAGTGCCAAATAGTGGGGAATAATCACTTCCCTCGATCTGCTGGCAATGCTCCTACTAATACAGCCCAATATGCTGTTGACCTTCTTGGCAACAAGGGCACACTGCTGACTCATATCCAGCTTCTTGTCCACTGTAATTCCCAGGTCCTTTTCTGCAGAACTGCTGCTTAGCTGGTTGGTCCCTAGCCTGTAGCAGTGAATGGGATTCTTCCTTCCGAAGTGCAGGACTCTGCAGTTGTCCTTGTTGAACCTCATCAGATTTCTTTTGTCCCAATCCTCTTATTTGTCTAGGTCACTCTGGACCCTATCCCTACCCTCCAGCATATCTACCTCTCCCCCCAGTTTAGTGTCATCTGCGAACTTTGAGGGTGCAATTCTTCCCATCATCCAGATCATTAATAAAGACAGACATCAGTAAGATCCAATGAACTTCTTAGCCACTCATCTCTTTCACACACTGCTTTTCTAGTTTGATTTTCTTTCTATTTCAGCACAGTATTGTCTGTGAAATTATCACACCAGGTTTTATTTTTCACAGACTAGAAAGCTATTCTGAAGTGTCAAAACGGTATATTCTTTGCTGATTTGGGTGGATGTTTTAATTAAATAGTTATTTTTTACAGGCAGAAAACCTACTACAGCAACTGCAGGAGAACTTTCAAGCTTTGACTGAAAAGTTAACTCTGAGAAATATCCTTTTTTATTATTCTGTATGTTACTAGATTAATAGAACAAGTTCAGTAGGCTTTTAAATAAGCTTATATAAAAAAACACTAACTGTTTCACCTGATTGGTTTATCTGATATTTTACTTTGAGAAATCAAGATCTGGATACACTTACAGTTCAGTTTGGTATTCAGAAAGATCCTGAATTCAATTAACCACCCATTTATGCAGAAATCCAAATTGTAGCGTAGTTAAATATTTTACCTTTCCTAAGAAGAATGCTGATATTTTATGGTAAAGACTAGCCAGTGTACAGCAGTTCTTGCTGAGGGAAGTCTATAAGAAAAGGTGGTAAGTTGTCTGTAATATCCTGAAGGCCAGGTACAATCACCTCGTCAAGAACCGTAAAAGAGGAAAAAGAGAGGTCTATAAGAACTGTTTTTTAAATTAGTGTATCATGGCTAACAAATAGAAAGTACAGACAAACTTTCTTTTAGCCTTCCATGTATAGGGAAAGGAGAATTGGACCCAAAGAAAGAGAAGCTGAGAACAAAAAGGGCTCTGAGGTATCTCTCACTAATTAACAATACAGAAACTGGGTCACAGATATCTGGAAACTTGTTACAGCTTATCTTGTGCAGCAACCAACCTCCTCTTTTATTTCCCCCCCACACACACACCACATTTTTGTAATTCAGCTTCTGTATACATTTTGATTGCATATTTATGTTGTTCACAGTTGATCTTACAGGTAGCATTAGTAGATGGAGCTGTAATTCACTATGGCCTCCTGGGTAATAGGGCAGGGGTCTCAAACTCAAATGACCATGAGGGCCACATAAGGACTAGTACATTGGCCCCATGGCCGCATTTACTGACACCTCCCCACCGCCACCATCGGCCCTGCCCCCACTCCACCCCTTCCCCATTCCCAGCCAATGGGAGCTGGTGGAGGCAGTGCCTGAAGCAACAGCCACACACACCCCTGCACCCCTCCTTCCGCAGGTTCCGTCGGCTCCCAGGAGCGGAGCCGCTCTAGGTAAACGCTGGGGAAGGGCGGGGGGAGGTGTAAGGAGCTTGCGGGCCACAGAAAATAACCCACGGACCACGTGTTTGAGACCCCTGTAATAGGGTATTATACAGCATAATTTCTGTCTTTCAGAGCAACTTCTTGAGGCACATTCCTCACAAAAAAAACAAACAAAACAATCTGTTAGGAAGAAAGCTGTTCTAACTCCACTGAGGGTACGTCTATACTACCCGCCGGATCAGTGGGTAGTGTTCAATGTATCAGGGATTGATTTATCACATTTCGTCTGGACGCGATAAATCAATCCGCTAATTGATGCCCGTACTCCACCTTGGCAGGAGGAGTAAGCGGAGTCGTCGGGGGAGCCACAGCAGTCGACTCACCGCCGTGAGGACGGCTAGGTAATTCAAACTAAAATACTTCGATTTCAGCTACGCGAATAGCATAGCTGAAGTTGCGTATCTTAGTTTGAACCCCCCTGCTAGTGTAGCCCAGGCCTGAGTAGGTAGGCATTTAAGCAAGCATTCAAAACACTCACCAAGCATGGCCCTTTTCAGATACTATAAGACTACTATTGCAATGCAATTTTGTAACATTCCTTCCAGCTTCAGTTTTACATGATAGATGAACAATGAATGGACATGATATGGAGACAGCTGGAAGAGGAACTTCTGACTGGTAAACATTTCACAGAAGTGAAAGTCAGCAAAACCATACTCTTGCTATACAGAATGTTCTCTTTAACTTTTTACTGGAAGAAATGGGTGAACGTATTGATGACCTTGAAAAGCATGTCACTGACCTAATGGCACAGGCCGGGATAGAAAATACCAATGAGGATCTGATGGTGAGAGTCACTCTGTAAAACAAAGTTGTGTGTAGTTATGCTGTAAGCTGCCTCCTCACTACTGGGAAGGAAGGCTTGGTGCCCAAGTTCTCCATCCCTTTTAACAGTGGGCATGTGAGTTACAGTTTGTGACTATGAAGGTTGGAACGGAAAAGGGGAAGGAGTCTGTCCTCCCACTCTAGCATCTCTCTCATATCAAGCTCATTAAGGGTCCACTAAGAATTGTCTACACTGTCTGAACCAGTTGTCAAACTTCACTAGTAGACAAAGTCCTGGTGCAGACAAGGCTCAACATGGATGAAAGATTGTCTCTAAATCAGAGCATTATTTAGAGAAATTAAGTTTTTGGTACTTTGTTTAACGACGAAGGCTTCCTATGCATTACATCTTTCCATTTGGTCTTGATACCTGAAGCTCCACTAAAATGCCAAAAATAAATGCTTTGGAGTGCATATATTCCCTTAATGGGAACTGCACACCCAGATCCACAATGTATTCTAATAGACTATCACCTTGTAGATTCCATTTAAATGCTTAATATTAAACGGAATATCTCATAAGTAACAGTTTGAGACTAACTCAGAAACAGAACTTACGTAAGTTCACACTACATATTTTCAAATCCTGAACTAATTTTAGCAGATTTCTAAGGTGACATCCCAAGAACACAGAGCAAAGTTAGTGCCTAAAATTGCCTTAATTTAGGCTTCCATTATATCCTGAATTGTAGTGTGTGTTGGGGGCGGGTTAGGGGTGGAGTCAAACATATTGCAATCTTGCATCCTGACAGAGATTAGCACCTGATTTTCAAATATTGTTAAAATATTTTGCCATGTAAGTCTGCATTTAATTGGAATCTAAATTGTATTTATTAAAAATGACCTCAACCTTTTTTTTAATTTGATATGCCTGGGATTTGATTCTGCTAACAGCATGCACTATAGCAGGGATCGGCAACCTTTAGCATGTGGCCCATCAGGGAAATCCACTGGTGGGCCGGGACGGTTTGTTTACCTGCAGCATCTGCAGCTTTGGCCAACTGGGGCTGCGGGAAGCAGCGTCCAGCACATCCCTCGGCCCACGCTGCTTCCCGCAGCCCCCACTGGCCTGGAATGGCAAACCACGGCCAGTGGAAGTTGCGATTGGCCGAACCTGCGGATGCTGCAAGTAAACAAGCCATCCCCGCCCACCAGCAGATTTCCAACGGGCTGCGTGCCAAAGGTTGCCAATCACTGCACTATAGCATGCTGCATTTTAAAACTATTTATTTTTCAGCTAGTTGTATCTAAATTTAACTAGAAAAATTAAAACTATCACATACCTGAACTATCACAATGATCCTAATTTGTAACTAAAGAATTGATGAATCAAATTATGGTGCCTAGATCTCTGGAGAGAAGCCAGAGAAATAATAATAAAATTTAAATAACTAACAGCAGTCAGCATACTTCATAGTTATACAGTTGTCTCACTTTAATTGTCCTGTAGTATTTGGTGATATTTTCCTTCTATTACCATGATTTTCCTTTAACCCATCTGAAAAAAAGTCCCTGAATTTGAGATAAATGAGTTGATTTTGTGATTTAAAGGAACCCATATTAAACAGAGCAAGGAAGTGCAGTAAATTATGTGCACTATATTCTTCTGTCACTTCTGATGCCTAATTTCTGTGGGGAAAAAAAAATTCATAACCACCATCTCAAATCTTAAATTAAGATGTTAATTATACAAGGATGCTCCTATTATACTGAACCATATTCATTAATTGAATAAGCCAATAACTTTTTTTTTTGCACAGCACTGAAAATGAGAACATACTGATCAAGAAATACAGACTGATTCTGTATTACATTCTATTGCGAAAGAGGAAGAATGTCATTTACAAACAAGATGTGTATTTCTACAAAATTCAAGTGAGAAGGACTTCAAAGGGTAAAATTTTTAGTCTTGCACCATGACTGACAACAAGAATATCTATTAATATTTCAGCAATCACAAAGAATAGCTCCAGTGAAAGAAAAGTATATAATCAAATTATGTCATGCAAGATATGAAGTCTCCATTTTTTATTACTGATCCAATAGAGGAAAGATGAGTTATGACCAGACTAATGACACATTTTACTTAAGATTGCCACAGAAGAAACACTATCTTATCAAGAGATAACACCAAATTTGTGTACAATATTAATTGAAAAAATCCAAAAATATTCTGTAATGAATCTGCTCAGCCATGTAATTTTTAAAATGATAAAGATTAAATAAAAAGCTATTCATTTTCAAAATAAATGTTTACATTTGTTTCAGAATTTCCTTGTTTTTGAGTTTAATAGTCCCAGAATAACTGAATTCTGTTGTGGCAATGTATTTCCACACTTGCAATATCGTGTATGCATGAACCCACATTATTTTGTCACTCTTAGTTTCAGTGTGCGCACGAGCTCTCTCTCTCTCTCTCAGAATATGTACCCATAGTATTAACGCTGAAATAAGATTTTTATCTTTTTATCTGAGTGATATAGTCTACTTTGATGCACAGACTATATTTACACTACAAGCTAGGGCTGTGATTCCTCTGCTTGCATACACATGTTCTAACCCCCATCAAGCTACTTAAAGTAGCAGTGTAGCCATGTTAGCATGGGTAACGGCACCCATTGGTTCAGGATTTGTACTAAGCATGGCTAAGCCATACCTCTGCTGCCACACGCAGGGCCGGCTTTAGGAAGTACGGGGCCCGTTTCGAATAGTTTCAACGGGGCCCCAGCAGGGATGACTCACCCGGCGGCACTACGGGTCTTCGCTCCGGGTCTTCCGCAGCACTAAAGGACCTGCTGCCGAAATGCCGCCGAAGACCTGGAGCGAGTGAAGGACCTGCTGCCGAAGACCCAGAGCACCGCTGGGTGAGTAAAAATTAAAAAGGTGCCTAAGTTAGGAGCTCTTCTTTAGGGAACAGGGTCCTGCTAGGAGCGGGGCCCAATTCAGGAGAATTGGGGGAATCAACCTAAAGCCAGCCCTGCCCACGCAGCTATTTATACTCACACTAGTTCAGTGAGAACTACCATGAGTATGTGTGCATAAGCAGGAGAATCACACCCCTGGCTAATGTCTACACTACAAGCTAAAGATGCATCTTGGAAATTCATCTGTACTTTCACACCTCTGAATACAAGTTGCTTTTTCAAAGTTATACACAGAAAAGCACTGTGCACTTAAACAGAGCCCTCAGTTCTGTCTTGTTACATACCTCTTTCCAAAACCCCACCAAAATAGTGCATAACAACACTGAGGTGTGCATACATCTTTCCATACAATTTGTAGTAAGAAAACATCTTACCCACTACTTTCCCCAGAATGAGGGGTTGAGCTCAGAAAGGATCCCATTTTGAGTATAGGATAGGTTTTGAAACATGAGATAATGCTATCATACATGTGCTTAAACAAGATAGACTTGAAAGAATACATTAAAGAAAACTAATTAACTTCAAGGATGGTTCTATTACCAGGCAACATCTTGCTGGAAATGGAATTTCATGGCATTTAAACACATCTTTTACAGGGTACAAAAACAAAGGTATGAGTAGGTAAATAATATTGTTCAGAAAAATGCTACTTTATTTTTAATCCAGAAGCACTTACTATGCACAGAGCATTGTTCACACAAGGGAAGACTGTCCCTATCCCAAAGAATTTAGTCTAGGAAATAATTTCCCAATTAAGATATTTACAATGCAGTTTATATCTGCCTTTTCTTGAATGCACCCAAAATTAACTCTAGTAAAGGAAAAGAACAGGAAAAGACCAATGAAGAGAAGCAAGTTAATCATTCTCAACAATACTGTTTCAGGAAGGAGTGCACACTTAAAACTACTATGGATCTTGTTTCTTCACCCCACCTCCCTTCCGCTGGCTTGAGACAAAAAGCAGGAATGCAGTAGTACAGGAATCAGTCTTCCAAAAGTGGAATGCTAGAATAAAGCAATTATTTCAGAGGGCTTCTTTAGAAAAGTTGCATAAATCCAAGAATCTATTTAAAAATCAACCTAGTTAAAGAAGTTCTAATCCCTAATAGACACATGTAAACCAGTTTCATTGTCACAAATCTGTTTAGCTCATGCTTTGGTAATACCAAAACAAGCTGAAATTATTTAAGTATGGATTACATGGGTTTAAGCAAGGTAGGAGTTTCACCTCAGTCTAACTAGATCTATTTAAAACACTATCTCACTCCTGCTATATGGACAAGTAAAGGCTAAGCTAAATAAGCATACTAATTCATTGATCAACTAAGCATCTACCCCTCTCCTACCTCAACTGGTCAAGCCAGTTCTGATTAGTGTAGCAGGCAGAACAAACAAAAATAAAATGATCAACTGCTTTTCAGCTGTTAAATTGTTAAAATTAGTTTCTCAACTATTTAGTGAAAGGCAGAGTCCAGGATGGACCCTGAGAGTCAGTGAACAGCTGACCAGGCTTTAAAAAAAACCTTGTAGCCCCTGCTAGTCCATGTTTACCTTTGACGTTACCTGGGACACTTCTCTTTCCCTTTATAATGCAAGTGCCTTAAGCTACTTCATTGTATCTACGAAATTATAAAATTTAATCAGCAGCATCAGTTGTGAACTCTCCCACCAGCCTAATCAAGTTTTGCAGATCTTTCCAACTACATGGATGCCTAAAAACTCCAGTTCTTGAAACCACTTCAGAATCTTCATACCCATGCTCCAGATTATTAGAAGCATTTCTGCCAGGTTGCTTCAGCCTTTCCGGGAGTTCCCAACAAGCCTAAAAGAGCAATAGGACACCCCCATCCTGTAATGGTCTTTCCTCTAAGCTAGTGGTTTTAAAGGGTCACAGAATGTAAGGTACTGGATCATATTGGCTCTGGTCAGCACCGCCAACCGGGTCATTAAAAGTCCTGTCAACAGTGCTGTCCGGCTAAGGCAGGCTAGTCCCTACCTGTTCTGACACCGCACTGCACCCTGGAATAGAGCCAGCAGCAGGTCTGGCTCCTAGGTTTGTGTGGGGCGGGGGAAAGAGGTGCACAAACATCTCCGTGCAGCTCTCACCTGCAGGCACCCACCCCCAAGCACCAGCTCTGCACTCCCATTGGTGGGGGGAAGGGTGGGGAGAGGAGAGCCGCACAGAGCTGTTTGTGCACCTCTCTCTGCCTAGGAACCAGACCTGCTGCTGGCCGCTTCCGGGGTGCAGCGTGGTCCACAGTGCCAGGACAGGCAGGAATTCTGCCTTAGCACCCCCACTGACTGGGAGCCACCTGAGGTAACCATGTGCCTCAATCCCTTGCCCCAGCCTTGAGCCCCCCAAAACCAGAGCCCCTTTCTGCACCCCAAATCCCTCATCCCCGGCCCCACCCCAGAGCCTGCATCCCCAGCCCAGAGCCTTGACCCCCTCCCACACCCCAACCCTCTGCCCCAGTCTTGAGCCCCTCCCACGCCCCAACCCCCGCATCCCCAGCTCCACTGGGTTGCAGGCATCAAAAATTTTCTTCAACTGGGTTGCCAGAAAAAAAGTTTGAAGACTACTGGCCTAGATAGAGCTCACCGTGGAATGGTGGTGTACGGGAGAGATGCTCCTAAACTATATTTGGGTGAAGATGAAGTATGTTGTTCTTAGGACCCCAATGAGAAGACACAGAATCTCTAGTTAGTACAAACAAAGTAAGAGGCAAAAGAATGGTGAACTGGAAGTGTGCCTGTGGGCCAGATGCAATGGTCTGACAGAGTTTCAGTCCAATTTGAAAATGTATCTGAGGTCAGGTGAATGAGAAAAAAGGGTTTATGATAAGGGTGAAATTAGCCAGGGATACCAGGGAAAAGTTAAAGATGTTTATGGAACCTGAACTATGAACTTCTTTAGTTCCAATTTTAATAAAAAACAAATTTTATATTTTAAATTATTCAGATAACATGTTATATCTAAGTCTTGGGCATTTTCTTAATATAAAAGGTGGTTTGTTTTTTAAAATAATCTTCATGGAGATGAATCACTACAATCTCAAGCACAGAGACTGAAGCGGGGACTCCCGTAGTGCTGCTTCTAAGATGCCCAATAGTCTTGGCCCTGGATCCCTGTTCATACAGTGCTTATAAAATTAGGACTGTTCATATATTTTTTAAATATTTTGTATAGCACCTAGAAATACATTTTACATCGCAAACAATGAATCACTCACCATAGTTAAATATAGCCATATGCACTAGTTCTTGAGAATCAGGGAATGCAACAAAGTCAGAGTTGCATTTATCAAAATGGCTGGTACAGTTGCACACAAACTAAATAAATAAAAGACCTTTTCTGGTTTAATTAGAAGTGGTTTTCAGTCAGATTTATAATGAAAAATGCATATAATGATAAGTGTCTAAACTTTAGTTGTAGAATAGTAATTCTGTAATTATAACTTTATAGTGGGGAAATCACACAAAGCATCTTTTTAAAAAAAAAAAAGATATGCAACAACTGTATTTCCAGAGAATTTTGCTTGCTTAGTATTTCGCCCTCTCTTTTTAGTGCTAATGGTTTCTGGTATCCATTACCAGACGTGAATAAAATACCATGAATATGAGGACTCTGACAAAAGTGACAAGCCATTAACTTAAAGAGGTGTACCTTAAAAGGCAAATACTTTTATTATTACTGATAATAAGCTAAAGGCAAGAACAATATAGCACTACTTTTTATCCATTAAAAGGCTACACTAAAGGTTTCTCATGTACATTTGTTCAACTTGTCATATTTTACATATTTTTCTAATAGAATTGTGTTAAAAAAATATATTATACCGAGAGGTTGACATTTGCAGAGTTAAAGTCCTTTAATTCAAAAGGAATGATCCAGATATTGCATTTCTGAAATCAAATGGTTCCAGACTTCACATCTTCTATTTTTGCAAATGAAATTTTACAAAGTTTTTAAATAAGAGTTCAAAATACATTCAAAATAAAAAAATGTAAATCAACTTTTATATACAAAGGATAATTATGTGGAGGTGGAGGTGGACTAAAAGAGCGGGTAAGTGTCACAGAATGTCAATATCTGTATTTGGTAGAATAGTCTTTTGGCGACACCACGAGACCTCTACCTTTACGAGCGCCTCTATAAACTGTTTCTATAATGTCGATCATCTCTTGCTTGTCTTCCATCGCCCAGTTAATCTTGTTGTTGTTACCTGTACCTAAATCAATCATGATGTGTTTATTCCTTTAAGAGGAAAGAAAAAAAAACAGATCAATATGCTAAACTACTCTCTCTTGTAATATTTCACAGGACTCAGGCGCCCTGCAATATGTAGCTCTTCTACCATATCCTTGTAGGTCAGCAAATAAGTATTACATTAAATGGCAGAATACAACATTTGTTATGGTCACACTCAGGTTGAAAGTTGATAGCCTAGCTGTTTTAAAATAGTATTTTTCTGTTCCTAAAGTTACAATAAAGATGACCTGCACCAAGATTGTAACATTCAGAGATTTATGTTTATCCCTAGGAATAGCAGTCTTCATGTTTTCCTCCCACTGCCTCCCCCTCACAAAAAAATAACATTTCTGAACTAAATCCCTTGCTAAAAAGCTCTAGACGTATTTGTCCTTTAACATATTTTATCAATTAGAAGTAGTTCTAGTGGTTCAAGAACTGAATAATGTGGATAGTTATCTATTATGAATATTTTCTCTCTGTGTTTATTTAATTGGCATGTGAATGAGATGTATTTTTTATTTCTTAGAAATTCAAATTTGAAATTCCCTAGGGTGCCAAGAACTCAAATGTTGTGCTAGTATATGAGAACAACAAAGTGAAGTGGATCAGTGTACTTTTATTTCCCCAAGAAACCAAAAAGTACAAGCACAAGTAATTTGAGGTGTTATTAGTTTACAGTAAAGATTACATTTTATGTGGCAGTCTCTTTAAATGTTGCCATACTTCAAAATGTGAAGCAAATACAGAGGAATGAATGCAAAAAGTTTAGCAATTCTACCACTCTAGGAAATGCAAGACATTTCAACTATGAGATATGGATATTGTTATAAACTTACACATTTGATATTTAAATGTAAATATTTTAATTACACTTAGGGCTTGTTTCTGTAAATCTAACTTCTAAAATCAGCTGCTGTGCATATTCAAACATGCAAAATTGCTGATTTCATAGGTACAGTGTTGTGTGCAGCTGGGTAGCAGGAAGGAAAAAAAGCTCAGAATGCTTTTTTAAAAACTCTGCTTGAGAGGTGAATGCAATAATGCTTCCTGTGTGCAATGGGCCTCCTCCAAGTCAATGGAAATACTGTACTCCATTGACTTCAATGAGTCTAATGTGAGGAAAATTATCCAGACTGATTAAGCCAGATGGCATACATTAACACACAATAAGATATAAAACAATGCCATTTAACTTCCCACTGTACTTTGAGAAGAAGATGGCACTAGAGTGAAAATTCAGCCCACAGTCAGGATCTTAGGGTTCATTTAAATTTAAAATGCTGCAGCTGCCGCACTTCAGTGAAGACCTATGATGATGGGAGGGGTTCTTCTGTCAGGGTAGGTAATCCATCTCCCCGATGGGTGGTAGCTAAGTCAACAGGATAATTCTCCCATCAATTTAGCACTGTCTACACAGGGGGCTAAGTGGGTTTAACTGCGTTGTTTAGGGGTGCAGATTTTTCACACCCCTGAGCGATGTAGTATTACTGACCTAACTTCCTAGTGTAGACCAGGCTTTATTTGCAGTATCATCTTGATTCATAACAGGGCTGTTTTTAATTCTCAGGCCTGGAAATGCTAAATGGCAACGGGTCAGGGCATTAATATTACTGAAGAATTGTTACAAGGTGTTAAGATGTATTAGATTAATTAGGGAAGAGCCACAATGAACTTGAATGCAATTACTTGTACATAAGTACAATACCCTCTTAAATATTTTTTTAAAAATACATGAGCATATATAAAATGAATACAATACATTGCCCGTAATTATAGCATGTAATCCCAATACACCAAATTAAATTAT
Source organism: Mauremys reevesii (assembly GCF_016161935.1). Taxonomy (NCBI): domain Eukaryota; kingdom Metazoa; phylum Chordata; order Testudines; family Geoemydidae; genus Mauremys; species Mauremys reevesii. The sequence goes on along the minus strand of NC_052624.1, from coordinate 184,810,206 downwards.
ATAGTAGAAATAAGGCATACCTAAAGAAAAACATGACTGTACAGGGATCATACAACTCATACATCTTGTTGAAGTCTGGTACTTCTGTGATATCCACAAGATAAATAACAGCAAAATTTTTTACCTGGACGGGAGAACAAAATTAAAATGACTGTAAACAGAGCAAAATACACTAGCAAGCCTTTAATAACTATATAAGATGACTGATCTTTTTATAGAATGTTCACGGATTTTAGAAAAAATAATATGCTTAAGTTATTGCAATAATAATGCTGCAAGATGTTCATTACTAAGTTAAAGTCAAGCAAATATTTATTCCCTTTTGCCATTTCTAACTGGCTCTTAAAAGTTTGGAAAATAAATATATTTTAAAATAAAGACATTAATTTTATAGAGAAAGGGAATTCACATCCAGTAACAGAAAAATGGTATGTATTAAAATAGTGGCCAAGTCACACTCTGTTGTGCCTTCCTCTCAATTATATGCCCGACCCTAAAAATATTTAAGGTGAGAGCACTAGCAAATGCTATCATTAAGGTTGTTGAAGGGTTAGAATTTAAACACTTAATTTTCAGTTGCTTACGACTTCCAGAAGCTTTCACCCAAAAAGCTGAAATTTTCCATAATTTGTCTGTGTCCAAAGCAGAAAGTTTTTTTGTTTTTTTTTGAAGTTTGAGTAAAGATGGATTTGCTATTATTTAATAGAACAGTAGGGGGAAAACCACTAACCTCATAATTAAAAAACCTTCAGGCTTTCTGGACAGCTATCAAGTCCAAATGGCAGGGGTAGAAAGTTTAAATTTGGCATGTAAATATTCCTCATTGAGAAATGCTTTGGAGAGCACTGACAAAAGTAGGATTTGATTTTGCAGTTATTATGCACTGAAGATTGCACTTTGTACATTTTGAAAGGGGTTTTCTTACTAAATTCATGGTTAATTTCTTAAATTGCTGAGGAAAGCTATGCTGCCAATTGAAAAGAAAATGTGCAGTCCACAGGCTGAGTGAATTAATAAAATAATTTAAAAAAGAAGAGAACTGATATGAACATTTAAGTCACTAAACATACTGGACAGCGATGATGAAAATATCCATTTACACAAGGATAGATACACATGTACCATCTATAACATTTTTAAGTTGCAGAAACAGTTTTGAGAAACGTTTATAAGATTATACTTGCTCGCTTTTGTAACACACACGTATAACAGGGAAGAGTTAATGTAGTGCAAACACCCTTACATTTTTGTTTCCTGACTTTTCAATGCATAACTAGGCAAATTTAGCATTCTCTAAAAGGTAATACTTGTAAAATTTTAGATTGTAACAAGCTTAATATTTTTAAAGTACTTTTAACTATTTAATTTTCTGTCGAGTACAACTGAAAACAAAATATGATTAAATAGAAATTATATAACGTTAACAAATCAACACATAATTATGCAGCATCAGGCAAGCACTTTTTGTCTAGTGTAAACAGCAGTTGATCATTTTAAAAGTCTGCAAATGCATACACAACAGTAGGTACTTTAAGAAAGTATCTTGATTTTTCATGCATTTACAAAGTGACAAAACTATTTGGTATACATCATAATCCATATGTCTGTCAAAAACGTAAATTTATATTAGACACACAGTATCAAACCTCAAAGTTTGTGTACATATAGTCAGTCCCAAGAACTCAGTTCACATTACCTACGAAGTTACCTGTATTATAGGATCAAATTAGATAAACTTCTGAAGTAAACTGACTGCTTCCATGGTTGATTTTGCAGGAAAAGACTTCTCCAGCACAGTGAAACTAAGACAACATTATTTTCACTCTACTGTGACTTCTATAAGAACTACCAGGTGACTGACATGTACAATACCAACAGCTCAGGTGCAATTCTCCTGCTGGGAAATTTCTACGATGCACATTTGTGAGAAAAAACCTAAAACTCTTATGACACACTAAATTTAGTCCTTGAATAAAATATCAGTGTCTGGCTAACCCTGAGATCCCATTGTCCACAATTTTTAAAATATACTTTGTTTCATGAAAGAGCATTACTGCAAAAGGAAGAATTTATTATGAAACAAAGCACAAGCACAAACATTTCTATTTTTGAAGTACAAAAGAATACCGTTAAAATATTGAGAAATAAGTAAAATATTTTTACATACAATAGTATTTCTTGCATTGAATAAAAACAAACATAGCACTTAAGTGACTTAAACTTAAGTTATTTTGATATTTTGTCTATTTAAATGAACTAAGCAATTACAGCCCCTATTGAATATAACTACAGAATTTTGTATGTCACTGGCAAGGGACCAAATGGCCTCACACTTTAGGGGAGGAATCCACAGTGAGGGTACAAATATTAACTTTTCTTTGTTTTACAAAAAAGTGAGAAATTTTACATAGGTAATATTCAATAGATAACATTAGCTGAATTTCACTTTGAAAATGAGATTGTACTGGTCATTACACATATTTTGGTAGAGATCTTATCACCATAATCTAAGCACCTCCCAAACATTAATGAATTTACCTTCCCAACGTTAGATTATAAAATTAGTATAACAATTTATTTCCAAATGGCAGATTGAGACACATGCATTTAGCAACTTGTCCAAAAATCACACATGAAATCTGAGGAGTCAGGGGATCCAGAATTCCTTCCTTTCCTTTGCTTTCTCCATGCCCTTTGTTTCAATTCTGAAAAGATTTTTAATGAGAATTCAATGCTTTACAGCATTTGAACACTGGAATCACTAGCCATATTACTTAGATTGAAGGCTCTTTGGGACATCTTTTTGTTCCGTGTTTCTACAGCACCCAGAAGAATAGGACACGGTCAACAATTGGGGCTCTCAGGCACTAATGCAAGACAAACAACAAATGTTCCTATATAGAGCAATGGTGCCCAACTTTTCCTGTCATGCCCCCTTTCCAGTAATGGAATCTATCTGCATCCCCACTCCATTACTGGCTCAGCAGAGGCGTTTCTGCTGAAGGTGGAACTGGGGGCACAACTGGAGAAGGGTGAGGAGGAGCTGGGGATAGAGGACAGCTAGCCCGGGGGGGGGCGGGGAAACGAAGGCAGAGCTGGCCTGGGGGTGGAGCAGAGGGTGAAGCAGAATGGAGCTGCAGCTGGGGCTAAGGGCAGAGCAGGGAGCAGAGTGGAGCTGCAGCTGGGGTCGCAGCTGGGGGTAGTGGAGCTGTGGCTGGGGTCGCAGCTGGTCTGAGGGCAAAGCGGGGCTGGGTGGCACTCCCTCCCCTCCCCTCATGGGGGTTGGCCCAGACCTGCCGCAAAACCCCCCTACACACACACACACCCCTCCACGCCCCACAAGGGGAGTTTGGGGACCACTGTTTAGGGTATAAAACTTGTTCCCTAACATTTCAGGATAGTGGCGCCTATTTAGAAGTCAGATGTGAGAGCAAGACACTAAACACTAAATTTCACATAGGTACCTCAAACCAGAGAAGAAAATAAATACAAAATCAGAAAAGCAAATCCTGATAGCACCCGTCAGCTACAAATATACTTAAAGACAATTGCAGCTGGCACAATTCTAATTCTGGTGAAAGATACTTGAGTTTATAATCAGACACAGGTACTTACTCCTGGGGAAATTCTGCGCCATCTTGCATGCGCAGAATATATATCCCCCAAGTTCTTTGCTTCCCTGCAGAAAATGACTTTCTGATGGGGAAGCAAAAGAAAGCCACAACAGCGGTCATGCAACCCTCCCCAGCAGTATGTTTCAGGTACCCGGGGCAGCCAGCAGAGAGGTAAATCACTGTGGGGCAGGACTGGGGAAGACCCAGCTGGTGGCTCCTACCCTGCGCTGGACTCAGCTGCTAGTCCTGGCTGGCCTCGGGAGGAGGGGGACCTTCTCTTCCCCTGTGCGGCATCCAGGGCCATGTCAGACTCACTCCCAGATTTCTCCCCCAGCTGTAGTAAGCTCTGCAAACTTCTCCTTCCCCACGTTTCTTTCACACTTCTCAGCTGCAGGGGGAGGGATCACTGTACAGGGAGCTGCTCCCCCATCCACCTAATCCCCATGCATCCAGACCCCCTCAAACCCAGACCTTGACACCAAGCCTCACCTCCTCCCACACCCAGAACTCCAACTGCAGCTGGACCACCGTGACAAGCCACCCGCACCCAGATCCCCACCCTACCGAGACCCAACCAGCTGCACCTGGATCCCCACTCTACTAAGCCCCACTCCCCCAGCAACTGGACACCCCACTCCGCTGAGCCCCAACCACCTTCACTTGGACTCTCCTGCAGAGTCTCATTACTGTTGCACCCAGAACCCCCCCAACAAGCCCCTGTGCATCCAGATCAGCCCCGCACCTGGATCCCACCCTGAGCCATCCAAACCCAGACTGCCCCACACAGAACCCTCTCTCAACCCACACCTGGATCCCCCCATGCTGAGCATGCCTGCTGACACCTGGTGCACTTGGCACAGAGGGGCAGGGCCCTGGGGTGTTTCTGAGGGAGGCCCAGCCCTTGCACTGTGTAAGGCTTGGGTGCAGCCTCACTGTTGAATGTGTGTCCTGGGAGGGGAGCTGCACAGTGATCTCCCACCTCTGTGCAGCCAGTGCTCTGTGCTCCCCAATGCAATGCTGAAGCCTCCACATTTATTTGACAAATAACATTTGCAGAATTTTTTAAACATTTACTTTTTCAAGGAAAGTAAAAAGGGTAAATCTGAGACTCTTTACAGTTTAAAAGTGTTCAGTGAAGACATCTATAAAAATGTGAATGGAAATCTTTGTACACACATTCAAGTGTAGTAAGAAAAGTTTGAATAAGTAAAAATCCTTGCAGCAAACGAGTTATATTAATGGAACTTTTCAAAAAATATTTTCTTTTAGCGCTTGGGGATTAAGTATTGCACAACTCCAAAGTTTGGAAAAAATATGGTGTCAGACCTCAAGTGCCACTTTTTGCTGCCAACTTGTTTTCCTCCACTCACCTTTTAATTTCAGTGGCTCCTTATTAGAACTGTTAACACTAGAACCAATACTGTATACCATCTGAATACTGATTTCAAAAAGCATAAGCATTCATTCTAAGCTTTAGGAGTTAAGAGTATTGTGCACTAACATCATGCTGAAATGGAAGAAGTGGAGAATATGCAGGGAAACACTACCATTATCTTGGTGTTTCTCAGATCAATGTTTTTGATATTTTTGTTCTTCAATAACTATACAGAACTTCAATAATCCTAGTAAGAGAGAATATCTACACATCCGCTATGTTTCTCTCTTCAAGCAAAGTCTGAGAGGCCATCCACGTCCAACACTGCTAATGTAATAGTATCTTCTTCCATATTCAAGAAAAGCTCTGACACCCAATGAAGTTGAGTGGAGCATATGTGGACTGAGAGGAAAAAAAACTGGATATTTTCTCCACTTAACTACAATGGCTCATTGAAGTTCCTGTTGAATACAGCAGCAGTGTAGATTCTAAAAGCCTATCGCACCTATTGTGAGGGAACCCAGGCAGAAGTACATATAACATATACATATTCAGACGCTCCCTAAGTTACATAAACCCGACGTACGCAAATCCGAGCTTACAGAAAAAGTTCCATAAGCTAGAAATAAGAGGTGGGGTGGTTTGGGGTTTTTTTTGCGTAATGGTCAGAGATACGTTTCCGACTTGCGCAAAATCAGTCATTCCGGAGCGGAACGCTTGCATAAGTTGGGGAGCATCTGTAACAACTTTTATTTTGTGAAGCTAATCTAGTTTTACACTATTCAATAAATATATCCAAAAAAGTTTATGGTTAGATGATGAACCTTAAATATGGCTAACATTTTAATACTTCTCAGGGCTAGAAATATTTGGTGGACCAGTATTGAGCCATTTCTTAGAACTAGTCCATGACCAGAGATAAGAAAAGTTGTAGGTCCCTTACATTCTACAACAGTGATCGGCAACCTTTGGTAAGCCCCTGGTGGGCCGGGACAGTTTGTTTACGTGCAGCGTCTGCAGGTTCGGCCGATCGCAGCTCCCACTGGCTGCGGATTGCCGTTCCAGGCCAATGAGGGCTGCTGGAAGCGGCCCAGGCCACCTCTAGAGCAGGGGTCCCCAATGTGGTGCCCCCGGGTGCCATGGCGCCCACTGGGGCATCTAGATGCGCCCGCGTACTGGCCGGCAGACAAGCATCCACCGAAATGTCGCCAAAAAGCAGCTTCATCAAGAGGCATCGCCGCCGAAATGCCGCTGATTTTCGGCAGCTTTTCAGCGGCGACGCCTCTTGATGTTGCCGCTTCTCGGTGGATGCTTGTCTGCCAGCCACGGTCCTCAGTGGCTCGTCGTCCGGCGCCCGCCACCCGGAAAAGGTTTGGGACCACTGCTCTAGAGCCTACAAGTCCACTCAGTCCTACTTCTTATGCAGCCAATCACTCAAACAAATTTGTTTACATTTATGGGAGATAATGCTGCCCGCTTCTTGTTTACAGTATCACCTGAAAGTAAGAACAGGCATTGGCATGGCACCGTTGTAGCCAGCGTCGCAAGATATTTAAGTGCCAGCTGCATTAAAGATTCATATGTCCCTTCATGCTTTTGCCTATGAATGTTTAGCATATCTGGCATTTAAATACCTTGAAATGCCAGCTACAAAAGTGCCATGCGAACACCTGTTCTCACTTTCAGATGATGTTATAAATAAGCGGGCAGCATTATCTCCCGTAAATGTAAACAAACTTGTTTGAGTGATTGGCTGAACAAGAAGAAAGACTGAGTGGACTTGTAGGCTCTAAAGCTTTACATTGTTTTGTTTTTGCGTGCAGCTATGTAACAAAAATAATCTACATTTGTAAATTGCACTTTCATGATAAAGAGAGTGCACTACAGTACTTGTATGAAGTGAACTGAAAAATACTATTACTTTTATCATTTTTACAATGCAAATATTTGTAATAATAATTATATAAAGTGAGAACTGTACACTTTGTGTTCTGTGTTCTAATTGAAATCAATGTATTTGAAAATGTAGGAAAACATCCAAAATATTTAATGAATTTCAATAAGTATTCTATTGTTTAACAGTGCGATTAAAAGTGTGACTAATCGCAAATAATATTTTTAATCGTGATTTTTAGTTAAGCACGTGAATTAACTGTGATTACTTGACAGCCCTAGTTAATAGACGTACAAGCTTTAAAATGTATCGATGTTTTCCTGGCTTTAAAATTACAAAGTGATTTTAAAAGAGTATGCTTATCATAATGATTTGCAAATAGCACAAGCTTTAATAGCAGCTACACTTGTCTAACCTCCCTACTCTGCCCATTAACTCTTTCTGTAGCTTTTGCCTCTGAGTAGAAACACAGGGACAAGTGGGCACTTCTTGAGTAGATGCCATTGCTAGTGTGCCTTTCAACCATGGTTGGGTAGATGTAAAGCAACAGACCCAGTCATCTTAAGTCATTACTTGCCAGAGAGCAAGTGATTATCTATCAAATGTCATGCATACAATAAAGGTTTCCGATTTGAGGTTTGTCTGATATTGATATTTACTTTTAGACAAGTTTTAGCTTTTTACTGTAAATGTTGTTTAAATATTTGTATTTAATTATATAAAAATTTAGCACCCAGAGCTCTGTATCCCTGGGGATGAGCTTCCAGGAATTATAGGCCTCTGAAACAGTGTTCTGTACGGCAAAAAATAATTTGAGATATTTCCAAGGTACTTTGTAAGTACAGTGTTCTTAAATTTTCGCTCTGGAAAAACTGGAAACCATTCACACAACATGTTTCTTGTTAAACTTTCTAAAGTATGCAAGTTTTCGGTATGTATTGCACTGAAACGAATGCTTATTACAATTGTAAACAAGGATGCATTTTAGTGGGAACAATCTACTTTATATTTTGGCGGTTTGCTCTAGTTTTCTTTTGTCAAAATACAAGTGAGGTCATTGAAGTTCAACTCCACATTGATTATAAAGTACAGATACATTACTAGTTCCTAAAATCATGCTGCAAATTAAAAAAAAAAGTTTCACCTCAGTACTAAGTGTGAAATACAGCTACATTTTCTTCAAATGTAGCATGCATCTAAGGCATGGCAACATTTTGTACTATGATTTAGATCAGTGGTTCTCAAACTGTGGGTCGGGACCCCAAAGTGGGTCAGGATCCCATTTTAATAGGGTCACCAGGGCTGGCTTAGTCTTGCTGGGGCCCAGGGCCCAAGCCGAAGCCCAAGCACTTCAGCCCTGGCTGGTGGGGCTAAGATTACAGGCCCCCTGCCTGGGCTGAAGCCCTTTGGCTTTGGCCCCCCAGCCTGGGGCAATGGGGCTTTGGCTTTGCATCCCCCCTTCCCCCCCCCGGGTGGCCGGGCTTGGGCGGGCTCAGGCTTCGGTCCCCCCTCCTGGGGTCCTGTAGTAATTTTTGTTGTCACAAGGGGGTTGCGATGCAATGACGTTTGAGAACCCCTGCTTTAGATTATAAACACCTGTACAATTGGAACTTTTACTCACTCTTTAAAACAGCTGCGAGATCCAAACATGGCTCGTAAGCAAGAGGATGAGGAAGGATCTCCCCCTTTAACCTGCCATTTCTGCAGAGGGAGATTTTTAAATAAAAAGTTACATTGTTCTTTTTCCCCTCACAAAAACTTAAATGCCAATATGTCTGCCAAATTGCCAAGAGTCCTGCCAAAAAGATAAATACTAATAATATTCCCATGTATAATCCATCAATTCCCGCAACATTAAAAGTAAACATAAAAGACAAACAAATGCAAAGAAGCTGTGCTGAAGAAATGTCAAAGCACCCTCCTAGCTTAGATCCTGTTGTGGCTCAATATTTGATATGTACACAGTAGCCTTACCAGATGACTTCAACAACACTGAGATGAACAAGAGAAGTGCAATTTTTTAAGAATGCCATGGAGAAGAAATGACTGCCACAGAAACAGCTTCACGTCAGGTTAAGAGCATATAGAGAAATGTACAAATGATTATGGAAACAATTGTCGTATGCCATTTAAACATTAATTCACAGTAGTCTTTCTGACTAGGTTCTTGTTTTATTTGAGTTTCCTATTTTTTCTTATGAGGTTTAACCAACAAATAATTTGCTAAGATCTCTGTCTAGTTATACTACTATGCAATAACGTCATCTGAGAGGACATGAAAGGATAAGATATATCCAATCACACATTTATGTAAACAATTCTTAATTTTCCCTCATTATCTAAGATGCTTAAGTGGGTGATGTGTTTGTCACGGGGTATCATTGCCATCTGAGAAAGCTTCAAGAGATTGGCTCAATATGTACAGATTAAAATTCATTTCAGCCTGGTATAACCAAGTGCAAACTCTAAGTCAATGGAGTGGCACCCATTTCAACAGAGGCTGAGTATGGTCTATAAGTGCATTTCTTCCCATGCATTTTAAGAGTTTACATTTTTTAAATAAAAACATATGCCAAACTAAAAACACCTACACTTTTAAAGCTATTCCAATTAATTTTCTAGTTGCTAGTGTATTAATATTACACATTCTGAGTATCAAGTGACAATGCTGGCTCGATCTTATCTGTAGTGCTCATACCGATGCTATTAATGAAACTTGTTTCCCTCTGAATGGCCTAGATTATTAGATGTTAAACTATCAGCAGTCAGAAAAGAAAAATATTCTCCAGGACAGATGCTCAGTTTTAGAATGTAGTAGTACTGTTTCCATTCAATTAAGCACTAAACAACATAGTGGGTAATTATTTCAGATGGCCATGAAAGTAGATGGCTGTTTCACATTCATTCAATGTAGGCATAGCTTGTTAAGGAAACTGAACAAGTTGGAGTTATTGCCTAGAAACTGCCTTAGACTAAAAAGAACAAGCAATTTCAGATGCTGAACAGAAACATACAATTATCTCAAATGACAATCCAAATTTACCTTCTCAGCAATACTATATAACACTTCATCCATTTTCATACAAGTTGGATCCCAGTCATGTCCAAACCGGATGACCACCACACGGTCTTCTTCTGAAAGAATGGCCTGGTCTACTTGCCAGCCATTGTGTAAGTGAGGAAGCATATACGACATTTTTTAAACTTTATGTAAGGCCTGCAAAAGGACAGAAACCAAATAAGAATTAACAATTCTTGAAATCTACTTAACATTAATCATGAAAGCCAATCCAATAAAGCTAAACTAACATTATTTAAGATGATGCACGTGCCCAGACCTAACTGGTTTCCTTTAAATAAAAACAAAACACGCACACACACCCCAAAAGTATTGTAGGTAGTGAAATAATTCTGATAAAGACTATTCTTCCTAATGCTGTGTATATACACTGCGCTTTTTCTTAGTATTTCCCACTGTTGCAGCTTCACCAACAGTCGTTCTAGCATAGACCGACAGTGAACATTTTGACTACTGTGTCACCCAGTCTTAGCCCCTATCAGAACAGCCCTAAATGAGAGGGTGGTTACACTGTGACCGCTCTACAACTGTGTTCTCACTGGCACTAAAGTACTGGCGGGAAATTTTAAGGAAATGCTCAGTATGGAGGAGTAGGGCCAGGCTTCACATGGCAACCATCGTTCAGTCAAGCAAGACGGGTCCCCTGAAAGATTCCCATCCAGGAATGGGAAGAATGGAGAGAAACCCCATCAGCCCTGATGATCTCCCTTCCTTTGTTTCACTCTTTTACCAACAGGCCCAGCAATATCACAGCAGTCAGGTCAGATGTGCCATGTTCAGAGGCTTGACAGATTTGCTCCCAAACTTACCATTTTTAAATGAGTTATTACTACCAGGGTGCTGGAACAATTACTATAGCAAGGGTGCTGAGCATCATCAAATCCAACTGCAAACCCTGCATATAATGGCAACCACTGCAAGGCGGAGGGGAGGGGGGGATGTGCAATAGCACCCTAGCTCCAGCAGCTATGATTACTACAAACCCCTCCGTGGTGGGGGTGACACAACGTGGTTTCAGCACTGGCCTGCTAAACCCAGGGTTGTGCATTCAATCCTTGAGGGGGCATTAAGGATCTGGGGCAAAAATTGGCCCTGCTAGTGAAGGCAGGGGGCTGGACTCGATGACCTTTCAAGGTCCCTTCCAGTTCTAGGAGATGGAGATATCGCCAATTATTACCTTTAATGTGGGGTTGCCCTCACTGAGGGCAAACCAGGTGTGCAAATGGGGGCAATAACATGGGGCCATTGAAATCCAAACACAGCTTCGTCCCCCAGTGCCCTCAGCCCCTCCCCCACTGCCTCCCGCATCACCCCCACGGCCCCACCCCCACCTGGCCCCTCCCACAGTGCCTCCCCCTCCCCAAGGGCCTTTCCACAATGCCCCTCCCCCACCCCATTCAAACTGCCCTCCGGGTGGCTCCCGCTCTGAGGCCCCTTCCAGAACATTCCACGTGGAGCCCGCCCAGCGGCCCCCCCGAGACACCAACCTCCCACGGGCGCGCGCACAGAGAAACGGCCGCCGCTGCAGCAGCGGACACCACGCTCCACAACGGCCCCCGACCGCGCCGCGAGCCCTGAGGGGACCAGAGTAGGGCGCGCTCCCACGCGCAACACTCGGTAAGGACTGGAGGAGAGGGGCCGGAAGTGACGCAATGCATAGTCCGGGCAGAACACCGCCACGACAGGAAGCAGTAGTCTCGCCATCTTGCTTGTGGGCTTCCCTTCAATAGGTGCATTGTTACCATGTGACCCCTGCAAGGGGAAAAGGCTAGCTGGAGCATACCAACTCCCTAAAACGGCAGGGGGTAATAGGCTGTACCAATTCACCCCCAAAAGGGGCGTGGGAAACATTGATATATAACCAGCCCCGACAAAGAGGAGGCAAGGAGGTGTCAACAGCCCCGCTGTTTGCCCTGGGGCTGGAGATTGTTATGCCAGGCAGGGAGGGGCCCAGCCCTGGGGAGCGGTGCCAGGGTGATGCATGCCAGGGACGTTGAGCCTCACACTTCAGGGCAGGAGCCAGTGCTGGCTGCCACCAGTTTCCAGACAAGGTGTCTCCAGGGCCAGGCGATGCCATTAGTGTCACGCCCGCTTCGGGGTGCCCTGCACCTATCTCTGAAGCAGCTGGTGCCGGCCACAGCTAGAGATGGGCTTCTGGCCGAGCTGGGCCCCGGGCTTGAGAGTACGGCACCGTGCAGCACGTCCTCACTTTCTGCGAGGCTGGCTCCCGCTTCGGCATGGCAGGCAACCTGTCCTGCTGCGGTCAAGCCTTAATGGGTAGAAAATTCACAGCAACCAGGGATCATTGCCATGCCAAGTGGGGTCCGTCTGGATGTGCCGAGCTCACTCGCCCACAGAACAGTTCTGCTGAGCCAGACTTTTGCAGATGTGATGATGTACTAGAAAAATCACTCACCACGTTCCTGCCACAGCCAAGTTTAGGGACATGGAAAACTCTCTGTGCTCTTAGCAGGCAGTTTTGGTCATGGACAAGACATGAGTCACTGGTCAAGGAAACTAGTTTGAGGGTACTCTAACCATGACAAGAATGTAATTACCACACTTCCTATGTCGATTCTCAAATTATGTGCTTTCACATAACTCAGACTAGAAGCCATATGAGATACTATCATGGTTAGTGTAAGACCCAAAAATAACAAAATAGTCATCATCATCATGGTGCAATAAGCAGAAGACTAACTGGGTGAATCCAAAACCAGTACAGGCATTATATCAACAAGTATGGTTAGGAATCCTGTGGATTAGTAGGAAAGTCTTTACATTACCAAAATTCCCAAATTAATGAAGGCTGAACACAACCAGTCAAATCCAGCCTTAAAATTGGACACTGTAGGGTGCAAAGAGCACACCTACTCTCCTTTTCCTCCCATTCTAGTCTCATATTGAACCAAGTACTGAACCAGAGAAAGCTGCACCAGTAGAGAACAATCTGAATTATCTTGCTGGTTTTTTTAATAACAAGCAAAAAAAGAGGGGCTTATCCATAATTAAATCATGGATGACTTTATTGGTCATTGACCATGCATTGAAAACCATGAACCCCAGGATAAGCTTATTATTATTAGCTGATGCCCTAGTCTACAAAAAGTTATAAATCCCTATGTGAAAATCGTGGGGCATGTACAGATTTCAACCAGCTGGATTGCAGATGAATATCAGTCTCCTCCCTTGTCTCCCCGTGCTCATCACAACAGCAATCAATAAGCCCACTTACCCAGAACAAATCCTTCCACAGAACTCCCTCATGCCCAGCTCCTGACAGAGTTGCTCCACTTTCTTGGATATCATCAAGACTTAGTGTACTTGTCAGCAAACAACATAAATTCTGCTGCAAAACCCACTGGTTTCTGCTTCATTCTAGTCCTAAATTCTGCATGAGCACTCAGTAAATTAAAACAGTGAGGATTTTACTGAATGGAATGTAAAAATGTTAATGAATGGCAATAAATAACATAACCAGTCTACTGTTGTGTGTATTATATATTTTAATAGTAAATTCAATTTATTTTATGCTACTCCAAAATATTCAGTTTCAGCAGCAGACATTAAGGTGACTCAAACTTCAGTAGTGGAGGAGGTTTAAACTCCTAGGTTCTTATGTTAGCTGTAACAAGCTACCTCACTGTCTGATGTCCCAATATCTGTGATTGCACAAAGGATAGATAAACATCTTGGGTAGATATTTTTATTAAAATAATCAGCAATTAAATTATTAGCAATGTTGACACATAAATTGACATCATTAGGTTTCAGAGTTAACACAATCATTGCTATACCTAGGACAGTCCACATCTGACTTAGAGCTATTATTTCACTTTGTCTCCGCACATTCACACAGATATCACTGCATTAGTTTACATTAGGTTCATAGGGCTAGAAGCATATTTTAAAAAAAACTTTGATTTTGGAGCACAGTTCTACAATAGCGGATGGATTCTGAATCAGATTCCATTGCCACAAGAATGTGTGTAGCCACTCACTGAGAACTAAAAACATTCTAACAACAGCCTCTGCTATTCCCCTCCCCGTACGATTCAGTTTCAGAAGCAGGGAGGAGGAAGATGACATCATTTAGGAAGGGTGCACAGAAAGCCAAAGACGATGAGATAAAGACTGGAAGATACTGTCACTCTATGTGGCAGTTCCTGCTGAAGTGTCCAAAGACCCTCTGATAGAGGGTGGACCTGGCAGAGATGGCTGGCAGTGCTCACAATTATGTGAGTGTACTCAGCTGCTGCCAACTGAAATTTACACAGAAAGAATATATACTATAATGCATTAGCTATGTGGGGTTGGATTCAGGCAGAGTACAGACAGCTATGGGACCTTGTATGAAGGATTACATCATATGAGTGCAAGTCCGAGTGTGTGCAGCATAACTGGATCTGGATCTGGAGATCGGGAAGTAGCTGCATAACGAGATTTTGTGTTTAAGCTATTGCCACTGCCAGAAGTGGTAAATCAGAGTTACACCAGGATCAGCATCAGGAAGAAAGCAATAGAAACTACCAGGTTATTTATCATTACTATAATCAGTTTTCATTTAAAGAATGTCAGTGAAAGAGATTTGTTCTGGATAACTTTACTTACTTCAGCAGAAAGCAGAGCCTGTAGAAATTCTGCAGGCTTACTTCACTGAATACAAAAGATTATTTTAAAAACAATTAAATTTAAAAAAATTTTTTTTTATTATTTTGATTTGTATTGTGGTGCTTCAGCTTTTAGGGGTCATGTTTTCAAGTTTTGCTCTGTAGCTGTGAGGGCTAGAAACTTACTTTCATTTTTCACATAATCAAGTGATTTGAGGAGCTGGGGCTTTAAGAAAAATACCAAATATTGCAAATCTGGTATAAAATCATGAGGGCTGGCGACGCATCAGATGATACTAGTCTATATCCTTGACAAGTTTACCTTTAAAACACTGGAGGGGACATCTGAAAGATTATGTTTAGCGTTAAAGCAGTCTGTTTGGTAGAAGCAATTCACTTGGCCACTGGCTGCCCGAGGTTGGCTGGTAGACTTATTCATCCAGCTGTTTGTCATGTGCATCACTGGACAAAGAGGAATATGGATCCCAGGTGGAGCTCCTGGACTGGTCCAAATAGCATTGGCAAAGCAGGAGTAAGTGCTCCCCAAACCAAGGTTAGTGTCGGGGGAGCATAAACGACCCCTAAATATTTTTAATTTACTGACATTAATATTATTTAAGTGCTCAATGTGAGACAGTCCTTGCTCCAGGGTTATAGTCAGGCAACAGTTTAGACATATAATAACTCAGATGGTGGCTGATATTGTGTACTATTGCTCATAGTATTTATTTGATGTTTTAAAAAACCTTTTCCTTTATTGGTATTTAGCATATATCTCAGGGTGTCATCCATCTGTCTATCACAAATAGCAAGCAAAGAAGTTGTCCACTAGCTCAGTAAATCTCTCTCCATTCTGCCACTAGTTTACCTCAAAATATTCTCAAGTAGCTCCACAATAAGTGACTTTGATCCAGCAAATAATGTATGCACAACTTAACTTTATGTACTTTGAGTTGCCCCATTCAGTATTTCTTCAATTCTTGCATAGCTCTTTATACACCAGTATGAAGCAGGTGTAAAACACTGCCAAATCAGAAAGGGGAAGCATTTTGCACTCACTTTGCTCTTGTGTAAATGACTCCCCAAAGTGCAGGGTAACAGTGAACTGGACCATTGTGGGTATATGTCTACACTGCAATCAGGAGGTGCAATTGCAGCACATGTAGGCATACCAGAGCAAGCTTTGATCAAGCTAGCTTGCTAAAAATAGTGTAGCTGCAGCAGCACAGGCATCAGAATGGGAACATAAGTACGTACTTCTGAGACCATAAGTACGTACTTGAGCAGCTAGCTTGTTACATGCCTAGATTCTGGATAATCCCTGCATGGATGTGCAAGAGGAGAAATCAAAGAAAGGATGTCCCCTTACCCCTTATGCTTCTGGCATGGACTGGTCAGAATCCTGTTGAGGATTACAGGCTCTGATTCTTTTTAGCATACTTCTCAATCTGCTAGGATCCAAATTTAGATGTAGTGTGTGATAGAAATGCGGGACAGACAACAGATAGTCACACAGACAATTTAAAATGACTTTGTAAAGTAATCTCTTTGTCCTGATCCTTTATTACTGAGATAAATAATTTTCAAGAATAAAAGTGAGGGGCTGCCAGATTGTGTGGAATGGAAGTAACTTTGGGACTAAAATGGGTGATGTCTCTGGAAATGAGGGACAATTCAGAGTTAAACCTCTTAGCATCCCTACAGACACTAGTCCTGATGGGGTCTGTTCTGTCATGGCCTAATCCTGTACTCATTGAAGTCACTGGAATGATTCCCATTGACTTCACTGATGGCTGGGTCAGGCCCTCATGCCAGGGTAAACCCAGAGTAACTGCACTGACTTCAAGTTAGTAACTCTGGATTTACATTGTGTAATTGAGGGAAGTATGTAGCTACCCGAAGTACAGATTTACAAATGTGGGTTTAAATTATCCCTATTGCCGCATGGTAGGTACACCCCATCACAGGATGTTGGATTGCGGGGGGTTATCCAAGTGGATATTTGACGGCCCAAGTGGCCTGGGTCTATGTTGCGGCCCTGAAGCTCAGGGCAGTATTGCCCAATGGCCAGAATCAGTAAGGCTGTTTTTCTGTGGCAAAGTTCACCCCTCTGGGCATCAGCTGCCCCTGATGGCAGGACAGCCAGGGTAGGGGGACCCGGGCCTACCCTTCTCCTAACCCACGGCCCTAGGGAACCGGCGCTTCTATAATCAGTCTTGGTCACCCATTAATACAGTTCTGTTCCATGGGCCTCCTGGCATCTGCTGTCTCTCCGCCACTTCGGCGGAGGAGTCTGTTGGAGTCTCAACCCAACTGGCTTCTGTGTCCTAGAGCTCTGGCAGCCTCCTAGCTGGAGCCTGCAACACACATCTGCTCTCATCAGTGGCCAGACGAGACTCAGCTGAACTACTCCCTTTTATACTCTGGTTCTAGTTAGAGCATGCCCAGCAGAGGTGAGGGGGTGTGGCTTCCTCAGCCCATAGCTTGTGGGTAACCCTTGCTGGACCGGTGGGGGATAGGTACACCCCGTCATACCTACTGAATGGTATTTTTACAAAAATGTTCTTTTCTCATATTCCACGGTATATTTCTCTTAATCCTTTTCACAGGTCATGGCAAAGCAAGAGCAGCCTGGTCTTTTGATCGTTGAAATAGGAGGTGTATGTGGTGTGCTGGAAGGCCATGTGGAGTTCTTGAAGAAACACTTTCACCTTATCACCATGAAGGAATTTCTTAAAAAGAAAGAAAGATTGAGTGAAAAGATCAAATCTGTTTTCATATATGAGGGCAGACCAGTCATTGACCGGGAGCTCCTCCAGAGCCTACCTCACTTAAAGGTGATTGCAAACTCTGGAGTAGGAGTGGATCACCTGGACTTAAAACTGATTTCAAGCTTTGGAGTTAAAGTGACCAATACTCCACATGCTGTTTCTGACTCCACAGCAGACATTGGGATGACCTTGATGCTGGCATCTGCCAGAAGGCTAGTGGAAGGTAACTTTTTTTAATTCCTTTGCTGATATTTCCGTAAGTCATGTCAGCTACATTTCTGGCATATTTTATTTTTATTCTGTCACAGATTATCTAGCTGAAATAATGTTTAAGAATCTTTACAGGAGGAAAAGCTGCAAAGATTCAGTTTTTCAAGTGGTCCTGCTTTTTTCTACATTGTTTTTGATATTCTGAGCCCAATCCAGCTTCTACTGAAGGCAATGGCAACAGAATTAAGGCTTCTGTCTAAATTAGGTGTTTAAAACTGCCTATGATTTGATTTATGTACAGTACAAGGGTTACTGTGTGGACTAGAATTTGCACTCTAATTCTCCAGTGCCTGCACCTTATGTAATTATTTACAACTATCCAAAGTGCAAGCAAATTAAAATTCTTCACTCATTAATACCCTCTTTGCATCAATGTAAAAGACTACACAAGGGTGCAAGGCCGTGGACATCAGGCCTTGGGTCTCCATCACCAGAGAAGATGATTTGCTATGAAATCCACTGAATAACTTTGCTTTGCTACAGCAAAGAACTCAAATTAATAAACCCTGTTCCAAGAATAATGTTAGACTTGCTGATGATGCTAACTGTGTTGCCTTTGTTAGTTTGTACTCTAAGGCCTGGTCTACACTAGGACTTTAATTCGAATTTATCAGCGTTAATTCGAACTAACCGCTCAACCGTCCACACCAGGAAGCCATTTAATTCGGGAATCCCATCGCGGCGAAGCCATCTATGATGACCTGGACATTTCCGAGAGTCACTACCTTTGAGAGCAGTTGCTCAACGATTGCGTGGGCTACTTGAATGACAGCAATCCCCACGGTAGATTTGCCCACGCCAAAGTGGTTCGCTACTGACCGGTAGCTGTCTGGCGTGGCAAGTTTCCAGAGGGCTATGGCCACTCGCTTCTGCACACTCAGGGCTGCTCGCATCCTTGTGTCCTGGCGCTTCAGGGCAGGGGCCAGCAAGTCACAGAGTTCAAGGAAAGTGCCCTTACGCATCCTGAAGTTTCGCAGCCACTCTGTGTCATCCCAGACCTGCAGCACTATGCGGTCCCACCAGTCTGTGCTTGTTTCCCGGGCCCAGAATCGCCGTTCCACACCATGAACGTGACCCATTGCCACCATGATCTCCACTGCCCGGCGTACCCTGGTTTCTGAGAGGTCTGTGCCACTCTCCTCACCGCTGCGGAGCCTCCTCGCCGGTTTCTCAGCAGCTGACTGTGGAAGAGGTGGGCGATAAGGTGCGAGGAGTTGACACGGCCATAAGTGCAGCGATGATCGCAGCGGGCTCCATGCTCGCAGTGCTGTGGCGTCCGTGCTGTAACCGACCAGACAAGGGCGCGAACAGATTTCCCGCTGGCGCTTTCAAGGAAGAGAGGGAGGGCGTGATTGACGGTTCAATGACGACAGTTACCCAAAACCACCCTCGACACATTTTTCCCCCCAGCATGCATTGGGGGGAAATCCCACAATTCCAATGGGCAGCGGGGAGTGCGGGAACTGTGGGATAGCTTCCCACAGTGCACCGCTTCCAAAGTCGAAGCTGGCCCCGTGAATGTGGACTCAGAAGTTCGAATTTGTGTATTTAGTATGGATACACAAATTCGACTTATTAAGGTCGAATCCACAAATTCGACTTAAGTAGATTCGAAATAGTCCTGTAGTGTAGACAAGGCCTAAGGGTATGGCTACACTTACGGTTTGCAGCGCTGGTCATCCAGCTGTGTAGGAGCAGCGCTGGTGTGTGGCCACATTAGCAGCGCTGCTGGGAGTGATGCATTATGGGCAGTTATCCCAGCATTCAAGTGGCCACAACGTGCTTTTCAAAAGAGCGGGGTGGAGTGGGATCTAGTGTGACAGGGAGCGGGGGGAGAGAGAGAGAGTGGATTTTTGGAGCCAACACTGTGTGTTTAGCTTCCTGACTTGAAAAATCAGAACATGTTTCCAACCCCTTAGTCTTAACTCTTAATTGCAAACAGCCTGCAGCCAACACGACTCCCCGCGGTTTCATTCCCTCCCTGCCTGCAATCTCATGTGATTGTTTACAGCCAGGTACAGATGATCACAGCAAACAGGAGTTCTGTTTGTTTTTTAGATAAGCGGCAACTGCAACGGCAACGGAGCTCTGCACGGAGCTCGTTCACAACAAAACAAAGAGAGGCTGCATAACAAAACAAAGAGAGTAATTTATAAAAGCATTCTGGGATACACCTTATACCCTGGAGGCCAATCACAGCGCTGGTGTGTGGCCACACTTGATGACCAGCGCTGGAATCCTTATTCCCCATGCTGAGTGAGGTGTACGGCCAGCGCTGCAGCCAGGGAGTTGCAGCGCTGGAAGTGCCCTGCAGGTGTGGCCACTTACTAATTGCAGCGCTGGTGGAGGCTTTCCAGCGCTGCAAATCGCCAGTGTAGCCATACCCTAAGGTTATGGCTACACTTACGGTTTGCAGCGCTGGTAGTTTGCAGTGCTGGTCATCCAGCTGTGTAGGAGCAGCGCTGGTGTGTGGCCACACTCACAGCTACCAGCGCTGGTGTGTGGCCACATTTGCAGTATTAGCAGCGCTGTTGGGAGTGCTGCATTATGGGCAGCTATCCCAGCATTCAAGTGCAACAACGTGCTTTTCAAAAGAGGGGGGTGGAGGGTGGTGTACTGTGACAGGGAGCGGGGAAGATAGAGAGAGTGGATTTTTGGAGCCAACACTGTGTGTTAGCTTCCTGGATTGGAAAAATCACAAAATGTTCATGAGCCCTTAGTCTTAACTCTTAATTGCAGGTGTGGCCACTTACTAATTGCAGCGCTGGTGGAGGCTTTCCAGCGCTGCAAATCGCCAGTGTAGCCATACCCTAAGAGGCAACTTCTTTCGGCACAGTGCATAGCTGAAGCAGCAAGCCGTGCCCTAGTGGAGGGGAGAGTGCCTGTGGAGGCTGAAAGGAAGGAATCCCACAGAAACACAGCAGTTCTCCCATACCCTGGGCACTGTCCCACTCTTACCTCATCCCACCTTGTCCCAAGTCCCCATCACAACAGTTTGCGGAGAGTCCCTGTTGAGCTGGCCTCTGCAGTGCATGAGATTCTGTCCTGTTACCTAATCTCCTAATCTGTATCAAAATCGCGCATCACCCGTCCTGTAAAAAATCTACATTACTTCAGCTCTGTCTTGGTACCTCCCCGAGGAGAATAGTGGGATATACCCTGATAGAAAATCAAGGTTTGTCTAATGGAAAATGTGTGAATTGGCAGGGAAAGAGAAGTTATTTTCAAGCTTCAAAGAGGATATTACAAACAGGGAAGAATTCATCCACCAAGAAACCATTTCTCACTCAGCATTTTTTATTCTTAGGTTGTCAGATTGCCGTTTCTCCACAGACTGAGCATTTTGCTGCTGACTGGCTGGGAGATGAAGTCACTGGGGCTACTCTCGGTATCATCGGCATGGGCAGCATTGGGTATAAGGTGGCCAAGAGGGCTAAAGCTTTTGAAATGAAAATTCTGTACCACAACAGGAACCAGAGGTGAAAGTGCATCTGATGCTAACTAGAGCAGATTATATTTTTGATTCTTTTAAAAGTTATACATAGATCTCTTTGTTACAAAACCTGCCCAAAGAACCTCTTTCCCAGTTTATGCCAAATCCCCCTTGCCTCATTCCAGTGAGAATTCCCTTCATTCTCAGGGGTCAGAATTTTCAAATTTGGCTGCCACAAATTAGGTGCCTAAATCCATATTTAGATACTTAAATGAGCACTCTGATTTTCAAACATCCTAAGCAACCACAGTTCCCATTGATTTCAGAGGGAGCTGTGAGTAGTCAGCACTTTTGAAAATCAGGTCACTTATTTATTTACATGCTTAAATATGAATTTAAGTGCCTAACTTTTGGCAGCCAAGCTTGAAAATTTTGGCCAAGAACAATGGAACAGGTTAGTATCATATATTCAGCATGATTTTTAAGCACTATTTAAATATATATATCAGGAGAAAAAGGGTCAGCAATACATAGCTCCTTTACAAAGTGGGTTCCCCTCACCTCCACCCCACCCATTCTGGTGGGGGTTGCCCCAATTTTGTTAAAAGAAATGCAATCTTCCTTGCTGTTTTTTATGGATAAATAAACTTTCATTGTTACTCCCATGTTGCAGCAACAGAAAGTGGATTTAATAAGCAAACTGCATGTTAGAACCAGAATATGTGCTATAAAAGGTGACACTGAAATTCTTTGAGCTACAGCAGTCTTCAACTCCAGAGGCTGATGTTCTTGTCTGCAGTGACCTCTCAAATTGTCTTCATTCAGTGTCTGTTTTACCACCTGTAATGAATCCTAGACCATAAAAAGACCTCACGGTTGAACTGTACACAGGCAGCATCAGAAAGAACTGAAGAGTTTCAGCTCCATGAACACAGCACTCCCTTTTCAGCTAAAGGAGAATCTTCACAAGCAGCTGTAGAGTTTCAGTCTTCTAACCAGCCACTAGAATCATAGAAACGTAGGGCTTGAAGGGACCTCAAGGGATCATCTAGTATTCTACTCCAGCCCCCGGCACTAAAGCAGGATCAAGTATACGTAGAGGGTGATAATCCTGTCTATTTGAGAAGTTCTGACTTTCCATTCAGAGAAGGCGGTGGCACATACACATGCTAGCCAGTATATATTGCATATCACTTTTATATTTTATACCCTGCAGCTATTTCCAATCTGTGCGCCAAAGCCTGAATTCCTTACTCAGCGTGTAGTTACACAGGCAAAATTCCCATTAACAAGGACCACATATAAACTGACAGGGCCGCCCAGAGGATTCAAGGGGCCTGGGGCCCCCCGCTTTGGTGGTAATTCGGCGGCAGGGGGTCCTTCCGCTCCGGGACCCGCTGCTGAAGTGCCCTGAAGACCCGTGGGGGGGGCCCCCTGCTGCCGAATTACCGCCAAAGTGGGACCCGCCGCCGAAGTGCCGGGTCTTTGGTGGTAATTCGGCAGCGGGGGGTCCTTCCGCCCCAGGGTGGAAGGACCCCCTGCTGCCGAAGACCCGGAGTGGAAGAAGCTCTGGAGGCCTGGGCCCTGCAAGAGTTTTCCGGGGTCCCCAGAGCGAGTGAAGGACCCCGCTCCAGGGGCCACGAAAAACTCTCGTGGGGGCCCCTGCGGGGCCCGGAGCCTGGGGCAAATTGCCCCACTTGCCCCCCCCCGGGCGGCCCAGTAAACTGAGTAAGGAGTTCAGTTTTTGGCCTTTTAGCTGGGTAATGAGAGAGAAAATGATTGATGGTCATAGCATAGTTCAAATAATTCTTGATGTTAAAATATATAAATTAAAAGCATGTTTATTTGTGTGTCACTTAATTGAGTTTTGAGCACACTTTAACATGGTAAGTTCTTATAGCACCACTGAACAGTTCTAATCATTTCAAGAAATGGCTCATCTGCTATCCTCTCACATGGCATTATACACTCTCCCTTAAGAGGCCACATAAGTACTCATGAGAACATATTCATGAACAAAGCATATTTTCCACTAAAAAACACAGAAGGGGTCACTGAGATGCTTCTATTCCTGTTTTTTCACTGAAATTCTGTTAGGAAATAAGTATAATCAATATAGTAACATGCTTAGTATTGCTCTCAATGAAATGTCATTTCTTTTTGTTCCTCCCTCAACGCCCCTCGGATTAATGTATTCACCTCTCTCACTGCCCCTCCCCACCAGAGTCCTCACTGAAGGCCAATCCAAATAGGATTGTAGGAGTCACCCAGTTCTTTCTATGCCACTGTTACCTATTTTATATTTCTGTAACAGCAGAGACACTGGTTCATAGCAACTATGCTCTCTTTCCATCCTCCATGGGGGTGGAGTAGTAGCAGCAGCAGCAGCAAGTGATTTTATTTTCTTACAATAAAAGATAATTCTGGTCTTTTTGCCTCAGAAAAGAAGAGGAGGAACAGGCTGTTGGTGCCCGCTACTGTGAAAAGATGGAAGATTTGCTCCAGCAATCTGACTTTGTGATACTGGTTGTGAACCTGACACCTCAGACACACAAATTGATTGGGAAAAGAGAGTTAGAGCAGATGAAACCCACTGCTACTCTCATTAACATCAGCAGAGGTAGGGTGTTATGGAAGCACTGGTTGCAGTTTTATAGTAAAGGTGGAGTTGAATGTTGTCTATTTGCATCAAGAAGCTCTCTCAGCCAAGGTCTGTGACTTCCTCCATGTTTTGTTCAGTATACAGGATAGCTGGCACTTAACTAATAATAAGTAATTAATTGTAGACCAAATGCTGATTAGTGGTGAACATCCACAGCTCCCCTTGACCTCTTATCACAGGGTTGGCTGCCTCCTGAGCACTCCTTCATGGCCAGAGGCCACCTGCAATACCCTGCTTCTGTTTCCTGCCCTTCAGGTCCCCTGAAGGACTGCACACAGGCTTCTCTCTGAGTTACCATCACCCCTTCCTGGGGTCAGTTTAATCACACAAATAGTGTGTATGGAACCTTAGGGTGCCATATACAGTCCATCACCGTACAAGAGTCCATACTGAGCTTTGGTGTCTTTTCTAACAGCCAGAGCTCTCTTCTGTCCCAGTATGCTCTCACAACCCATCCTCCAGCTCTTCCTAGCTAGAGCTCAGCCTTCTGTCACTGGCCTTTAGGCCCAAACCCCATCCTGGTTTCCTCACAAGAGCTTCCAGCTCCTTGGCTTCTAGCCCCCAAACTTCCATAGTGTTAGAGTTTTCCCCTGCCGCAACCTTTCTCACTCTCTCCACTTCCCTGAACTTCCCCTCTTTGCAGCTTCCTACTGCCCTTTATAAAAGACTGAGCTCAAGGGCACCGGAACCTTTGTAAAGTGCCGCCTGTCTCTCCATGGCTGGCTGCTCCAGGGGTAAGCCAGGAGCTCTTTCTTGTGGCTGAGCCTCTGGTGGGCAAATAGTGTAATTGCAGCGTCTCCCCAACAGAATCTATTATTTTGTGGAGGGAAAAAATCTGCGGGGGACATAAATTCTGTGCTTATGTTTCTTTTGTTAAAAAGTGAGGGTCCTGGCCCTCCCACTTTTAAAAGTGGAGGGCCATGGTCCCTTCGCTTCCCCAGTTCCAGTGACTCAGCTGTCCGCCATCAGGCCCCATCAAGGCTGTCAATGTGGCACAGATGGGCTACAGCATTTTTTTTAGTAATCAGGATTAGCTAGCCTCAGGCCTCCAGGCCTTAAGGGGCAACCCATGCTGTTGTGCCTCTCAACTAGGGTTGCCAATTTTGGTTGGACGTATTCCTGGAGGTTTCAGCACAGGACATAATCTTTTATTAAAGATTAATTTTTAATTCCTGGAGACTCCAGGACAATCCTGGAGGGTTGGCAACTCTACTCTCAACAGGAGTTGTGAGGGGCTCAGTGAGCATCCAGCACCTCTGATTTTAACTCAGGGTTATTACATCTAAGGAAAAATGTACAAATATCTTTAGGATGAACTGAACGCCAGGGCAGCCCACTGCCCACTGAGAATGTTATCTAGTACAGTCGAATTTCTGTACTAAATTGTGTCATTATAATTTGTATTACAGTAACATGTAGCACCCTAACTGAGGCTGGAGCCCCTTTGGCACCACACAAATTCATAAGACAGTGACCCCTTCGCTCTCGTGGCTTCTGTGCAAGAGCCGCAGGGAAAGGGGACTGTGGGATGCAGAGAAGAAAACCCAGAGAGTTTAGACTGGGTCAGGGAAAGGTGCCTTCAGCACCTTTGGTTGGGGCAATTGGGGAGATGTAGAGTGCGGCAGATGCCATGTGTGGAGAACTCTGATTCTCTTACAGAGGCTTAGCCCCATGCACATGAGCTTCCTGTGCCACTCTGTGGCAAAAGGGCTAATGTGATCCTAGAGCGATAAACAGGGGAAGCTTCAGGAGGAGTAGAGAGGTTACTTTATCTCTGTATTGACACAACCGCTGCTGGAATACTGTGTCCAGTTCTAGTATCCACAATTCAAGAAGGAAGTTGATAAATTGGAGAGGTTTCAGAGAAGAGCCACGAAAATGATTAAAGGATTAGAAAACGTGCCTTATAGTGATAGACTCAAGTAGCTCAAACTGTTTACCTTAACAAAGAGAAGGTTCGGGGTGGCTTGATTACGGTCTATAAATACCTACATGGGGAAAAATATTTAATAATGGGCTCTTCAAACTAGCAGAGAAAGGAATGGCTGGAAGTGAAGCTAGACAAATTCAGACTTGGAAATAAGGTGAAAAATTTTATTGATGAGGGTAATTAACCAATGGAACAACTTACCAAGGGTTGTGGTGGCAATTCTTAAATCACGATTGGATGTTTTTCTAAAAGATCCACTCTATTTCAAACAGGAATTAATTCAGGGAAGTGCTATGGCCTGTGTTATGTGGGAGGTCAGACCAGATGATTTCAGTGGTCCCTTCTGGTCTTCAAAGCTATATAAATCTGTAAGAGACAGTTCCTGTCCCAAAGAGATTTCAGTCTCAATAGACAACTAGGTAAAGGAGTGAAGAAGATATAGAGGCAAAGTGACTCACCTAAGATCACAGAGCAGGTCAGTGGCATAACTAGGACTAGAACCAAGTCTCCTGAATCCCAATCCAGTGCTCTGTCCACTGGACCATGCTGTCTTGCTAATAAAAAAAATTCATTCTTTGCTTTCTTTGATTAGCCATTACTAGAAGGCAGTCTTGTTTTTATAATGAGATATAAATCCAATAGTATTTTAAATTGCATTATGAGACCTTTCCTCTCAGTTAAAGATATTGAATTTACCTGGAGATTAGTTTTCTTCTGTACCTTATCTGGATATGCCAATAAGATACTATCATTTTAATGCAGGTGCAGTAGTTGATCATGATGCATTGGTGGAAGCTCTCCAAAATGGGATTATTAAGGCTGCAGCTTTGGATGTGACATACCCTGAACCTCTGCCAAGGTAGAAAACTGTTTTCTATTTATCAGAAATTGTTTGCATTACAGATTAATACTGGAAAGCATTCTTAAATACTTCAGCATTCCTTCAGAATTCTGGGAATATGTTAGACACAATCTTCAAATCCAAATCACATTTTACATAGGTGTTTGCATATTTTTGTGGGAGAGATGTGTTCTGGTTTACTGGGTACAAGACTAGGTGCCAGGAACTCCTGAGTTCTAATCCTGGTTCTTTTCCTGATTCTCTCAGGGGCCATGGGCCAGTTGCTTATGTCCAAATTTTTAAAGTCTGTGTGCATGTGCATTAGAAAGAGCAAAAATACGCTTGCAACATCAATATCTGTCATCTACAAATTCCTGTAAGTGGCTTGAGGTCAAATCTTCAGGCTGTTATGCGCAAGCAACTGACAAACTAGCCCCTTATTCTCATGTATTGCAGCTCTGTAGCAGGCTGACTGACATGAAGACCCATGCAGGAGAAGTGGTGGGCAAATTTGCTCCCCACTGCTCTGTGCAACCCTCTGTGCATCATGGTACCCCTTCCTCACTTGCAAGACTTTGCCAGAGTTACTGCTGCCCTAGGGCTTGGTCCTTTTCTGTTAGAGTGAACATGGCGGTAGCAATGTAAAATTCACCTCTAATTATTCTAGCCTCTCTTTTTCTTGCAGAGATCATCCATTATTAAAATTAAAGAACATTATCATAACTCCACACATTGGAACTGCTACAGTCCAAGCCACCCGTATGATGACAGAAGAAGCAGTAGCAAATATACAGGCTGTTCTCAGTGGTCTCCCCATTCCCAGTGAAGTGATCCCTCAGTGACATGTCAGAGAACATAAATACACAGTGGCATGTCTGTGAAAGGACTTTATTCTACTGAATCATACAGTAACTTTGCAGTGCACTGGTTAATAATGACAAGTGAACATGTTCCTTACACTGCTGTCACATTTATGCTGCCACCTAGTGGCTATATTGTATAATTGCACCCCAGTCACGTGATAATTTGGCTAATAAAGTCAGTTGTTCAAAGGCTCTTAGCTGAGCAGTTGCAGATAACTCTGTTTTCAATCTACTCTTTCACCAAATACACACTGCATACTTATCCTAACACTTACTGAATCCTAATGCAGGGGAGGGGGGCACACTAGCTGCTCCTTATGGTCTTCAGAACAACATAAAATCAGAAGTAATATTGACCAAAAGAGGAGTTTTATATTTTTAATTATATCAACGTAAAATTCCACACTAGGTATGATCATTAAAAGGATTTAATGAGACGCTTTTGGGCATTGTGATGGGTTGAACCCCCCCACCCCAGATGCCACCTGATGTACTAGGATTTCACTAGCTCTACTAGCCCGTTTTGCTGAATAGGCTCTCTGGTCTCTGGCAGCGTGCGTGCGCGCGCACACACACACACACACACACACACACACAGGTAAGGCCACACTCAACTGCAGACACAGAAGTCAGCTCTATGTGAGAGGATTCACCCAGCACTCACGTGCACACCCCCTTTGGGGAATAAACCCATAGTAATATCATCTTGTGCTGAATAGAAAGATCTGCACAGCGCAAGCTCATAAAAATTTGCCCTCTCCCTCAGTGTGAAGCGAGATATACACAGCTTCTTGCCCCCCGCCCCAGGAATGAATTGCACAAACTGGGTTAGCTTATAAACAATAAATAAGTTTATTAACTACAAAAGGTAATTTTTAAGTTATAGCAAACAGAACAAAGCAGATTACTGAACAAATAAAACAAAACGTGCAAGCTAGGCTTAATTCACTAAAGAAACAAGTTACAAAATGTAATTTCTCACCCTAAATGTTATTTTAGGAAGAAAGCAGAATTTCTGTAGCTTAAAGTTCCAGTTATTTCTCTTTACTGACTAGACTCCTCTGTCTCAGTCTGGACTCAGCCCTTGCCTTCTCCTCAGCTTAGTTCCTTTGTCCCTTCAAGTATTTTCAGCAGTCTTTCTTCCTGGGTGGGAAGGGAGACTCCTGTTTGCCTTACT